>NC_056588.1:8580757-8899507 GCF_018340385.1 Cyprinus carpio | reverse complement strand
TAGAACTTGGATATACCTTCCAGCATTGATGGTGCCTTTCCAGAAGTGTAAGCTGCCCATGCCACACGCACTCATGCAACCCCATACCATCAGAGATGCAGGCTTCTGAACTGAGCGCTGATAACAACTTGGGTTGTCCTTGTCTTCTTTAGTCCAGATGACATGGCGTCCCAGTTTTCCAAAAAGAACTTCACATTTTGATTCGTCTGACCACAGAACAGTTTTTCACTTTGCCACAGTCCATTTTAAATGAGCCTTGGCCCAGAGAAAACGCCTGCGCTTCTGGATCATGTTTAGATATGGCTTCATTTTTGACCTATAGAGACTTAGAAGGCAACGGCGAATGGCACGGATGATTGTGTTCACCGACAATGTTTTCTGGAAGTATTCCTGAGCCCAGTAGCATTCCTGTATGTGATGCAGTGCCGTCTAAGGGCCTGAAGATCACGGGCATCCAGTATGGTTTTCCGGCCTTGACCCTTACGCACAAAGATTGTTCCAGATTCTCTGAATCTTTGGATAATATTATTTTTCTATTTTTCGCTGCAGCATTGGGGGAATTGGTGATCCTCTGCCCATCTTGACTTCTGAGAGACACTGCCACTCTGAGAGGCTCTTTTTATACCCATTCATGTTGCCAGTTGACCTAATAAGTTGCAAATTGTTCCTCCAGCTGTTCCTTATATGTACATTTAACTTTTCCGGCCTCTTATTGCTACCTGTCCCAACTTTTTTTGGAATGTGTAGCTCTCATGAAATCCAAAATGAGCCAATATTTGGCATGACATTTCAAAATGTCTCACTTTCAACATTTGATATGTTATCTACAGTATAGTCTATTTTGAATAAAATATAAGTTTATGATTAAGATTTATAAATTATTCCATTCCTTTTTTACTCACAATTTGTACAGTGTCCCAACTTTTTTGGAATCGGGTTTGTGTATATATAGTATAGATAGATAGATAGATAGATAGATAGATAGATAGATAGATAGATACAAACAGTGAAGTAGATGGCAAAACAACTACATTTGCTGTGGCATTAACTGAACTAATTTTAAACTTAGCCAAGTTAAACATTTTTAAATAAATACAGTTTCATCTATTTGTATATTACATTTGCAATGATTTTTGTGTGCTTTTCAATATTTGTTTGTCTTTTATAAATAATAAATATAAATATAAGAATTTTGTTAATGAAGCACATTTGTGCCCATTCAAAATTTTGAAAAGCAGTTTAAAGGATTAGTTATTTTCCAGAATTAAAAAATATTGATAATTTACTTACCACCATGTCATCCAAGATGTTAATTTCTTTCTTTCTTCAGTTGCAAAGAACTTAAGGTTTTTGAAAAAAATTAAGGGGGTTAAAAGTATATACATTTTTTTTTTTTTGGAAAATGAAAAATTGTTTCACTAGACAAGACCCTTATTGCATTGAAACTGCAACTTGGACCTTCAATCTGTTGGCCACCATTGAAGTCCACTATATGGAGAAAAATTCTGGAATGTTTTCTTCAAAAAACTCTATTTCTTTGCGACTGAAGACAGAAAGACATGATCATCTTGGATGACATGGGGTGAGTAAATGATCAGGAATTTTTATTTTGGAAATGAACTAATCATTTAAGTTTTAGTTCTGAGAACTAACTGGTTTTTGCATATTTGTAATCCACCACCCTCCCTGATCATATCTGTGTGTGACGTGTTTGAATTCAGAAAATTGACTGTAGACATTAACTGCCTGAGGTATATAACTGTCACACTGATTCGTCTTTGAAGTGAAGATGATTGACAGTGCTAAGCTTTCAGACAAGCACACAAGTGTGTGTGTGTGTGTGTGCATGTGTGTGTGTAATGTAATACTAGTTTTGACCCCCTATGACATATAGAACATAAGTTTCAAGCGAACTTACTCAAAACCTGCAGAACACACACACATGTACATGCACGTACAATGAACTGGAGCAGAGATCATATGTTAAACTACTCAGTGAGATTTCTTAAAGTTTCTGAAGTTTGTTTGTAAAGCTTAGTCTGTGAAATAGCACCCGTGCAAGTGTGTAGACCAAGGCTGTGAAATTGACAGCTTAGAGAAACTCTGTGCCAGCACAGGCAAGCAGATGGCATACAGACCCACTGATGGGCACACACATATGGTCACACACAAAGATATGTCACATGCACACACAAATAGAAAAACTACAGAATTGCATTCACAAACTCATTCTTAGATTTACTATGTATTACATATATTTAGACTGAACATACTAGGAGTGGAGCTTGGTTAAATAATTTTTTCGATCATCATCAACACAAGTTCTGAATTTTATGTCATTCGAGTACCTCAAGTTTTTGCATTTCTGAATGCCGTCGCTTACTAGATCTTTTCACAGACACAAACCCCTCTGAGTTGATCATTATGAACTGACATAACCAGCTCCACTGAAGTGTAAATTCATTACTTTTTCCTCCTCTATATTTCTTTTTGCTAACAATTGTGGAAACTTTTCTCTCTTTACTTTTTTTTAGATTTTTCATCAGGATAATCGGGTGGAAAATTTAATCAGAGTCACTTTTACATGCCCAGCTGAAGTTTTATATACTGAAGTAATTGGTAAAAAATTTTTTGGAATAAATATGGTAATCATTTTAATCTGTTTTTGCCTATGGTTCATCCTCATTTAAACAAGTTTTTCATATTGTAAACATAGTTTGGCACGACCCTAGAGCAAAGCCACCCATATTTGTTTAGAAAAGATAAGTTGCTGCTTGGTGTCAGTAGAGAAACATGCCTTTCTCCTACAGAATGCTAACTGTTAAAGCTAACTAGCTTAACGAACTAACTAGCCCCTGGGAGTGACTCCCCTATCATAGAGGATTCACTCTCGCATTTACACTGTCATTAAAATATTTGGGGTCAGTAAGATTTTTTTCTATTTTAATATTTGAATTGTTTATTCTTTTGGAGTGTTTTCTTTTACAGCTGTGACACTGAAAACCAGCCATTTGCAAGAATTACAGGCTCCACAATGCGATCGATCATTTGTCTCCATATATGGCAGTAATGTTCTCACTGTCTTTTATGGAGTCATATGTAAATGATATTTAGAAATTTGATCATTTTAATTGTGAGGCCATTAGGTAGTATTAGGAGCTTGTTGTAACAGTGACATTTACCTTGTGTAACTCACTGTGTCCCCTTGTGGTGAAGTTAGGCAATGCATTCCATTTGAAACATCAATGTGTGTATATATATATATGTGTGTGTGTGTGTGTGTGTGTGTGTGTGTGTGTGTGTGTGTGTGTGTGCGAGCGCACAAGTGGGCTAACTAGGTAACCGTACAGAGCCAGAGAGTTAATGTCACCTGTCATCTCTCCAGAGAGGAGAGGAAGCAATAAGAGTGTGACCTGGATTCATTATAGAGACAGAAACATATAAAGAAAAAGAGAGAGGGGGGATAATATAAGACATCTCACATGCGACACAGATTTCATGAATTTTATGGATCTATATTTGAAGTAGCTGTCAAGTTTACATGGTATTTTATGGGTTGATTTAAAAATGATATAAAATCAGGATTTCAACAGGGGTTTCCTTTAGATGTTAAATGACTGTGCCACTACATTAACACCAGTTGACCATTCACCTCTGACTGGATGGGACCTTCACAGTATAAAAGCAAGTCCTAGCAGGTATTCAGATTACAGTACTGCCTGTGGGCTTTAGACAAATGCTGTGATTGGCTGTTGAGATTCAGAGGCACGTCCACAACCTTATATTACATGCTTTGAAAGCATCAGTTCTTTCTTATTTAATGATTTAATGCATTGGACATTATATCTGGATTTATCAACATAAAATGTGTTTAAATATGTATATTAGTGTTTTATTCTTTAGTAAGAGGACCAAAGTGCAATATTTCAAATAGGCCTTTATTTTTTGTTATTAATAAAAAAAAAAGGCTTTTGTACGTGTGAATAACAATGTATTGCTTTTGACTGCCTAAAGCAACACACATTTCTTGCCTTTTGTGTATATACATTTTTTGTTTACTTTGCTTTAGTTTCTCTGTCAAACCACAAGAGGACAGTAGAGAACCACTGTACAAGGATCAGCCTCATATGTGAATATTGCAGAATGCACGACAGCTTATGGAATTGACTTGCATGCATATACTGTATGTGTTGTGCATCATATAAGCAGTACAATTTCTATGTATTTGTTTATTGTTTTCAGTGTTCAGAAGTGAAAATTTGGAAGGAATCAAATCGTATCCTAGAGGTACGCTGCCGTGCAGAGTTTTGCTGCAACCCTGATCAAACACACCAGAGCAAGCTAATCATGGATCACTAGAAAATCACATGTAGGTGAGTTTGATCAGGATTGGAGCTGAACTCTGCAGGACAGCTGCCCTCCAGGACTGGATTTGTGGAACACTGCTTGATTGTGTCTAAAAGTGGACAGAGGACAGGATCTCAACTCAAATTCACAGCAGCCAGGACAGAATTTTTGCAAATGCCAACCAGACGACTGGATAACGTTCCCGGATATCCCCCTCGACAATGGCCCTAAGCCAGGGTTCAAAATGAACATTTTGGCAAGTAAATTTGGCTTTGGCAAGTTGCTGGCCATTGCCTGGTGAGTTTTTGTCTTTAAATTGCATGGTCTATGTTTATAGCGACTGTCCTCAGCTGTGACATCGAAGGCAGCAGACAGGGAAAAACAGTACTATTAATGTACACAAAAAAATACATCTAATAAATAAAAAAATTGTGATTTACACTACTGTTCAAAAGTGTTTCTTATTAATTTATTTTGAAAAGAAATTAATACTTTTATTCATCAAGGATACATTAAATTAATCAAAAGTGACTGTACTTTTACATTTTTACAAAAGATTTTTGGAACTTTCTGTTCATCAAAGAATCCTGAAAAAATCCCAGTGTCCACAAAAATATTAAGCAGCACAGCTGTTTTAAATATTGATAGTAAGAAATGTTTATTGAGCACCAAATCATCATATTAGAAAGATTTCTGAAGGATCTTGTGACACTGAAGACTGGAGTAATGACTGCTGATGGACTGGTCACTGTTGGTGGAGATGGAAGGTGTTTCCGTGTGTGCATGACTGGAGAGGTCACTGGGTTCAACAACTCAGCACAAATGCATCTTGGGTAATTCCTCAGGGTGTGATGGGGTGGATATGGTCTCTTTGGTGATACGGGTGAGCTGGGAATTTGCACACTGTCCCGAGGGAGGAAGGAAACGTTGACTACATGAGCACAAGCTCTCCCCTAGAGTGTTAATGAATTATGAATAAGCTTTTCATGAATTGTTTGGACTCTGATCTGCTGTGATCAGCTCTTATGGTCTAGTAGTGCTGTGTAATTCTCATAGTTTTGATGAATGGTTGGGTTTTTAAGAGTAGGGGTAAAAAAGGTTGCTGGGTTTGTGTGTGTGTTTTTATAATACTTTTGTTTTTATACAGTTTTCCCAGACAGGGTTAGTAAATAGTAGTCTGATGGGTAAATGGACCCTTTTCGGCTGTGTTTGTGGCACTAACAGTGGATCCAGAGCAAAGGGAACTGGGCCAGGGTAAGAGTGAACCAAAACAGACCACTCTCTTAGTCTAATCGCGACTTTAAGAAAATGTAGGGAAGTATTATAGGAAAAGAGTTTGTTTTTACACCAAGCTTTTTCATCTGATGAAAATAAAATATACATAGATCCAAATTAGTACAAATCACAAAATTAAGTATAAATTAGTTTACAAATAGTATAAATGAAATACCACTTTTAATTAATAGAAAGTTTTACTGTATTTATGATTATATAATTTTTATATTTTAATCATATAGTGTATGTAATATTATTTATATGCATGTGCTATTTGAATAATAATAATAATGCAGCTCCCTAATGGGGTTTATTAAATAGAATGTATTTTATATTTATGTATTTTATTTAGATTTATATTATTGTGTTTGGCTGTGTTTGTGTGTTTGTTTGCTGTGGGGAAGTGGCTGATGCTTGATAATGGCTCATGGCTTTTATTTAGAGTTATATTATTTGTGAGGAGGCCATCATCAACTTTTTGTAAAATATCGTAGTAAAACCACTGTCTGCAGACAAATGATATAAATCACTTTCCATTTCTAGAAACCATTTTTTTCTATTAAATAATAAATACCAATATATGCTAATTGTATTTATTAAATGGAAAGTGATTTATATGCAGACCATATTTTTTTTCTTTGTGTAAGTTGTGGTAAAGATGTAGTAAACAACACATTAATTTTACAGTTTTTTTATTTTTATTATTATTTTCTGAACAATTCATACCAGCTAAATATGACTCATGAGCTGCAGCATGTGAAGACCTGTTTTAGGTATAAGCGATTTAAGGGTTAATATACCCCAAAACAAAAACTCATAATTTATTTACCATCCTGAGGTTATTCTGTGGAACACAAAAATGGGAAGTTAGGTAGAGTGTTTATGCTACTCTGTTCCATATATATTTTTAAATAAGATATTGTACATTGTGCTTGCTTATATTTCATTAAGAAAAGCAATGTGACCATTCTGCTTAATATTGCCCTTTGTTGTTCTATGGAGGAAAGTAAGTCACACTTATGACAATTGCTATTTTTGAATGAACTCTCCCTTTAAGACATTGCTACATGTCTAGCATTTTCTAGTTAAACACTGTGTCATCCTCTGAAATGGAATGGAATGGATTGTCTTTTGTATTTTTCATTCTCTCACACACAAACACACACACACACACACACACACACACACACACACACACACACACACACACAAACACACACACACACACACACACACACACACACACACACACACACACACACATACACACACACAACATTAAGTACAGGGTTTATTTGTACAGGCAGTGACTGAGGCAGTCTTGGAGTTGCAGAGGACCCTGCTGCACTCAGGTGGCTGATATGCAGGAGAAACCAACATGGCTGCCGTCACTCCAAACTCAGAATGTCAATGATATCAAAGAGAAGCCAGGAGCTGTTGCATGTGTGAATCACGGCCATTTTTCACTCATAATCATTCATCTCTCATTTCCCTATTTGAAACACACTGGGCTTTATGACCACCATTTTTTTTTTTTTTTTTTGTCCTTAAACATGAATTCACCCCAACCCCCCCAAATATGATCTAAATGTAATGTTACTTTACCAATACACAAAATACTGTGTTCATATCTAAGTTTGTATGCCCTAAAATATGCATAAATATACCACCTCCTCTATTTAGAGTGGGTCAACTGTTAACATAATGGGATTAGAGTAGCCTAGTAGTGGTACCCTCCCTCACATCAAATTATGTGTGTGTGTGTGTGTGTGTGTGTGTGTGTGTGTGTGTGTGTGTGTGTGTGAGCGAGCGAGAGAACGCACATGCATGAGCTAAATTGTGTGACACCCCTCCCCTACAACCAACACACACACACACACACACACACACACACACACACACACACACACAGTGCTGGTGGGGGGCGACACATATGCGCATATATTCACACTCACACACACTGATGCTGGTTGTCGCGGCGACATGTACAAGGTTCAGGTAGGACCGTTTGGGGATGGCTGAGAAGAGAACGTGGTTTCCGTAGTAACCACCCCAGCTGCCCTCCTCCACCCCTCTCTCTTTCTTTCTCTCCTTCAGTCGTTCACTTGTGCCTGGTGATGATGGTGTCACCATCCTTCTCTCTTTCTCTCTTCAACCCTCTTTTTTTCTTTCTTTCTCTGTATTATCTTCTTCTATCTGGATATGGTTCCTTGAGCAGCCAATGACAAAGGCTGGAGGAAAGCAAACGGAGTAGTGTTTTTTTTTTTTTTTTTTTCTGGACAGAACCCCTTTCTTCCACTCTTTTTGGTGGAATTTTTTGGAATCTTTTAAGGAATTGGAATTCTTGTTACATATTCTGGACGTTTGTCTCAGTGTGTTTGTTTGCAAGAGAGAGTGTGTGTTTGTGTGTGTGTGTGTGTGTGTGTGTGTGTGTGTGTGTGTGTGTGTGTGTGTGGTTGCTGTGGGGACGTGGCTGATGCTTGATAATGGCTCATGCGGCGTCTCAGATTAAGAAGAATAAAGAGTTGGATGTTAACGCACTGGAGGATGAAAAGGAAAGGAGGAGGAAGAGCAGGAAACACTCAAAGGATCAAAAGAAAAAGGTACATAGTAATACACACGCACACATACATGTTATTAGAGGGAGAGTGATCAGGTTTGTGGGATGGCAACATCTCGCCTGTGAGTTCAGCGTGTGTGTGTGTTAAATCTGTGCTGCAGTGCCAAGGTTACACTTTACATTTACCACTCAGCATCCTTCTAACACAATCACACACATATGTCCCATAAACAACCAGCCATGACGTGTGTGTCTCTTGTTCTGCGTTCAGGTTAAAAATGAGAGCATCACACTGCAGCATGTTCTGAGAGATTTTACTGTCCTCTGAAACGTGTGTGTATGCGCACAGACACTCGTGTATTATACATCACATACTGATTTATTGATGTTGGTTCTGTAGAGAGTGATGGAATGAAGCATGCGGATGTTAGCTGTGCTAACTGTCTATCATTTCTTATCATAGACACTCAACACACACATACACACAGCCTATATCCACCACACCCAGACAGATCTTCTTCAGCGGTACCTTTGTGGTTCCTATTTGTTCTTACAGTATGTTGCTGCTGTGTGATATTTTAAACCGGAATGTGTTGTGTGATGTGATTTAAGACATGGAGAATTCCTGTTGAAGCAATGGCTGGCTGGCTGCCTTCTGCCTCACATAACATGTGCCTTACCTGTGATCAGCACACCGAGCTATGATCACGTCTGTTGACCTTTGCTGTTTTACGATGTGTGTGTGAGAGCATGACAGAGAGAGTGAGTTTCACCCTCTGCCAATGTACTGTAATTTGTCAATTATATAGAAACACTTAAAAAAACAAGGTTTGAGAGAGAAAGCTGGCATAATATCAATAAATCAGAAATAATAATATATTAATAAATTAATAATAAATATCAATAAATTATTTTATTAGAAATATTGTATTTTTTATTATTGTTAGACAAGTTTATTTATTTTATTTTAAAGAAGTACTGGAATTTTTTTTTTTTTATTAAGCATTCATTGTACGGTATTTTATTTGATCATTTTCATTATAGTTACTGACATTGTTTCATCTATTTATTTTTTCATATCTTTCAAGTTTATTTTATCATATTTTTACATTTTATTTAGGGTTCTATTGTTTATTTATTTTTTTTATTTTTCTATTGATACTTTGGCAAAATATTCATCCCAATCAAATGCTATGAAACAAAAAGGATGAGAGAAAGATAGTTTTATGGATTACAATACATAATGGCCTGGAAAAAAGGAATTATAACTTATTTTCTTGAAATGAGAATATAAGAGGAGACAGTGTGATGAAATGAAAATATGAGAGAAAAAAGAGGACGGTCTCTTTTTACCTGTGAATGGCAACCAGAGAGACATCATAAAGATGAAGATTAATCTGTGCCGCATTCTTGTATGGAGGAGGTAAATGCCTTGGCACTGTGGGATAGAGACACACATGTGTTTAAACACACACACACACACACACACACACACACACATGCACCAGTACATCACATGCATTTAAAAGGAGAGCAAATAGGAAGTCTCGTTTGACAAAAAGAGAGAGAGCTGTTTTATATGTGGGGATCTGGGTTGGTCAGTTAGTCTGGGTTTCCCATCAGAGTTTAGGTTTTTCAGTACTTCTACTATGAAAATATTCCATGGTGATACTGTGCCTGTTTGGACATGTATTGTATTGTGGTAATACCCAAAATTGGGACCCTAATTGAATAGTTGAAGAACTGACCATAGAAATCTCCACTGATCAAGCTTTAACTTTAATATTCAGGAATACGTGTCACCCTTGATGTCAATGGACATGGCCCTGGTTAATACCATCTCAGACAGCAACATTGTGTTGGCCCAGATCCGGCCCACATCTGGCCCATGTGAAATCCATGCGGGCCGGATCTGGGCCGACACTTGTTGCTGTCTGAGATGGTATATAAATATGGTATCATTTAGTATATATCAAAATGGTTCACTTTTCTTCCTCATACAATGGGTCTCTTTGTTTATTTCAGAATTCGGCTCTTCTGAATTCTCTTGGATTATTTTGCTCTATAATGTCATGGTTTTAAAGCGGTCACACAATGTAGATTTCTGCATCCCAGGTTATACTGAGGGCTGCTGTGGGAACAGGGAATCTGTTGTGTTTGGGGAGTCGTGCCATCTGAGTGTCACGTTCCTGATTTCAGATCAGTCTCTGGGGTGTTTAGTCTGTTGCACTAAAGAGAAAGACAGAGAGGAAGTCAGGAAAATTAAATAATCACTGAAGTCTGAAGCTGTGTCATTGTGATCTTAGAAGTTCATCCTCCACTTTCACGGCTGGTATAATATCTGCATCTTATGTTACACAAATGGACTGAGCAAAGAAGAAAGTAAGAGAATAGAGAGAGGTAGAGGCAGAGAGACCAGCTGATTGCCATTGGCAGAGGTCATATGAAGGTTAGCTGGTTTCTCTCTTGTGCCCCAGGACCGTGTATCCTAATACAGAACTCAGTCATGGAGAAGTGGAGCTACTGGATCCTCCAGGACATTTGAATCAACTTGCTGACCATTTGTTGATATTCGAAGTTGTCTTTGAACAGATGAGAAAAATCCAGTTTTAAGAGACGATGTATTCCATTTAGATATTCAGGAACAATGGATAACAGATGCCGTGGATAAGGACAATGGAGTTTTTTCTGTCTGGTTTTATGCGTTTCAGTCTTTTATATAAGCAGAACAATTTCAGCTCACAGTAATAAAAATATAGTTAATATTTATTCATGTTTTGTGAAAGATTAATTAAGATATGGTTTGCTATTTCCTTTATAATGCATTATAGTATAGTCTCATATATAATACTATTTTAACATCGTGAATACAGTCACAGTTCAAGCCAAAACATGCAGTGGAGCAAAAATTTTGCTGTCAAATTGAACTTAACGTTTCATGCAATAATTCTAACACACAAACCAAATTTGATATTTTTGCGGTTTCGTTTTTTCTTCTTTCTAAAGGTGACTGCATATCATGAGATTTATCACAATTATTTTATTCCTTAAGTATGCAAAATATTATACTATTGTAAATATATCATATATGTGTGGAAACTATAGTAAAATAATGTAAAATATAGTTAATTTTCATTTTTTAAATGTACATTTATGCATGATTATCAAAACTATTGTCTATGTGCATATTTTATTAACAGCTGTTTTCATGGATTTTCTCAAGGTTGGAACAGGCTAGATTTTCAGGGTAGTGAATAGTAAAAATAATTTAAAAACTATAATTTTGCAGTTGTGCACTGGGCAGTGAGAGTTCAGAGAGTTAAATGTTTTTTTTTTTTGGGTTGTCCCTGGTGAGTACTCATGCACTGGTGAGCCCCTATAGCAGAATTCACAGCAGCACAATGTGATGAATGAGCTTCGCTCCACACCATTAATGAGAGAAGCCATGTAATAGTGTGTTCTCTCTCTATTGCTCACACGCACAAACATGAAGGAGTGATGTGGGGGAGGGGAAGGGGGTGATAGAGAGAATGAGAGAGAGACTCACACATCGAGGGGGAGATGAAGAGGGTGATTTTGTTGGAGAGGTGGAGAAGAGCCCATTATCCATCTGTTCAGATGCTTTGTTCTATATATATGTGATCATGTGATCATCAGTTATGAGATTGATCATCTCAGTCTTTCTCTCTCTCTTTTTTTCTTCTCTGTCTTGCTTTGTAACCATATTTGCTTGCCTGTAAATGCACGTTTGTCTTGTAGTATTCAGCCGTTTCAGGAAGTCCTGCATCTGTCGCAGTTGTGGGATTGTTTTTCAGTCAATCAAAGCAGAAACACATCAGCAGAGGACTGCTTTGGTGATTGTAATTGAGTAATGGTTGATTCCAGGGCGTTTGTCTATTATTCAGTGATACATTAGTAGCAGATGTTTAAGGTGTCCAGAATGCAGAACAGGTGTAAACAAGTACATTTAGTGTAATAAATGTGTGTGTGTGTGTGTGTGTGTGTGTGTGTGTGTGTGTGTGTGTGTGTGTGTGTGTGTGTGTGTGTGTGGATCAGATACTGAATGTCTCCGCAAGTGTACAGTAAAAACTCTCCCAATAATGAAAAAAGTATAATTACTTTGTGAATATAATGGACAATATAATGCAATATATCAAATAATACATTTTCGTATATGGGAAACTTGTTCTTATATTTTTCAATATACTGCAAAATGTGCATGGACCACGTATGGCTACAGTATATATTGATACATATAAAAATACATATAGCAATATTTATACAAAAACCGCACTACATTTTCACATATAATAGCTCTGTTGAAACACTCAATTATATCATTTATTTTCTTTGTGTAAGGGTTATATTTGGGGGATAAAATGAAACCGAAATCCATGTCTCAGTGGGGTTTTATGAAAATTATATCTTTTTATTTATTTTTAAAGATATAGAGAAATATCTTTTGTATTATTTGACATTTCCTTGAGTGTGTTTGTGTTGGTTTATGAGCTGTATCAGTTGTCTGTTAAAGGTTGATACATGCTTGAGGCTCCATATAGAGCTTCAGTTCCCTGCTGAGAACACTGTGTGTCAGAGGACCGATCTCACACACACGCACACCCAAACCTCCTCACTTACAGCCATATTTCCACAAGTGTAAAACAAGAATGAGAGTTAGGACAAAATGGCACAGTGTTGATGTTCAATTATTGAATTATCAGTTTATACACTAAGTTATTTATTTATTTATTTAAAGAAATCCTTAATACTTTTATTAAACAAAGACACACTGATTAAAAATGACAGTAAATACTTTTACATTGTTACAGAAGATTTTTATTTCATATAAATGTTGTTCATTTGAACTTTCAGTTCATCAAAGAATCCTAAAAAAAATTTATCACATGATAATCATTGATAATAATGGACCTTTTACATTTCTGGGTTTCTCAGCAGCGGAAGTCGTCACAGTGAAGGGGAAAGTACCACAAATATATTTTTTGCATTCCCATTTGCTCAAATAGCAAAAGAAAAACTCCTTGATAGTGTTTTCATGACTTTTAATACAAAGAATAGTGTTATAAATGTACATACATTTAAAAAAAATACAACTTTTGAGGATTTACGATGCTGTTGACTGTTAAACGCGGTCCATAAGTGCTTGTTGAGCCCCATATTTTTAGAAGGATTTCTGAAGGATCATGTGACACTGAAGACTGGAGTAATTATGCTGAAAATTCAGCTTTGCCCTCAAAGGAATAAATTAAATTTTAACATAAATTAAAGTCAAAAACTTTAATATTTAATAATATTTTACAACATTGTAAATATTTTTGATCAAATTAATGGTAGCCTTTTGAATGCTATAAAATTATTAAAAGTATCTACATATAAGACAAGACTTAAGTCTTAAATATCAGTAAAAGTTGTTTGGTAACACTTTACAACATTTACTATGGCATTATTAAAATCAAAAGTTGTGCTTGTTATCATTATTAATGCACTGTGAATTAACATAAACTACCAGTGAATAATGTATTTTCATTAACATAACAAAGATGAATAAATAGTGTAATGTATTGTTCATTGTTTGTTCATGTTAGTTTCTACATTAACATTAACTAATGGAACCTTGTTGTAAAGTGTTACCAGTTGTTTTGTTACATATGTTTTCTCTTCTCATGGGGACTGCCATGTTGAAATCACATGACTAGACACATACTTTCTTTGTGGAGAGTGATGATTCAACCTATCAGTGAAGTCAATGATGGAAATGAACAGATTCACTATAATGAAAGAGGCTTTTCCAGTGCTAGTCAATAAATGTTTGGGACTTTCAAAATGGTGCAGAATAGATCATAAGAGTGGTTTCTATTGAAAAAGTCTTTTGTAACTTTATTCAACATTTTAAGAGGCTGATGTGATCTTTCTTTCTTTCTTTCTTTCCTTTTATACGTTCACTGTCTGGCTTTCTCAGTGACCTATTATTCAGGAAATTCCCACATTTCCATTTGGAATAATATACAACTACTATTAATTGTTATGTCAAGTTTAGTATAGATCATATTAAGGGTGTATGACATGAAGGTGTGTGTCTGTGCAAGTGGGTGTTTTCTTGGGAGATGTGTATGCGTGAGAGAGTCATGTGATCAGAAATGAGGCCGCCCTTCTCACAGTATTATTGTTTCTGCTTAGTCAGCAACTGTGTGTGTGTGTGTCTTTGAATAGACCATTACACATCTTGTTTGTCAATGAGTTCACTGCTAACCTTGGAAATACGTTCTTCAATATGTTTGCCTGTAGGGGTGAAGTACCTTTGTACACACTATTTATCCTACATATTATGTTTATAATCTGCCTACTTATATTTAGTATACCATTCAAAAGTTTGGAGACAGTAACACTTTTTTTAGTTTGATATAAGTCTCTTATGCTTACCAAGGCTGTATTTGTTTGATCAAAAATGCAGTAAAAGTTGTAATTTTGTGAAATATCACAATTTAAAATGATTGTTTTTTAATTATTATTTTAATATGTTTTAAAATAGAAATGCGATCCTAATATGATGATATGGTGCTCAAGAAACATTTATCCATGTTGAAAACAGTTGTGCTGCTTATATTTCCTATAAGCCATAATACACTTTTTTAGAATAGAAAGTTCAAAAGAACAGCATTTAGGCCTAGTTGAAAAAAATAAAAATAAAAACCTGACCCCAACCATTTGAATTTTAGTGTTTTTGTGTAAATGATTGACCTGGCCATAGCAACTTTTACCACAAATTCATGGTCTCTTTATACTGTAGTCTTTTTATATTTAGAACAGCTTATATTTTATCAGTCTTATTGGTTTGTAATAAAGCTCTGTTATAATTCAGGAATCCGTTTATGATCAAATAATGACAAAGTGTTTCTATATATTTATCTCGCTTTTTCTGTCCATTTTATTATGTTTGTTCTTTCTGCACTGTAATTCTTTTTAGATCACATTTGCATCTGTCCTGTAAATGCCAGTCAAAGGTACTCTGTCTGATAATGGTCTATTACCCAGCAGCTCTCTATTGATCTTATTCAGAGTGTTGGTGTATCTCTGGTACATTCTCAGAGTAGCAGCCAGACTGTCTGCCCTTATAAAACTCCTTTACTGTAAACTCAACAGAGATGTGTGTGTTTGTGTGTATATCTTTGAAAGGCTACAAAAAGTGTCTGTTTAAAGTTTTATGGTGTGCTGGCAGGTCCTCATAGCTTAAAGTAGTGTGCAATCACTTGGAATGAAACAGTTTAATTGTTTTGTGAATATAAATAATTATATTATATTTATTATATTATATTATATTATATTATATTATATTATATTATATTATATCATATTATATTATATTATATTATATTATATTATATTAATAATCTGCATCATCTCTTGCAGTAACATTGATTTGTTCTTCAATTCTTTAATCCAAAGGAAAAACATATGTGTTGTGTAGATTTAGATTTTACATATCATTAGCATAAGGATAAAAGCGGATGACTGATGCAATATCTCGG
The DNA here is from genome assembly GCF_018340385.1 of Cyprinus carpio. Taxonomy (NCBI): domain Eukaryota; kingdom Metazoa; phylum Chordata; class Actinopteri; order Cypriniformes; family Cyprinidae; genus Cyprinus; species Cyprinus carpio. The sequence continues at coordinate 8,883,781 of NC_056588.1, read as the reverse complement.
CTTGTGGTCCGTAAACAGCATGTGTGTACATTTGAGATATTTTAAGGTGTGTATAATGTGTGAGTTTTTGGAGGGTGTTTGAGGGCACGAAGGGGAGTTATACAGGCAGATGGCCTTTCCCTCCTCCCTCATCTGCTACAGTCTGAGTGCCAGATAATATTGCACACACATTTTTAAATGGAAGAGCATGTGACAGTCATTCATCGAGAATGTTTACTGATTTGATCCTGCATTCTGCATTCCAATCATGTGGTTAGTTACCTTTAAGTACTGGCCATGAGACAATCTATAAACCATATCTCCTGGTTTTCTGGGATTTTTGTTAAAGCATTTGGCTTAATCTTGGCACACAAACTCTGACTCTGTCTAAGCTTTTGTACTGGTTTTATAATTTTTTATGTATTTTTTTTTTAATTATGTACGTATAAAAGCAATGTTCAAAAATATTTTTAAATGTTTTTGAAAGAAGTCTCTTATGCACACCAAGATTGCATTTATGTGATCAAAAAGACAATAAAAAGAGTAATGTTGTGAAATATTATACAGTTATACAAATATTATACAATTTAAAATAACTTTTTCTGTTTTAGTTAGATTCAGCAGCTAATATGCTGATTTAGCACTCCAGAAACTTTTCTTATTATTATCATGTTCAAAATGATTGTGCTGAATATTTTTGGGCAAACCATTTTATTCATACCTTTTTTGATGAATAGAAAGTTAAAAAATATTTTTTAACATTTTTTTTTTCCATTTCAGTTATCAATTTAATGCATACTCGCTGGATAAAATATTAATTTCTTTAAAGAATCTTTCTGATCCAAAAATTGCAAAAAGCTAAAAGATGATTAAACAATGCAAAAAACAAACAAATAATAAAAAAAAAAAACTTAAAAAAAGTGACCAGCTACAGTATAGCTGTATTATACATACATTATAAACAAACCACCACCTAATCATTTGTTGTTTGTATATGCAGTTCTCCCTGTGGAACTGGCTCTTATTTAAAATTAATATTAATATATTAAATAATGTCTATTGAATGCTGTACAGTGTTTCTGGACTTTTTCTGACCCTTTGGACACTGTTTGTTGGTATTCTCTCTCTGTAGACTTGTATCATACAGGACACAGATTAACTAGCACATGGTAAACTAACTGCAGAAATTTTACATAGCTCTCTCTCTCATTCTCGCTTGCCTCCTCCATCCCTTACTGTCTCACTAATACTCAAATGATTAAACACACCCACATTACATTACAGCCATGCTCTTGTCATTATTTAGTTCCTTTATTACCTTCCTTAATCCAGATTCACAGTACTTCATAGTATGATACTTTAAGATTTTTATAAGCCTGAAAAGCCCTTTTACCTCCTTTTGTCCTTGCTGTTCACTCAGACTCTCTCTTTTCTCTCTGACCTAATGACGGGGTTGGGATTATTCTTCACACCTCACTTTAAATCTTACAGTCCCACAGCTGGATGGAGATGGTGCTGAAAATGACAAGTCAAGAAGATCTATTATGTATCATCTGTATACCATTAAACCAATTATAATAAATTCCAGATGAAGTAGAATTATCTACAAAAAAATGATAGACGTGATAGTATGTTATTAACTATGTGGCAGTTGCATGTTCCCAGATATGGTTGTGTTATGAATATCCACTGAGATTAGAAAATATAGGCTATTGTAAACAATTGTCTAAATAAAATGACAACATGTAAGATTTAAATATGTGCATGTGTACAATATTGCATCCAACATCTGCAGACGGTCTGCACCTGGGTGCTGAGGCCACACACACACATTTTTAGAAAATTGGTTTTAAATTTTTTTTCTCACTGTGTGTGTCAGATTTGGTTTAATGGAGGATGGTTGGGCTCTGTAATGATAAATGCCTTGTAGAAGCATGATTCTGGGTCGCACGCTGCTGTTCTGCCCCCAGAGACCCACAGACACACACACTCGCAAGTTCATGCATGCCGGCACACATTAACTGCTGCCCTCAGAGAGAACATGAGAGAGTTTACAGTGCTTCCAGCTGCCTGAACTCACACGAACTATTCACAACATCTTTGATCTCCTCTTTAATTGATCTGTCGATTGGCTGATTGTAGACCTGGTAAATCATTTCATTAATAATAATAATAATAATGTTATATTTCATTATTATTATTACTATTACTATTAATAATAATAATAATAATAATAATAATAATAATAATAATAATAATAATAACAATTATTATTAATGGTATTTATTGCCGTTGTTATTGTTATTTAAATATTATATTAATATGAATAATACTTATTAAAATATAATAAATATTAATATTATATATTAAATATTAATACTAATTAATTATTATTAGTAGTAGTTGTAGTATTCTTAGCAATTGACTAAGTGGTTGGTGGTGGTTATAATAATATTATTATTATTATTATTATTATTATACATTTACATAATTTGTGCATAGACAGGCTTAAAGTCAGCCTGAACCCATTTTATTTCTGTAATATGACATAATTGTTTTTTTTTTTTTTTTAAATGTAGGGGCAGACTTGATTGGATCTGTTGTTCTTATGTTTGATTAAAAATGATATCTTTTTAAATAACTTGCGCTGCTTAATCATTCACAAAATAACCAGTACCATTAAAGTAAATAGGGTCAGTTTTGTTTTCATGTTTACTTTAGCATTTGGCCATTTCATACGTAACAAAAATGGAGAGTGTATGGATGTTTTTGTTCATCTGTTTTTATGAGCTAGACAGTAGTGTTGAATCTCTCCACTAGGGTCCAGTGTGAGTCTGGATATCAGTCGTATTTTGATGATGTCATCATTGCTGGTTTTTCTTTGCAGTCACTCTGTGTTTGTTGTGCTGTTCACCTCATTTCCTGTGTCCATCATAGACCTTTTCTTGCCATGACTCTGCGTTACATGTTAAAAGACTGTTGCCGACTGGCATTAAAATTCACATTTTCAGCAAACACAGTGAACACACACAAACACAACATCATCACAAATTACAAACATACATCCAGGTACAGTACTGACACCCTGTCAAATCCAGACTAAGTTAAAAGTCTAACTTAAATACTATTCATTGCTACATCCAGAATCTGTGTTGGTATTTCGTCATGTAGGAGCGGAGCTCATTTGTCCTTCTAGAATGTAAAATTCTGCCCTATTTCTGAAAGCCTGGAAATCCTTCAGTGCCCATGGGTTTAAAGCAGGTATATCCCTTGTGAATGTTTGACTGTATTTGAGAGAGAGAGAATGATGGTTCTCATACACTCCCCGTAAGTGGCTGATGAGGTGGAGGTCATTGAGGGAAACCATCACCACGGTTACCGAACATCTTGAGCTCCTTCAGATCACATTCTCTCTCCCCTCCTACTCTGTTGCATAGCAACGCCACCATCCCAGAACGAGGAGACCTGTGATGCACCCAAAAGCATCATGGGATACCTCTCTGCATAATCAGTGTGTGTGTATGTGTGAATGCCTGTGTGAATGTCTATATTTCTACATATATGTTTTAAAGAGAGAGTAACCAAAACCAGAATGAAACCAGAACAATAACAAACATAAATAATTTTAGGGAAAAAAGTGTTGCAGATGTGTTGTGTATCAGGAAATATGTCTAAACAACAGTATTTTAGTGGTTTGAAGAAGAAGCTTGGTGAATCATACAAAGCTTTTCAAAAACATGTCCAGAACATGATATATGTTTTTATTACTAAATAGATTTTTAGTTTTCAGATTATTAATCTAATTTTCATTGCTGAAATGCAAAAACGTACAAAATATACAGTTTGAGGGATGGTATGATTTTTTGTTATGTTTCTGAAAGAAGTCTCTTGTTCTCAACAAAGCTATATATCTATATATATCCATAAAAAAAAATAACAATTTGAAATATTATTACAAATAAAATACAGTAAAAACAGTAACAATTTGAAATATTATTACAATTTAAAATAACAGTTTTCTATTTTAATATATTTTAAAATGTAATTTATTCAATTGATGGCACAGCTGAATTTTCATCCATTAATGTTTACATTACATTACTGTACAGAACAGTGTCACATGATCCTTTATAAATCATTCTCATATGCTGATTCAGTGATCAAGAAACTTTTGTTATTTTATAATATATTAATATATTATTTTATAATTTATATTTTATTTTATTATTACCAATGTCTTTGCTGTTACTTTTTATCAATTTAATGCATTCATGCTGAATTAAAGAATATTATTTTTTAATGACCAACCCTTAACTTTTGAAAGGTAGTATATATTTGAATTAAATAAATATAATTTAAAATAATATTCAATTTTTAAGCACTATTATTTAATTTGTCAATTATCCACACATTATGGTAGTGTTTGTTGTACATTTAATTTATATAATTTTTTAATTATCTTTGAGAATGTTCTTTATGATAATGACCTGTGTTAATAGTAAAAAGTTTGTTAGTATCTGTTGAAATCATTTACTTAAATCATTTGTTGTAAAATCAATGGCAGTTAACCCTCCATATGTTCACACAGTATGTGTCTGTCTGACACATGGCCCTAGGCCACTCCCCCTTTCCATAAACAAATGGGCACAGTACTGACGAAAAACACAACGGAAAAAAACAAACACCCAACAGTATATTCAGCAGAACAGTATATTCAAACAGACACTAAGATACACAGAGCAAGCACAGTATGTAAACAACACAGCCTGTGTCACTGTATGCCGGGTGACACACTTCATCCCATTGTCAGAGCTACAGCTGGGGTGTGTATTTACATGATGGTGCGGTGGCCCTAATACTGGGGGAAATGCTCCTAATCCTTTTTTGAGCAGCACCATGAACCCTGCATTCAACCTATTAAAGCAACCCCCAGCGGTCCCAAACACACACACACACACACACACACACACACACACACACACACACACACACACACACACACACACACACACACACACACACACACACACACACACCCTCTCTCTCTTTTTTCCAAAAAGGGAGCAGATAAGCACTCTGACAATAAAAACCATGCACATGAGGGTTTGCAGGGAGGGGGAGACTGCGGAACGGAGGGAAAGGGAGTCCTATTAGCAAATGCATTGGATTCAGCTGCTATATTTGGACCCCCTTAGCACCTCATATCACTATTCAAAAACCCCCACCCTCTGTGTTCACTGTGTATGACAGAAAGCGAGAGAAAATCAGAGAGCAAAGCTCATAAAAACATGGCAGCAGTGTAAATGATGCACATTTTTAAATGAAAATCAGAGCTGTTTCCCACTGGATACATAGAAAGAGAGAGGGAGCATTGTATAGAGAAAGAGAGAGATCGTTTTGGCAGAAGTTATAAACTTCTCTTATAAACAGAACTGTGAACAGAGAAAGAAAACTGAAAAGTCGATTTAGTTTGATACAGAAGGAGAGGTCAAGTTGTAAAAGAGAATAGATGAACAGAGAAGGTTGGATTTAAAGTGACTTTGTGTTTACTGTAGTACCGGGGATCATCGTATCCTTGTATCTGTACTCGTGCACACGTCATGTGGAAGCGTGTCTTTGAGCATCCTGCTGCCTGGGCATTTTTTCACACGTCACATGACTGAATGGCACCTTGCTGGCCGCAGAGCTAGAGAAGTAAGTGATCGGGTTTCTGTGGGACTGCAGGAAAAATGGCGGTGGAAGAGGCTGCTGACTATTTGTCACCCGTAAGTACTCTACAAACAAGACTGGGAATGGCTGGGAAGTGTGTGTTGTTTTAAATAGGTGTTTTTGGAAATGAAGGTTGTTGGTTAAGGATGCTTGGGTTCATTGTATGAGACTCTGAAATGCTCTTGCTCTTTATCTGCTTCAACCCCAGTCAGATTTTGTCCTTCAAATCTTTTATTAAGATATTTCTTGAATACATGATATATTTGACACTCCTGGTAATTTTAAACTCATCTGCGGTCTAAAGGGTGCAAAATCTTACATGCTGGTCTCACTGGGCTCAGATTTATAGATTTTGTTTGCAGAATCTTACAGAGCTAAATGCCCTGACAGATATCAGAGAGTAACTTACTGTCTATGTGAAGAAGAGCGGCTCAGTTGTCAAGGTTGTATCACATGCAAAATTAGACCTGCTTCATGTGTGTTGGTGTTACTACTACCATTTTGACATTCATACTGGTCAGGCTCTTCAACTCTACCTTTGCTCTAGTGCTTTTTTACTGACCTTGGTGTGTGCGTGCATGCATGGTAACACAAGCACACAGTGTCCTGGAACTTGAAGGTTCTTTGCCATGTTCAATACCATTCTAGACCACTTTATCTAATTTCCCTTACAATGCTCTATACCTTCATGACTGTATGAATCTACCTCTTTAAACTATTGTGATTATGGGGCTTCAATTTTATTGTGATGCTGAGGCTGGAGAGACGTTGCAGTCTTGTATCTGTACTTATAGAGTGTTAAATTTTGCAATGCTGTCTAGTTTTCAAATTTAAAGGGAAAGTTATAGATTATGGAAAAAATGTAACCCTTTAGTAACACTCTCTTGAAGAGCACTGCTTCTTTAAGAATCGCTGTGCTCATGCAATGATAGTGTTTAGTTTCTTTTCTTTTTTAAAACAAAGTAGTATAGATCAGTTATCAGCCATAACAATAAATAAATTATGGACTTGGTATACAGCCAAAATTTCAACATGGGTGCATCTGTAATCTTTTAAGCCTATAGAATATGGTAAATAATTTAGCTTACTTTAAATGAGGAACAGTGGATATGAATCGGTTCCATTAGGTCTTAGGGATGTTATGTTATGTTATAAATATGGGTGAAGTGAGAATCAAAACAGACATGCTTAAAAGGAGTGGAGGGATTTTAAAACTAAACAATACCAAGCAGCTTCACTTTTGGAAACATTCTTTCCTGTGCCGCCCATTATGTCTGACCCAGACAGTCTGAACTGACTGACTCCTCTGCAAAAACCAATCAGAAATGGTTCATTCTGGCTGTTTTTATTTTTGTTATTTTTAAGACTGTAGCTGCATGTAGTGGTGCTGATGTTGTCTGTTCAGACTGAGGACAGGAATGTGTGTGTGTGTGTGTGTGTGTGTGTGTGTGTGTGTGTGTGTGTGTAGTAGCCCTGTCTGCAGCCAGGGTAGCTATGTTTTTCTATCACGAACATGAATTAACCTAACTCACTACCTATCAACTAAATAAACATACATTGAGACAGCGAGACAGAGATCAGGGTTTTATTGGGTCAGCTGTTTAAATACTCTTATTCTTTTATTAACAACAGCTGTACAGACTTTAACATTTTGTTTTCACATGTTGTGTCATTATCTGTACAGACATTAACATTTTGTTTTCAGATGTAGTGTCATATAATTTTTTATCAACTATGACCTTTTCTCTTCAATTTCCTCAGGTCTTTCTTTCACTCCAGTATCTCTGATGTTTTAATAACAGCTGAACCCTAGAGAATGTCTTACGTAACTCCACTGGGTGTGTGTTTGTGTGTCTGTAACTGTGTGTGTGGGAGGTAGCACAGAGTGTTTCCACTATACTGTGCGTACTGTACATGCAGTGTTCACAGAATTTCCCACACTGAAATATTAATGCTTACTATTTTAACAGAGAGGGCTTTTTAAATCTCCATGCTTGGGATAGATTATACAGTGTGAGCATTTATAAAGATTCAGAGCTTGACACTTGACACACAGGTTGTTACCACTACGGTTTTTGTAGATGAAGAAGTTGTATTGAAAAATTGAAGAAATCTCATAGACAGATTAGGCAGTGGGTACTGTTTGATTTGAGTCAAGGAGAAACCACCTAAAAACCACCCAGAACAACTTGGCAAGTGCAAAGCAAGATACAAACAATTGTTCTAAATACCTTAGCAATGTACTGGCAGTGTAACAAAACTTGTGTTTAGTAAGTGCTCCACTGTGCACATCTAAAACAAATACCTCTAGAAACTGTCAAAAAACAAATATAAACCTATACATACCAACAATAAATGTTAAGGTTTACAGAAAGTAACACTTACAGTATCGCCAGTTTTTTAAGGTGCAAACATAACTACACAATGGCAATTCATGACCTGTGTGTGTGTCCACAATGGGACTTCTTAGAGTTTGCATTTAGTAAAGATTAAGACGTTTTTGCCTAGCTTCTCACAACCTCCCACGAAAACTACCTTTGCTTAGTGAGAAAATGTTCATCTTCTGTGGTGACTAAAGCATGTGTGGTTTCTGTGTAATACTAAGGAAATACAAGAGATAAAGTAGGATCTGTTCAGATGAAGATAAACTTTCGAAATCGAGGTGAAGATTGTGTTGACGCTATGAATAGTGTAAAGGTAATGTAAAGTTTAGAATCAAATGTTCAGAAGTTTTATGAAATGTTGTTTGTGTCCTGTGATACTATTTTGTAGGTTGTATATGAATGTTTACATGTCGTGGATATTATGTGTGTGCAATGTCAATGCTTTAAGGTAGCAATTTTTTAGCATGTTTAGCATTTGTTTATATTACTGTTCAAAAGTTTGAGGGTAGTATGTGTTTTTTTTATTTTTTTTTTTAAGAAATTAATACTTTTATTCAGCAAGGGCACATTAAATTGATCAAAAATGACAGTAAGCACATTTATAAGGTTACAAAAGATTCTTATTTCAAATAAAAAATATGTTTTAACTTTCATCAGTGTATCCTGAAAATTATATCACGGTTTCCACAAACATGGTAAGCAGCACAGCAGTTTTGATAAGAATAAGTCTTGGCTAGTATAATAAATGTTTCTTGTTCACTAAATCAGCATATTAGAGGGATTTCTGAAGGATCACGTGACACTGAAGACGAGAGGCTTCTGACAATTCAGCTTTGCCATTGGATGAATAACTGACAGTTTAAAATAAAATAGAAAATGTTTATTTAAATTATATTAACATTTCACAATATTACTTTTTACTGTAGTTTTGTTTAAATAAAAGCAGACTTGGTGAGCATAAAAGGGCAAGCAGACTTTTCATTTAAAGCTTTCGTTGTACTTATCGTACTGACAATCCAGTCGGAGTATGAGAGTCTTGCTCAAGGGCACTATGATAACAGGACAGGAGGTCATTCCTATTCACTGGCAACCCATGCTTTAGATAAACCTACAACATTTATGTTAGAAATCCAGATCTTATCCATTAGGACACAAGCACTCACATTATTTAATACAGATTTTCTTTGTGATTATATATATATGTTAGTGGGTGTGGGTGTGGGTGGGTGTTATTTTCCCAGCTAGAATCCTCCAGTGAAGGAAAAACTCATTAACTCAGAGATAAGAGGAGAAAATCACGAAAAGTCCACCACACACACGCAATGTCCTTTCTCTCTCAGTCTTTTTTATTGTGTGTGTGAGGGGCAGAATTTGTTTACCGTAACCATTACCCTCTGAGCAAAGGCATCTTTTGCATGTGCTTTTAATCCATCATTTCATACCACAGACTGTAAGTGTCCAATGATACAAGAACACTCTCACACACAAGAAATGGGGGTTTTCCCAGTGGAATAGGTTGAGTAAATGACTAGCTAATGAGCTTTGAGTTCATTATAAGCTTTGAATCTTATGCTAGAATATCGAAGCATACTCATGCCATTGCAAAAACGCACATATGTGTGATATGTTCTTGAGTGTTTCGGTCACTAGATGAATATACATGCTATTTATCTCCGTAAATCTTCTTGTCAAACTTTTAGAAAGTGAACCTTTCTTTCCAGGTCTTCTTGCCAGCACACACACATTGATGGTAGATATGGGGAGGAGTTTGTCCTGGGTTTAGTGAGAACTAAATACAGCTTCTCATTTGGAGGAATTCCCCATGTGAGCGTGTCTCTGAGATAACCCTGTCCTATTCTTTATTAAAGTGTGTGTGTTTATGTGTGAGTGAGGTAAAATGTATTGAAATTTTGCACTGTCCTCTTATGTCAAGAGCAGTGTCCCCGAATCAAACTGAGGCTGACGAAGGAAGACACATTCACGAGGCACACACTCACACACACGTTGTGTTTTCTCCCAAATCCTGCTCTCTTTCTTATATACGCATGAGAAGAGAAAACTTATTCTGAGAGAGGGACTGAAAAGATCTGGACGGAAAGTGGGCGGAAACCTGTGTCAGAATAATAGCCATTATTTAGTGTTCTGTTCCATATCCATTGATGAGAGACGGGCTGTTTTTGGCTGGATCTTCAGCTGGAACGCTGGGATATCTGCTGAGAGATGGACTGCCAGTGTTTTTAAGTGTTCTGTGCAATTTTGATCCTCTGTCACACGGCCTTCATAGTTTCCCTGTAGGACATCGACTGCTAGACTAAAGCTGATGTTTTCCTGGATATGTGTGTGTGTTTGTGGAGACAAATGGCACTGAGTATAGATGGAGTTGGTATGAATTTTTTTCAGTATTTTTTGCATTTCAGTGATTTTATGAGCTGAAAGCTGTAAATATGTTTGTTTTGTTCATATTTGATCCGGTTTTGACCTAAGTTGTCCTGGATTTGACCTTTGACCTTGTCATTGGAATAATCAACTCCTGCATTTTCACTCATTACTTGCAGCCGGACAGCAATGGCAGTTACCTGCGGGCAGCGAGGGCAGGGAACCTTGAGAAGGTCCTCGACTACCTGAAGACTGGTGTCGACATTAACATCTGTAATCAGGTACAGATCATTTCTGTTACAATGTGACAGGATGTAACAATATCATTATCATTACAGAGAATGGTGGAAGTAAGCTGTCATATTTACAGTGGAACAGAATGTAATTTCCATCAGTAGCTGTACTGATGTTGTACTGTATATTTTTACTTTTAGAATACACAGTTGATCTTCCATATATCTATATGATGATGATGGTTATGATGTTGTAATACTGTTAAAAAGTTTGGGGTCATTAAGATATTTTTTTTTGGGGGGGGGGGTCATTAAATTGATCAAAAGTGACAGTAAAGAGATTTTACAAAATATTTCTATTTTAAATAAATGCTGATTTTTAACATTATATTCAAATAACTCTCTATTCAAATATTCATAAAAACCCATATCTCAACCAAAAAATCACCCTCCCTGCACTCACCCACATGTCATTCCAAACCCGTAAAAGCTTCGCTCATCTTCGGAACACAATTTAAGATATTTTGGATGAAAACAGGGAGGCTTGAGACTGTCCCACAGACTGTCACATAAATAAGACAGAGACTTTTCATACTTTCCTGGACCTTGACACTGTTACTTTCTTGGCAGTCTTTGGGACAGTCTCAAGCCTACCGGTTTTCATCTAAAATATCTTAAATTGTGTTCCGAAGACGAATGAAGCTTTTACGGGTTTGGATTGACATCGGGATAAGTGATTAATAACAAAATTTTCATTTTGCGGTGGAGTAACCCTTTAAGCAGCACAAGTATTTTCAACATTAATAATAATAAGAAATTATTCTTGAACAAAAAATAAGCATATTAAAATGATTTTTAGGATCATGTAACACTGAAGACTAGAGTTATCATAATAATATTTCATAATATTACTATTTTTACTGCATTTCTTATCAAATAAATGCAGCCTCTGTGAGCCTAAGAAACTTATTTCAAAATCATTAAAAAAAACAAAAACAGTTTTGGAAATTATGATTTAATGATGTGTTGGTGATATAAAGGATTTGAAAGCTGAAAATGTGATTATTAGAAAAGATGTACCATGTTGGAATCAGTGGAAGCAGTCTTTCTGAATCCCTCACAACGTTTTACTACAGGACATTGTCACAGTTGTGCCATATCTCATGATGTTCTGTGAGGTGTAACAGAAAAGTGAAATGCTTGTGGGTTTATATAAAAAATAAATAAATAAAACAAAAAAAAAATAAAATAACAAATAATATTTTCAAATTAATAGTACCTTTTAAATTAACATTCACTACATTTTAATAATAATTTAAAGGAATCTTTTAATATTCTGTTTTCAAATATTTTTTCAAAAATGTCAAATTTTGTGTTAAAAACAATATTTGATTAAATTCTTTTAAGCAGTGATTTGCAACAGTGCCTACATATGATATGTATGTATATATATTTCCATTATGGTGCAGGCTGTTTTATACTGGACTGCTACTGTCAGGCAGACCACCACATCCATACTGTTCAATAGCAGAACTTGCATTTTGTTTCAGAATGGGTTGAATGCATTGCACCTGGCATCCAAAGAGGGGCATGTGGACGTGGTGGCCGAGCTGCTCAAACTGGGCGCCAACGTAGATGCAGCAACCAAGGTCAGTTTGACACACACACACACACACACTGAGCCTCCAGCTCAAGGAGACGTTTGTATTTCTGTTTGATATCACATGATATCTCTGCTCCAGTGAGCATGTTCACACTGGGTATAAAAAGCCTCTAGTGCTGCATTCACTCAACAGGAATGAAGTGTGTGTGTGGAGGTAAATTACAGGCCAGCGGAAACAACACTTCTCTGGCAGAGGGGGCGGAATGGTGGTTGGGGGCACGCCAGTGGGACAAAAGCTTCCATTAGATGGGGGTGATACAAACAGTTGGTGGAGAGATTAATCGAGAGATGCCACTCATTCTCTCTCACTGTTGTTTCTCCATCTACTCTAATCTAGAAAGGAAACACGGCGCTGCACATTGCCTCCCTGGCGGGTCAGGCGGAAGTGGTGAGAGAGCTAGTGACTAATGGGGCCAACGTCAATGCACAGAGTCAGGTACAGACTTCAGACTCCACAAACTTTTATACGCACACACACATAATCAATCTTTTCTACAATCCAGCTCACCTACAATCCAAATCACTTACAATCTTAAACTACCACCAAATTAAAACACAAACAAACACAAAAAAAAATACACACACACAAACACACACACACACACACACACACACACACACACACACACACACACACACACACACACACTGCTTTAAACCTGAGCTCAGTAAGTTATGAAGGCCACCTAAATTACTAGAGTGCCAGTAATAATACTATTTCCTGCACTGAGCTCTACACAGTACATACAGATGTAAACACTGGTAAAAAGGGACATATTCTATTACTTTGCAGCCTTTTATTGTGTCATTTTTGTGGCAGATCAGATTCTTTTGTGCCAAATAATTCATAATTTTGATTTTTCATTATTGTTTTTATCCTCTCTATGACCTATAAAAATGTATAGTCGATTTCTGCATATTGGATTGTTGCTCAGTATTATTACAGAATTGATGTTTGTTCATGTAAGCAGTCATATGTTAATGTGATTATGGCTGAATGATGCATTTTTACAGATTTAGTTTCAGTAAATGGAATAAGATATTTATTTCTTTTGCATGGGAGTTTGTTTACATGGCTTTTTGTGTCAAAGGAGCAAGGAAGTTACTGTGTGCCATCACAAAACTAACGGCATTTGAATTAGACATGTACACATAAAATGAAAAGAACCAGATTTTGAACTCAAAGATAAAATGTTAAGACATAGAATAGATAAACATGATGAAGGGAGTCTGTGTCTCTGCTTGATGCTCCATCATCACAAAGTATTGTCCTCTCCTACCTGCACTGTCAGCATCTCTGTGTTGCCATGGGAACAGGGTCACTGAGGTCAAGGTAGGGGGTGTAATGGGGGTCTGTCCTCTCCGGGGAAATCTTAGATGATTTAAAAAATATTAAGAATGACAGATTTGCCATGGCAGCCTGGCTGTCTGGTTACCGCAGCAATGGTTCATGTTTCATGCCTATGAAGTAATTCAAATAAAAATCTTCATTTCTGATTGACTTTTCTTTGCTGAGAGGTGGGGGGGGGGGGGGGGGTTAATATTTATGTTTACAGTTTATATATATTATAGGGCATCTTGAAATATAACTGTATAACATTTTTCCAGTATATAATTTAAATGTATGTATAACATTACTGTAATGTTTGTTTCAGAATGGCTTTACCCCACTGTACATGGCTGCACAGGAAAACCATCTGGATGTGGTGCGCTTCCTCCTGGAGAACAACTCCAGCCAGAGCATTGCCACAGAGGTTTGTGTGTGTGTGTGTGTGTGTGAGAGAGAGAGTATTTTATTGATTACTGAAGTAGGCTGGAGCGACCTTGAGCAGTTCACAGATAACTGCTTCCTACTCCTAACATATATTCTCACAATATATAAATATAAATAACAGTAAAAGTTTTGGGGTAAGATTTTTAATCTTTTTGAATGTAGTCTCTTATGCTTACTTAAGCTCTATTTTGAACAAAAATGCAGTAAAAACAGTAATATTGTGAATTATTGCATAATATTATTTAATATTTTTGAAATTGAAAATAAATATTTTAATATGTAATTTATTCCTGTGACAGCAAAGCTGAATTTTCAGCAGCCATTACTTCAGTCTTCAGTGTTGCAATCTAATATGCTGATTTGGTAATTCTTAATATTACCAATGTTGAAAAAGTTGTTCTGCTTCTTTTTTTTTGTGGAAACCATTCCATTTTTTTTTTTTAAATAAAGTATGTCTTTACTTTCACATTTGATCAATTTAATTCATAGCTGCTGAATAAAAGTATTCTTTCAAAAAAGTATTACCCCAAACCTTTAGTTTAGAGTAGTGTTTACAAATGGTATTGTATATATTGTGAAACAAAATACAGTAGTAAATGTAAAATGAGGTATATAAATTGATAATTTAGCCTAATTCTCTTCCTCTCTTTAGGATGGTTTTACGCCGTTAGCCGTAGCCCTGCAGCAGGGTCATGATCAGGTGGTTTCTCTGTTGTTAGAGAACGACACGAAAGGTAAAGTCCGTCTGCCTGCACTCCACATCGCAGCCCGCAAGGATGACACCAAATCTGCAGCTCTGCTCCTTCAGAATGACCACAATGCAGATGTCGAGTCCAAGGTCTGTTTAAAAGGCGCCCTTACTCACAATTTTTTTCCCTGTGTCTATCACTTATTTCATTTAAATCCCAAGGTTCTTACTGAAACAGAATCATGCTGGTCAAATAAATGTATTTCTTATGCACACACCTTCTTTTATAATGTAATCAAGAGCAGATTATCATATACTGTATATGTTTTGCTTTTAATTGTGATTTATGTGTTATTTTTTCCTCTAACTCACTCACCTACACTTAGTCCTTTTTTTAGATATGTGTCTTTTGTTTCTTTGTTTTTCGCTTACCTGTCAGTGTTCACTAACTGCCCATTCTCTCCTTTCCTCACGTCTCAACATAGATGATGGTGAATAGAACAACAGAGGTATACCCACGATAAACATTAAGCTGTTGACCCCCACCTCCACCCCTGCTTTGCCTAGAACACCCCCTAGTGTTGCTCCCACCCTTGTTGTACCATCCCTATTTTTGTATCATTTCCCGTTTTCTCTTCTCGTATTGGCTATGTGCCCTCCCTCTCTGGGGATGGAGGAATGAGACTATGCTTTGGGTGGAGGGCTGAAGCATGCTTTGATTTCTGCAACTACCGGCTGGGGTTCCACATCTCAACATGCAGCTTTCTGATTGGTTATAAGAGTTTCGTGTCAGTGGTTTTGTGTGGTTGCTGGTAATGATGTTAGTACTGGTGATTATAAACTGTTAATTCAAGTGTTTCAGTTTTTAGAGCCCATTGTTGAGATATTGTTGTTTGTAGAGAGGCTTTCACAAAAGGTTACCTCAACATGTGGAGTAATATAACACTAGATCTAGGGTACTTTTGCCGGACAATATGTAGATCAAACATGATCGTTGCTATACAGTAGCTCACATTTAAGGGGTCACTGTGATATCAGAATAGGAGTTTTTTTTTTTTTTTAATCTTGTCCTCCAAAATAGAGATTTGTCCCTTTAGATTATAATTGCCACCACCTTCATTATTCAATCATCAATTGATTGTGGAAGAAATACCTAGAATTTAATAATTTAAAGAGTCTTTAATTCCTATAACTGTATAAAATATAGAATAAAATATTCATTTTTGCAACAAATCTATTTACTATTTAACTATTATAAAAAAATCTAAATATTAACAAGAATAATTGCAGTACAGTATTTTGTACTGTGTTAAAAGGTTTAAAAAGTTTGTGAAAGTCCATCTGGCATTTTGGAGATTCAAAGAGAATTTATTAGAATTAGAGTATTGCATAATGCAAAGGTCACTTCACTGGCACATCCTGCTACTGTAGAAGTGAGAAAATGGTACATTTTAATTTTTATTACTAACTGGAAGTAGCATGTTGTTCCTTTGAGCATAAGATATTTGAGCATTAGATTTTGTATTCATTTGGTTTGGCTGTGAAATAGGAACCCGGCTGGCCAGCTACAGAGATGAGATGGTCTGGTAGTTTAGTCCTCTCTCCCTGGGGCTTGTGCATAGGCTTTTTGACAAATATCTACCTCGTTTTCAATTAAACAGCTGGAAATCTTGCAATTTAGAATTGTTGCAATGTTGCAAAAAGAATGCATGGTCAGGTTCGCTCACATGGCATGCAGCAGCAGTTTAGCTCGATAGAATTTTAGTTCACAGTTTTGCATGATAGAGAACATTGCCAAATTGCAAACTAACAATAACAACCACATGTAAAGAGCTAAGCACCATGTTCCAGGTCCATGAATCCCAGGAAATAATTCCTTGCATAAACATTTAAAGGGTTTTCTGAGTGAATAGAAATTTGAATGCGTTGATCATGATGACTGTATCATGATAATCTATGAGAATGTTTATTCAATTCTCCCCGTAGGTAACAGTATGTGTTGTCTGTAGTGAGTTCTGTAAAAGTCATAGTCTATTAGTGTGTAACTGGAAATGTCTAAAGCCCTGCTGTTTTTCCATTTGCGCCTGTGGCTAATAATTGCAATAATTCCCCTCAAAATGGGTGGAGCCCCGTTCCCTTCAAGATAAGAGAGCAAACAAAGGCGGGGAAGGGTTATGCTGAGCACCACCTGCTTTGTGTAGGATTATTGGCTAATTGAGATGGAAATCTCCATGACTGGAAGGCCTTTGCTGCAGTGCAGCCTGCAGGACACCATCTTGCTTTAACAGCTGCATCTCGTATTCAAAATGAAAAGATCATATATAGTAGTAAGAGGATCATATTTAGTAGTAAGAGAAAACTCACTGTCTTCAGATAATCCCAAACTGAAGCCATATTTACAAAAAGACATATCTAAGGAAGCACAGGTAGCTAAATGGACTCATAAATAATTGTTTCAACCATTCTGTTCTTTGTCTTTCTTTTCATCAGAGCGGTTTCACTCCTCTCCACATTGCTGCCCACTATGGAAACATAAACGTAGCAACACTACTATTAAATAGAGGAGCAGCAGTGGACTTCATGGCAAGGGTAAGATCACAGCACCATCTACTGCTTCGATGGACCAATTTTAACAGATTACAGGGCAAACGGCCCCCCATAATCTGTTCAAATATTTTATTTGACCCTGTGCTAAATGCTTTGGAGTCCAGGTGCACTGATTCCCATTCAAAATTCAGCTAAACTTGGTTTCATTATGTCTGTGGTCATGTAGTTCCTCTGAGCATTACACGGGGGCAGTATTGCATTAATCCTGTACAGTATTGTCACCAGACTGAAGCCTCAAATGCTCCATAAGTGTTTTAAAGAATGAGCTAAATTTCCTGCCTAAGGCACTTTGTGAGCAAACATGCTCCCATCATGTATGTGTGTGTGTGCCAAATGCTCTCCCAGCTGAACTATCTAAACTGTCATTTGGCCGGCACAGTCCAAACAAACTAATGTCTGCTTCAGCCTGAGGGACACATGCACATGGTTGCAATGCATGTCATATGGCATTCAGAATATTTTGTATTTTGTCACAGAAATATATATTATTGTTATTTCATACTTAGTTTTTTATTTATTTAAAGATTTAATCTCTGTGTGATTGTAACTTGTGATTGTGTCGCTCTTATACCTGCTGTGTGTCTTATGCTGTTTGGGTGGGTTGCATACAGAATGACATCACTCCACTGCATGTGGCGGCTAAGAGAGGGAATGGAAACATGGTTAAGTTGCTGCTGGACCGAGGAGCAAAAATTGATGCCAAGACCAAGGTAACACACACATACAAACAGACATAAACACATATGCTGTACTACAAATTAACTGCAAGTTTAACTACAAATTAATTTATTTGATCAGAAATATTGTAAAAACACTAATATTGTGAAATAATTAAAAGAACTGTTGTCTATTATAATATATAATTTATATATGTAAATTATTCCTGTAATGGCAAAGCTGAATTTTCAGCAGCCATTACTCAAATCCTCAGTGTCACATGATCCTTCAGATAATATTCAGATATGCTGATTTGGTGCTCAAGAAACAATCATTATCAAAGTTTAAAACAGTGCTGGTTAATATTTTTGTGCAAACGTTTTTACATTTATTTTACTTTTTCAGGATTCTTTGATTCTTTTGATATTAGAATGTTCAAAAGAATTATTTAATAAATATATCTTTCCAAACCCAAACTTTTGAACTTATGAATACACAAATATGGCAATGGAAAATACTATTTGTACAAGAATAACGAGAAGAGAGTTGTTGCCTAAATGAATCTGTCCTTCAATTTAAGGAAATTGTCAGGTGGCTTTTTAGGATGTTCCTACATTTATATATATGTAGTTGCTCACCCTTTGACCTCAGTGATATCACAGATGAGACCAAGTTTCAGTTTAATATAAGGGCACACAATGACCTGGCTAGTGAGCCTTACTTGCAACCCAAAGGTTGTGGGTTCGAGTCTCGGTACCGGCAGGGATTGTAGGTGGGGGGAATGAATGTACAGCTCTCTTCCACCTTCAATACTACGACTGAGATGAGACCTTTGAGCAAGACACTGAACCCCCAACTGCTGCCCACTGCTCTGGGTGGTGTGTTCATGGTGTGTGTGTTCAGCGTATGCACATTGGTAAAGGTAACTTTCAGGCAAGATCCAAAGAAGTATAAACTGCAATATATAATACTGCATAAAGTGAATAGCCTAGCAAGAAATATCAAACAGGTCAGCATGTAGTGTCAGTGGAGCATCTGGAGGTGCTGAGGTTTGTCTGTGGCATCAGCTGTTCTTAAGAGTATGATCTCAGAGCATACTTTTTAATATTATATAACATTTTATCTTTGTGTTTGCTTGTACGTGTGTGTGTGTCTGTGTGTGTGTATAGGACGGTTTAACCCCTCTGCATTGCGGCGCACGCAGTGGACATGAGCAGGTTGTTGAGATGCTGCTGGACAGAGGAGCTCCCATCTTGTCTAAGACCAAAGTAAGACCACTGCTTTTCTGACCCCAAGAATAATTCTGCCCCTTTTATGTGTGTGTGAGTATGTTTGATCACCAATTTTCCCATAATTTCTGCACATGCCTAAGACTGCCCCCATGTGGCCATTATGCCTTATGTTCACCAGGCTCTTTTCTCCTGACTGCAGGAAACTGATATTTCACTGATATTAGATTGTGGCTTTATGTGCCAAAGCAAGAGGGATTTCTTGTCACACTTACCAGACCCTCAGAATTATTTTTATTATTAATGTGTGGTCACATTTACCATTGTTTGATGAATTTTCACAGGCAAATCCAGTAATTTCAATAGAAATCAATGCAATCAAGAATTTCATGTGAGGACGAAAGATTTCCCTAAGTAGTTGGTCAAGTGAATTTGCAGCATGAGCAACAGACAGTTGCTTGGTTTGAAAGTGACTTCTGTGTAAGCTGTGCTTTATTCATCGCTAAACTATTAATAATTCATTAATGTGACTGCACTTTTATTTTAATCAATCACTAGTAGTCAACTGATGTATTGCCAAGACTCATATATTGATCAATATTTGTCATTTTCTAAATATCTGCATGTGAGATCATTTTTTCTTTACTGCCGATAAGTGTTGGAAGCTTTTATTTTGACAATAGCAGAATATTTATGTCATATTTACTGTGTACTGTAAAAGTAGCATTACCTGGTCTGTATTTGAGAGAGTAATTTTTCAGATAAGATAACAGAAGAAGTTGCTAAAACAATCTTTTTAATGTTTCAACAAATTCAAAAAAATCAATCCATTGGTTTAAAATTTTGTAAATATTATGTAAAACAAATTTAAATTTAGTTGCAGCAAGGGACATTTTTATTTACCTTTTTATTTAGATTTCTATATTTGGCGACCATCAGCCACGGATTTTGCCATCAAAAATCCATATTGATTAACCACTATATGTTACCATTAATCTTGTTAAATGTCCAATGCTGTTTTTTGGTTTGCTATAGAACGGTCTGTCTCCGCTGCACATGGCGACCCAAGGGGATCACCTGAACTGTGTCCAGCTGCTCCTTCAGCACAATGCTCCCGTGGATGATGTCACTAACGATTACCTGACGGCACTGCACGTGGCCGCTCACTGCGGACATTACAAAGTGGCCAAAGTCATCGTAGATAAGAAGGCCAACCCTAACGCTAAAGCCCTGGTGAGAGCAGAGAGAAAAAGAGAGCCATACACATTCAAACTCAGAAAATACCCTCACGCTGTTTCCTTTCTCTCTGCATTTCTTTCATGGGTGATTAGGTTCATTTTCCTCTGTTAACAGATGCAGCTGTATGAATATTAATCTCTCGCTTCACAAAGACCAAAACACAGTTGTGGCAGGGAGGACGACAAAATGTGACCGTGTTGCCATAGTAATACTGAGACATTCTCAGGATAGTTTAAAAATAAACCTGAACCTCAGAAATAACTTGATGTAAAGTTTAAAACAGTTCATTTGAACAGTGGCATGCACACAGGTTTATTACTGAATACCGTGGGTTTATTCAACCAGAGGAAGGTTTTTGTGGTTACCAACCTCTGGTAAAGATGGGTGTGGTGACGCCTCAGTCAAGCAGAGCATGTTTGTGTCTACATCAACAGAACGGTTTCACACCTCTTCATATTGCCTGTAAGAAGAACCGAACGAAGGTGATGGAACTGCTGCTGAAACATGGGGCATCACTGCAGGCAGTTACTGAGGTACAAGAGAAATATGATATGATATTGTACCATAAAAGCACTAGAAATTTTTAATGTTCACAGATTTAGTGTATATGCTTGGGAAATGTAATAGCACAAGCAGTTTTATATATGTTTCAAAGTATGTTTGTCTTTTGTTTGGTTGTTTTAGTCGGGGTTGACGCCCATCCATGTTGCTGCATTTATGGGTCATGAGAACATAGTGAAACAGCTCACGCATCATGGAGCCTCACCCAACACCACCAACGTGGTACGTTTCCTTTTCAAAGAGACATTATTTGTACTGTGAGTCATTCTGTGAAACTTTGTAAATGCATTTCTATTATTTTAAACATTCTGTCAGACATGGAATATATTCATTTGTTAATATATTGCATTTTGCAACTTGAAGCTAACTGAACACAAATGAAATAATATAAATAAATACAATTATATATTATAGAAAAAATAGAAAACATATAAAATGAAAACATTATGTGACTTCGCCTTGCGAATGATTTCACTTCCTCTTCTTTATGACTTTCAAAACTGTTCATTATTATTTTGAGGTGGATATTTTAAATTAAAATTGTTTCTTAATATAATTGTTCTTAATATATGTAAATGTGATTGTAGTGTGAATGAGAAAATCGGTATAAAATGTATATTTTTTTTACATTTAATTTAAAGTTTTGGTAAATTTTTTATGCATAATAAAATTCATAGAATTCTTTGATTTTTTTTTTTTTTATTAAAAATATTCCATCACACAATATTATTATGTATTGATGAGTTTAAAATTCTTTTTGTATTAATATATTAAAGCTTATAACTCACATGCACTTCATCAAATGTTGTGTTGTAGAGAGGTGAAACAGCATTGCACATGGCAGCAAGGGCCGGCCAGGCTGATGTTGTCAGATACCTGCTACAGAATGGTGCTAAAGTGGACATCAAATCCAAGGTGAGACACACATCTTAGCTCAGATTTGAATAAACCACTGTCCACATCCTACCACACACATAATTAGAACATGACAGATGATAAATGAGCTTTTCAGATTGGCCTCTCATCACTGTCTCTCTCTTTCACTCTCTATTTTCATAATGACAATTTTTAGGATGACCAAACAGCCCTGCATATAGCTAGCCGTCTGGGAAAATTGGAGATTGTGCAGCAGTTGCTGCAGAAGGGGGCGTTACCCAATGCTGCCACCACTTCTGGCTACACCCCTCTCCACCTCGCTGCCCGTGAGGGTCATCAGGAGATAGCAGCTCTCTTGCTGGAGCAGGGAACATCCCTCTCTGCAGCAACTAAGGTGTGTTTGGTGTGTGTGTGTGTGTGTGTGTGTGTGTGTGTGTGTGTGTGTGTGTGTGTGTGTGTGTGTGTGTGTTTGTTTGTACTGTGTGACCACATACAGTGGGGCTCATGAGTCTGAGACCACAGTAAACATTTGGAATTTAAAAATCCAGTTTAAATGTGGATGTTAGCAAAGTTTAAGGACTTTTGGAAAAATGTAACCAAAGAAATCTTTGGAGTCACTGCAAGTTTTTTTTGGTAAAAAATGATACTTTTATTTAGCAAGCATTAGCATTTATAATTCAAAAAGATTAAAGACATAAAGAATAAATGACTTTCTATTCATCATATAATCCTGAAGAAAAAAAAGTAAATGTTTTTCAGATGTTTTCATAAAAGAAAAAAAAAAAAATTAAACGGTTTTCAGCACTGATAATAATACGAAATGTTTTTGAGCACCAAATAAGCATATTATAATGATTGTGTGACCCTGTGACACTGAAGACTGAAGTAATGACTGCTTTTTTGATTAAATAAATAAACAGACAAAGTGAACATTAGAGACTTCTGTCAAAAACATTTTCTGGACCCCACTATATGTGTTTTTTGTGCATAGTTCTTTATACTTTAAGCTGACTCTGTCATAATGAAAATGACAAAACTATGGATCTTTATACACCCTTTTCTGTTCTCTCTCCTTCTTTTGTTCCTGCATATATATCCACAGAAAGGGTTCACTCCCCTGCATGTGGCTGCAAAGTATGGGCAGTTGGAAGTGGCCAATCTTCTGCTGCAGAAAAAAGCTGCGCCGGATGCAGCAGGAAAGGTTGGTGAACAAATGCATTATAAGTAACATTATGCACACAACAACATCTACAAATATGCCCATATATGCTTGGTAGTTTACATTTGTTTACATAACATATCTTGGTCCTGGCCCAAATGGTGATGTGGACTTCACTCGTGCTTGTTCATGGGGTGTCCCATTAGTCATTATGATTCAAAAGTCAGAAAAAAATAGGGCATTGGTAAAACATTTACTGTAATGTAATGAAATATGTGTTTAAACTACTTACAAAAAATGGTCAGAGAACATGGCTATTTTTAAATGGCCTTCAATGAAGAAGCCTTGTTTTTGTAGCCAGATGGTGTAGTTACAACATCGACCAGCAGGGGCTATCTGGGCCAAGCTAACCAGCCAAACCATGACGCCTCAGACCACAAGGGCCAAGGGCGTCATTTGGGACAGGGCCTTCTTTTGTCTTCATCTGTTAATCTGTGTCAGCCTTTCCTCAAATGGTTCCTCCTCACTATTCTTGCACTACAAAGTATGACTGACAATAACTTTATTGAGAGACTCACAGAGCTGACAAGTTTTGCTGATTTTCCTGTGTGTCATTAAGTCAGCTGTGCTGTCATGAGGGGTCTGGTTTCCTTAACATAGATTAAGCTTTTTAATAAGTACAACATACAGATAAAAGAGAATATGACACAGAAGCTTAAAGGAGTAGGTTTCCCAATTCTTTTTTTCCTGAAAACGTACTTACCCTCAGGCAATCCAAGATATAGAAGAGTTTGTTTCATTGGAAAAGATTTGGAGAAATTTAGCTTTACATCACTTTCTCACCAATGGATCCTCTGCAGTGAATGGGTGCCGTCAGAATGAGAGGCCAGACAGCTGAAAAAACACCGCAGTAATAATCCACACAACTCCAGCCCGTCAGTTAATGTCCTGTGACTTGAAAAGCTTCATGTTGTGTTGTTTCATGTCTTTATGTCAAAGCATATTTGAACTTCAAACCATTGCTTATGTTTAAAATATGAGTTATTATGGATTATATTTTGACCAGAACAGACGGTCTCATGTTAAAATGTCTTGATGGATTTGTTACTTAACAAACATGCAGTTTTTTTGCTTAACAAGACATTGATTGAAGGACTGGAGTCATGTGGATTACTTGTGGATTATTGTGATGTTTTATCAACTGTTTTGACTCTCATTCTGACGGCACCCATTCACTGCAGAGGATCCACTGGTGAGCAAGTGATGTAATGCTGAAATTCTCCAGATTTGTTCCAGTGATGAAACAAACTCATCTACATCTTGGATGATCTAAAGGGGAAGTAAATTTTCACAAAATTCTCAATTTTGGGTGAGATATTCCTTTAATCTATGTTGAGGAAAGACACACTTATCTTGTGAAAGGTGTTTTTTCCAACCAGGTTTTTTCACTTCATACTAAGTGTGAACTCTTGGTATTAGCTTAATGTGGTTTGCTGGGAGTTCTTCCCTCTAACTTTAACATGGTGTGTCTCTCTGTGTGTGTGCGTGCGTGTGTGTGTACACCCACCCATGTGCACACCCATGTACTGTATGTGTTGGCATGCATGCATGCGTCCTGTGTTTGTGTGTATGTGTGCGTGCATGTTGGTGTTTGTGATTGTTCTGGGGTCTGTGTGTGTGAACGTGCTGGGGTCTGTGTGTATATTGTAGACTGGGTTAACACCGCTGCATGTGGCTGCTCACTATGATAATCAGAGAGTGGCTCTGTTACTACTGGACCAGGGAGCATCTCCTCATTCTGCTGCGAAGGTACACACACACTCCAAGCCATTGAGACTGGGCTGCTGGATTAACCCTTCCATGCTGTTTGTAATAGAAGACCTAGTGTTACAATTAGTGACCTTACATAAATCATATTTTAAGAGTCACAATGTTTGTGATTTTGTTGTCATGTTCATATTACATCTTTGGAGGATGTCATAAAGTCTCTAGCTGAAAAGTTTGTTAAATTTCAGGAAATCTGATCAACTATAAGAAAATTTAACGAAACTAAACTGTAGTCTAGTAAACATAGCTGAAACAAATTTATATATATATATATTATATATATATATATTATATATATATATATTTATATATATATATATATATATATATATAAAAAAACTAGAAAAGTTTACCCGAGAAACAAAATTTTCAAAGAATATGTCTTGCGTTAAGTTTGTTTTTCTTTTCATTTTCAAATAGTTTATTTTTGTTTAAGCAAATATCGCTACATTTTGTTTGGATCCCCTACAGGGACATGGTGACTGGAGAAAAATATTTATATTGCAGTGCTTTTGCATTAGCTAGCAAAAGTTGTGTATTCTTTTAAAAAAAAAATCCCAATGATTTTGCCTTTATTTAGATAGAATGATGTAGCATTTTGATGAATACAAAAGCATTGAAATATAATTTAATATCATATTTTTCCCATCACCATTTGCATGTTTGATTACTGCTCGAACAAAAAAAAGTATTTTCTCAGGTAAATTTAACATGTTTTTAGTATATTTAGATATTTTTATGGTAAACAATACAAAAATATAGATTAAATAATTTGATCAAGATAATTAATGCAAGATTTTTGCAGATCCAAATTTCATGGCTTGCATTTTCCCAGAATTGAGGTGTCTAGAGTAATGGTAAAGTAGTCACCATGGTAACAGGCTTGGAATTACTTAATTAAAGAGCTTGGTTACTTCTTACAGTCTCTGTTTTGCTAAATTTGAGAAATCCAGATTGGTTTGTGTAATCAAGAAAATTACTAGGGGGCAAAAAACAAGAAAAGATAATTGCATGCCTGCATAATATTTCTATTTAAAAATTTCTGTATCTTTGTATCTTGTTTTTCTCATTCTCTGTAGAATGGCTACACGCCTCTCCATATTGCAGCTAAGAAGAATCAGTTGGAGATTGGGACAACGTTGTTGGAATATGGGGCGGAGTGTAACACAGTCACCCGTCAGGGCATCAGCCCCCTCCACCTCGCCGCACAGGAGGGCAGTGTAGACCTCGTGTCCTTGCTTCTCACCAAACAGGCTAATGTTAATATGGGCAATAAGGTAAACATACTTACATATAAATATTACACATGCACAAAGCACACGGTTGAGAATACGTATTAATTCGACTCACTGTGTGTGTTTATAAACAGAACGGTCTCACGCCGCTGCACCTGGCTGCACAGGATGACAGGGCAGGTGTTGCTGAAGTCCTGTTGAACAATGGAGCAGAAATTGACGCTCAAACGAAGGTCAGGGTTCAGGTTTTGTGGTGTTTCCATTGATTACATAACCACCACAATCAGACTGATACATTGAGAAGTTCATTGGGGACTGTTCTGCGTGTCTGTATCAGCGTCTGATATTCTTGTCTTTCATATTCTCCTGACAGAGTGGTTACACTCCGTTGCATGTGGCATGTCACTATGGCAACATGAAGATAGCCAACTTCCTGTTAGAGAATCAGGCTAAGCCTAATGCCAAAACAAAGGTGATTCTCTTTGTCGTTTGTCAAGACTTTTAGATATAGATATTTCCTTGTTTTGCATCTAAATTGACCTTTGTTATTCTGTGCATAGAACGGTTACACACCTCTTCATCAAGCAGCACAGCAAGGCCACACCCACATCATTAATATGCTGCTTCAGTATGGAGCTTCGCCCAATGAGCTCACAGTGGTGAGTACTGAGGCATGCTGCGAATACCTGCTTCACTCAGCAGGCTGTCAACCTTGGTCAGCAATGTACTGTAGCACACACACATATACACTCATACACTACCATTCAAAAGTTTGGGGTGAGTATGATTTTTTTTAAATCAAAGAAATAATACTTTTATTTATCAAGGATGCATTAAATGAATCAGAAGTGACATTTACGGTACCTTTCTCATAAACATACATCTCACTCTTTCATAATTATAATACCTACATTTAGCAAGTTATGTATATTATAATATTACATATGAAATGCCTCATATACAGATGTAAAGTAGTTTTATTTGTGTGTGTTTGTGTGTGGCAGAATGGGAACACAGCTCTCTCCATCGCTCGGCGACTTGGGTACATCTCCGTAGTGGATACGCTGAGAGGAGTTACAGATGAAAACCTCACTGCCACGGTAACATACTCAACCTGCCCCACCATCTGCGTCATGACCTACTTCCCTCAACATCCTCACACAATGTCCACAATTACCATAGAAATTAATACCAGGCGATTCGTTTTTTAGGCAATTTGTATTCTGAATCAAATGCACACCAACCAACCACATCATGCTAATCACTTCTGAGCAAAGAATTTAATTTTTTATGTTATTTAATATTTTCAGTTTAAAACTGTAAGCCATGTTTTTATTTTTTTAATTACACTTTAAATAGACTATTGAAAAAACTGTACATTTCAACCAGTACTGGAAATTTAATAATTCATGCTCATTTCTTTTATTTATTTATTTTTCTATTTAGATTACCTTTGCCATTTTGTAACACTCACTTAAAGTTAATATTTAAAAAGTGTTGTGATCTTTAATACATCTGTAAATGAATATTTCATACTGAACCTTATAATGTTGTGATGCGTAAATTCACTTGTAGCATTTCAAATAATATATTTATATATATACAGTATCTCTAACTCATATTTTGCATGTTCTCCATTTTTGACCAGCCTATAACCGAGAAACACAAGATCAATGTCCCGGAGACCATGAATGAGTTCCTCGACATGTCTGATGATGAAGGTAAAGCTAAGTACTGATCTAAAATCACTCACTCACTCACTCACTCACTCACACACACACTCACTCACTCACACACATAGACACACACACAGTTTCACTCTTTCTTTGTGAACTATATTGGTTTATACTGCTGTGAAGAACTCTTTACGGAACTCCCTGCTGTGACCCTTTGCACACTGAGTGAGTGAAGCAGTTGTTAAAATATTATTTAAATTTGTCTTGCATCCAGCGGTATATTCAAATGTATTATTTTGACAGCTTCCCCACTAGCTTGCACCATGATCACTGGCCTAACACTATGTGCCTTCATTATTCTGTGTGTGTGTGTTTGTGTATGTGTGAGAGAGAGAGAGAGAGAGAGAGAGAGAGAGAGAGTGTACGTTTAACCAATTGCTGTGTACTGTATGTTTGACAGCTGTGAAAAATCATGAAGCTCAAGCTGATGGGGAAGAAGGTACACACTTCTGCAGTTCTGTTTTTTCTCCCTGTTTTAATCACCCCTTGCTTCAAGCACACACTCGCTCGGCTTAGATGCGTTCCTCTCGCCTGGCTTTGCAGTGCACTGTGTGTGTTTTGTCTGTATGCACATAACCAGAGTGTGATTGCTGTGATTTCCTTTGTATGCCAACTTGACACAGTTTTTTCATAGTTATAAACACATATTTGCAAATGCTCACACATAGAAACACAATAACAGATGCCCAAAAAAGCCTGTATGTGAGTCATACAGTTGCCTGGGATAGATTGAAGTTGACATGCAGTGTGTCAGGATAAGAAGAAAACACTCTACGTGTTGTCTATGATGCCAAACTCTCTCTCTTGTCTCCTGGTGCAACGCTGAAATATTCATGAGCTTAATGTCCTTCATTGCACCCCTCTCCATGGTAACGTGGAGAGATGAGGGTATACAGTTACCATGTGTGTCAGCAGATATGCTCACAATCCTGCAGGTGACACTGACTTGGCCCACAGGTGTCAACCCTCTACTGGAGAGCGAGAGTGACATGCAAAATAGAGGGGGATAGAGAGACAATCTTAAAATATAATAAAGCAGTTAAAAGCATTAGTCGAGTGTTGAAACTGCTGTCTTAGCAGTATGCTGAGAGGTAAAGTGTGCATTAGTGCATGTGTGTGCGTGAAGCAGCAGACACCTATAATAGATCCATAGGTTATCCTGTAAGATATCTTTGTAATACCATTAAATGGATAGTTCACCCAAAAATGAAAATTCTGTCATTATTTACTCACCCTCATGTCATTCCAAACCCATAAGACCTTTGTTCATCTTCTGAACACAAATTGATGAAATGTGAGAGCTCTCAGACCCTGCATAGACAGCAACGCAACTGTAATGTTCCCAGGTTCAGAAACGTAGTAAGGACATCGGTAAAACAGTTTATGTGACATCAGTGACTCAACTTCAGTTTTGCAAAGCTACAAGAATACTTTTTGAGCACAAAGAAAACAAAAATAATTTATTAAACAATTTTTTCTCCACTGAGTTATGTTTTTCCGTCATTTTAGAAAGTATCACAATGCATACGCACGCTTTCCCCCAAGTGTAAACAACACTGATTACGCAGATTACGTCCATGCGTGCGCTTTCTTCCCCGAACGTAAACAAGGCTGATTACATCGATAACGCTCTTGGGTACTCTCCAAAATGGCGGAAGACATAACTCGGGGGAGAACAATAGTTAAATAAATTATGTGATTTTTGTTTTCTTTGCACTCAAAGTATTCTCTTAGCTTTGCAAAACTTAAATTGAGCCACTGATGTCACATGGACTGTTTTACCGATGTCCTTACTATGTTTCTGGAGCTGGGAACATTACAGTTGCGTTGCTGTCTATGCAGGGTCTGAGAGCTCTCACATTTCATCAAAAATATCTTAATTTTTGTTCCGAAGATAAACGATGGTCTTACGGGTTTGGAACGACACGAGGGTGAGTAATTAATGACAGAATTTTCATTTTGGGGTGAACTAACCCTTTAAGCTGTGCATGTAGGTCTTGTATCGGTCAGAAGCAATGAACTCTGCACCTTTGATCCCCAATCTGATTTTTAACTTATACACATCTGTTTGTTGTCATATTGTGGTGGAGAGTGAGACTGACTACTAACGTCTATTTTTTTGGCTTATTATATTTGCTATACCCTAAACCTAGTCCTTACTTACAGAAGCATTTTGCATTTGTATATTTTAATTAAGATATTACATGTACAGGGTTCCTACATTTTCTAACTAGTGTTATTTTATTATTATTTATATATTATAGTTTTTATTTTGTTTTCAGTTTTAATTTTCATTTTAGGTTAATTTATGTTAGTTTATTAGCTTTTGTTGTTTTAAAATATTAATATTTATCTTTATTTCAGTTTTAGTCTTAGTTTTATGAACTAATTAGTAATTTTTAGTACTTTACC
Source organism: Cyprinus carpio (assembly GCF_018340385.1). Lineage (NCBI taxonomy): Eukaryota > Metazoa > Chordata > Actinopteri > Cypriniformes > Cyprinidae > Cyprinus > Cyprinus carpio. The sequence continues at coordinate 8,853,437 of NC_056588.1, read as the reverse complement.
ATATATTTATTTCAGTTATTTTCCAAAGCAATATTTCTAATTTTCTTTTAATCTTTCAGACTATGAATTTCCATGATTTAACCAGTTGCTTGTGATGACTGTATAGGGATCATTTAAAATAATAGAATTTTTTAGAGCTCATTCTCAAAAAGAGTATTTTTTTTAAATTATGAATTAATAAAAGCACTTTTTAAATCACTTTTAAATAAAATCATTATTGTTATTCAAAAGCTTAGCCTTTTAAAATTGTCTATATTATTCTGTTGTCATTAATATAACATTTATTGACTATAGATAACCTATTATTTCTTTTTGTTTAATGTGTTTGTGTATGTGTGTTTTTTTAAATTTATTTATTTATTTTTTACTTAGTTTTTACATGACTATTCCAGACCTGGAAATCACACTTTTAAAATTCCCTGACATTTTCCGAGGCTTTGGAAACCCTGTATTTAATCTTTTTATTAAGCTGTTTTCATTATTTTATCATTTTATCACAGTGTAGGTCAGCTTAATATCATAATGGGGATATTTCATGTATTTAATAGCAAAGCCTGATACGTGCCACACGTGCCCATGAGCACAGTGCCTAGTTCAGCAAATTACACACATGGTTAAAAGGAGATGTTGTGTGCGTGCACTATAGGGACAGTAGCCTACATGAGGGAAAAGGGTGAACTTTCTTTCTGTTATGTAATGTTCTTTAGCACTTAGTAATGAGTCTAATGAATGTTCTACACACAGTGACAGGAGACTTTGACATTAGCTGATAAAAGAACTTTCATGTACACACATTTAAGATGGCCTTAATGCTATATTATTGATGTGAGCATTTCGAACAGTGAGGACCACTTTAAAAAGTCAGTTCTCAACAGGTTTCTTTACATTTGTGAGGACAGACCCTCAGAAGTAAGCTACAGCCAAACCAGAACACACACGTTAGAGAAGTGCTTGCACTGTCTCTATAGTATGTTGACAGTACTTGGTGTCTTATTACCACCTTGCACTTGCTGCTAGACCTGCAAAATCTCAGAGCAATTAACAAGTGTTCAGAAAAAAAAAACTCATCACTTTCTGCGCGCGCACGCGCGAGGCTGCATAGAGAGCAGAGCTCCCCTGACATACTGTATGAGAGTGCAGCTTTGGTATATCCTCCTTCGCTTGACCCAGGCTGCTGCCTTGTGATTTAACTTTTACCGGGCGAATGAACGGATGTAAATCTCGCACATCCAGTGCCACGAGAGTTCTGGTCGACTCGGGACGACCGACTCTCACATGACCAACCCGAATTGAGTCATCATCATTGGTCTTTTTCTCGGAGGATACAGGCTTCATTGAGAACTGATCAGACAATCGGGGGAATACGCTAATAACGGATATATCTGTGTCGGAGTGGGATATGGCAACGCTTTTATGTGAGTCAACGGACTGTCGGTGTGTCCGAATACTGCGGTGTTCGGGGCTCTGCTGCATCACGTTACAGTGTTCAACGGCTGGATTCTGCTCGGATATAATAGTTAAATATACACTTTTAAAACTCAGAATGACGTAAAATACAGTGCCATCTATTTTTACACAGAGTCATCTATTAGTCTTTGTCATGACTGTTCGTTGTCATTAAGTCGTTAATTCGGTACCGGAGTAGGAAGGTATTAGCGAGCCGGTTAGGGGAACTGAGGAGTTCAGTAGCGGGAGGGGAGGGGCTGCAGCACGGAGAGAGAGGACAAGCGAGAGTCGCGTTCATGAGAGAGATTCGGGAAAGATGTTGGCTGTGCTTCATATCCACGAGAGTTGCCTAACGTAACCTAAACGTCATTTTGTGCGACATAGGCGCTTCTTTATCTTACAAAAATAACGAATGTCCAAAACCTTGAGAGCTGTATACCTACAGTAAACGGCGTTGAATGTCTAGGTGGACAGCTAGACACAGCCATTGCTTTTTTTATAATGATTTAGAGTAGAGCTGTAGAGCTTAGAAGTGACGATTTATTTGTTTTTGGCTCGTGGTTTTGAATATAACCGATTTGTTGAGTTCGACGGTAACTAACAACTAAACTGTTTTGTCAAACAAGCTTATCTGACCGTCTGAAAAGTGCCCAAAACCCACTTAAAACTAGTCAAAGACCAACAAACCATTTTACATTGATTCAAACAGTTTTGTTTGTTTTCATTAAACAATAAAACCAGATGCCGGCTATCATATTTGTGAAAGTGTTATTTGAAAGCGTAATTTATTAAATTAAATTGATATTATTTTTATTGTCATATTTCTATTTTTTCCTGCTTTTATAAAGAGCTTAAAGAATGCCAGCCCAAGATAATTGACTGGTTTTACCTGGTTTAATCTGAAGTCCCATTTTGACCTGCATGAAAGTGCCCCAGATCCTTCTAAAACTAGCAAACAGGTTTTTTTTTTTTTTTAAATCAGGTTTAAGAAACTTTTGGGGGTGTAATAGAAACTTGCTTCATAGCAGGATACGCAGTGTTGTCCTGATGCAGCAGAATGTTTCTTCTATGTGTCAGTGAAATATTGCCACCTAAGTATCTGTTATTCAAGGTGGGACAGAAAAACACCCAGGTGTTATGTGACATCAATTAATAATCTAGAAGCTGCAAGCTGGATGTTTGCGTGACGCAAGAAGAACCGGTGTGGACTGGTAGGTTCACCCCACAAGAAATGAACCACAATTTATTAACCATTGTGCATTTGAACAAGACACTTAACTTCAGATTGCTCTAGAGGGACTGTCTTGGAAATAAGTGTACTGTAAGCCCCTTTGGGTTTTATTTAATTAGAGCAATGTGGGGGGTGCTAATTGCTGCAGCTACTGATAGGTCACCTTACCAGTTCACCTTCAAGTGAGCTAACCTTCTGCCTGTCTCATTTTTGCAGGTGAAGATGCGATGACCGGCGAGACTGAGAAGTATCTTCGGCCACAGGACCTGAGGGAATTAGGGGATGACTCCTTGCCACAGGAGGGGTACATGGGTTTCAGTATTGGAGCCCGTTCTGCCAGGTAATAGCAGTCATTTACATTTTATGTATGGATGCTTGCTTTTTTGCGAAGCTGTTTGTTCCTTATGCTTGTTCTCTATGATTAGCAAATGTATATGGAGTTGCTATGGCACAAGTAGATGGTTTTTTAGAGATGTTTAGATTGAGGATTATTTGGATTTAGAATGTTGTGTTCAGGTGGTCTTCACTAAAAGTGTTAGTACTTTGTGTATTGGCTTTTAGTCTGCATTAGTAATAATGCTTCAAGAAAAAAAGATGGTTGGAAACAGATGAGGAATGAGAGATAGTCAAATCTCGGTCAGATTTATTGTGCATTCAGTGCTGTCAATCTTCATTTCTTGTTTTTTACTGTAAATAAAAACTGTTCCCACTACACAGATTCAACTCACCGTGTGTCATTCAAGTTAAAGTGTGCATGACACAAGTGTTTTTAGATGACAGGATAAAACTATGAGAAATTGTTATGCAAATAATAACACAAAAACACCTGTTATACTGTTAGCGCAGACATTAATATTTTACAGTATTTAATATTTAAAAGAGCATACATTATGCAGTTATCCCACTTCAGCCAAAACTTGCGTTCCACAGCTGGGCAACTTTTGCAGAATTTATAACAGTAATTGTTGGTGGTTGCAAACTCTGATTTTTATCAAATATAAAATCATTGAAATGTTTTAAAGTAACAAAAGGGTACTACATTGTTCTTGAAACAGAGATATTAGTACAATGCACAACCTGAAAAATGAATGAATTAAATATAATGTAAGATTTATTGAAGGCGTAAAGTGTAAATAGACTTTGTAAAGAGGATTATGGCTGTAAGTTCTTAAGAAAGCATAAAGGATGATCGGATGGCTAATTACAGGCTTAATGTATTGTTAATGAAACATGATGTGATCTTCATCATAACAAACACAATGTCCTTGTAAGCACCAATCATATGCCAAATTGGATCAGATCACAAAATGTTTGTATTAAAATGTCAGAAAAATGTAAAATGTTGTTGTACTCCTAAAGGTACACTGTTTTTCTAAAACAGTACTTTATAGTTCCTTATGGTATGATTGTAAGTTGTAAGTTTATCAGAAAAGTTTAGGGCAGAAGATGCACATCTGTGGTGTTTTGTGTTGAAGTACATCCCATTCTGTCATTTAAGAGGTCATTATCTGTTCATCGTGGCTGATGAATGATGAACATAGCAGGTGAGGGAGAGGTGGGACACTAGGATGGAAAGGTACCACTCCTGTCATGCGAGCATTATGTGGCACAATGGAGCCTGATTTGCTGTTGTTGTAAGGGACAGTGAGCTCTGATTGGCTGGCTTTTGTGTGCCAGTGGTTATAGAGTTGGAGGACAGGGAATAAATGACTGAAAACAATTACATCATTACTGGGAAGGGAACACTGAGTGACGAAGTCTGGAAAGAGCGTGACTCTGTTTGTGTGAACGTGAAGGTGTGATCTGATAGACGCAGACCCTGAGTCGCCTTTAGTTATGATGGATTGATCGTTTACATTTTGTGATCAGAACTCTAGTGTAGCTCATAGGGAAGAATCAGCTTTATGGTTTGTTGCATTTGGATATTGACACTGCGACTTGCTTGCACAAGAGGCATTAAATAGTCAAATGTAAGTCAAATTAGCTGTATAGATTATTGGTATAATTACATCATTTGCAAAATACTCAGTATCCCAGCTGATTAGCCAAGGTAAGACACACTGTTTCATGTCTGAAAATGAGTTTTCATTTCTTTAGAAATATTTGTCCTATTTGGATTGTTATTGTTGGAGTTTAGATGGTGTTTGTATATCTAATGGATGATATTCTGCCATACAGAGCTTCATATTTTCTGCCTCTTTTGTTGTGTTAACATCAGCCTGGCATTGTTTGCTTTTACATAGGGCTACTAATGTTGGTTGTTTTTACCAAATGTGCACCCAGTCCTGTCTAGGAGCACAACACATGCTGTGGCAGAGCCTCAGTACCATGCTTAACTCTCACTGCTTCTCCGCGTCCAGTACATTTTACTGTCTTTTCTGTTTCTTGGCTTCTCTCACTCTCTCTAGCCCCAGGATAAGGTAAGAGTGATGTCTTTCTCTCTGTCTTTCTCTCTCTGTGCATTTCGCCTTCTCTCTCCGTAGCTGTTGTTTCTGTCTCTGCCCCTTTCCATACGTACTACAACTCCCATCATGCACTGCTCCACCATGTCATCTGGTGCAGTGCGTTTCTGTGGAGTCTCATCCCTTTCATACACTGAGGCCTGAGCTCCTCGGCCTGATAGAACAAATTCATTCATCTCAACTGGAGTTTTAGTCTATGAACTTCTCTTGCGTTGACGTTTTGTTTGTTCTATCCGGCTCCGAAGCCGACCACGCTTCTTATCGGTCACACTAAAGCCATCTAACCTTTTTGAAGGTGGAATAAATGCAAAAGATGTAAGGAGTGTTTTAAAACAACAGGAAAAGTGGGCAGTAGTTGTGTGTTGTGAAATATTGTGGTTTTAAATGTTATTAATTTCTGAAATATTAATGAATAGTGTGCTAACTATTATGTGTTGTTCTTTATAAGTTTTTGTTTAGTGTGGCATGGATTGTGTTCATATATGTTGTGTTTTGCTGTTGTTTCAGTTGTGTGATGCTCTGTGTAACATCCAGGGACAAAAGCTTCAAGCTGATCAGTCAGCAGTTGAAGCCAATTACTCTGTCACATCGCAGACGGCACATTTAATTGTCAATTACTCACCACATTGATCACTGGTCAATTTTATTGCAAAAACTTAAAAAAAAGATATGGTGTTCTAAGCATGTTTGGTTATGATCACTAGTGGATAGTTAATCCACATTGTGTGCTCAAACACACACACATTCACACAGCTTGGTCACAGAATTTGAGGTACAGTAGGAGGCATATGATTAAATTATAACTTAGCCTGTAAGGGTGAGAGAACAAATATTCCTCTTAATTTTTTTGTTGTATGCTGTTTCACATGCATGCAAATACACACAACCATAGTACAGCCTTCTTATACAATGCTGGCTCTGTTCAGAGTGAGATGATTTGAAAGAAGTGCATAGCAAAGAAGGAGAATGATGAAGAAGGAAAGGCAAAAGAGATGAAAGGAAATGAAAGAGTGTGTTCTGCAGAGAAGGGTGAGTCGGCTGCTGTAATGCTACAGAATAAAAACAATGCAGATCAGGACAAATTAAGCTGAAGTGCTAGAAGATGAGAGGAAGGAATGGAAAGAGTTGTAAATCCATTCATCCAAAAACTAGCTTACAAACCGCCACTGTTTCTTTCGTAAACACACCCTCGTGTGCAGTTCTACCTTGTGCGCTACAGTGCTGTACCTTTAAATCCTGCTGATTGCTGCAGAATTTTCAATCTCTCATACACACACCGTGCAACCAACCCAAGACTGCTGTCCTGCAGAGAGCCAAGCGTTTCTAAGAGCACTGCAGAAAGGGTGTACACACTCACACATAGTCATAAATTTGATCTGAGCTGAAAAGTACTTGTTCAAAGTGTCAGTTTATTGGAGGTGCTTGCTATAACTGTTCCTCATGGATTAGTTTTTTTTTAAAAAAAACCTTTCACATTAAGTGTTAAAGGGATAGTTCACCCAAAAATGAAAACTCTGTCATTAATTACTCTCCCTCATGTCGTTTCAAACCTGTAAGACCTTCGTTCATCTTCGGAACACAAAATTAAGATATTTTTGATGAAATCCGAGAGCTTTCTGACCCTGCATAGACAGCAATGCAACTGAAATGTTTTGTAGCCCAGAAACCTAGTAAAGACATCTTTAAAATACTCCTTGTGACATCAGTGGTTCAACTAAAACAAAAATAACAACTTTATTCAACGATTTCTTCTCTTCCTGGTTATTCTCCACGGCCGTTAATTAGAGTACAATGATGCGTGTGTGTGATCTTGCTAATGCAAACAGTGGAATGCACATGCATGTGTCGTTTTACAGTCGTGTATGGCCGTGGAGAATGACCAGTAAGAGAAGATATCGTTGAATAAAGTTATTTTTGTTTTCTTAGTGCACAAAAAGTATTTTCATAACTTCATATCATTACGGTTGAATCACTGATGTCACATGGACTATTTTACCGATATCCTTACTATGTTTCTGGGCCTCGAATGTGGTAGTTCCCTTGCTGTCTATGCAGGGTCAGAAAGCTCTCAGATTTCATGAAAAATATCTTAATTTGTGTTCCAAAGATGCAGTCTTACAGGTTTGGAATGGCATAAGGGTGAGTAATTAATGACAGAATTTGGTTACACTTTATTTTAAGGTGTCCTTGTTGTGTAATTATACATATAAGTACTGAGTAATATTAATTAACTACATGTACTTATTATACTAGTTAGGGTTAGGATTTGGGTTTGGCTAAGTGTTACTTGCATGTAATTATGCATAATTAATTGTTATTATAATAGTAAGTACAAGTAACGTGTAATACGGACACCTTAAAATAAAGTGTTAACCAGAATTTTTATTTTTGGGTGAACTAACCCTTTAAACCTCAGCACATAGCAAGACCTGCACTTCTTTGTGATATTGACATAAATGATGCCACAAATTGTGCGATTTGTTTAGGAGAGATGTGCGATTGCTATTACTTCTAAGTGTTGTTAATAACAACCACCCGGAACACCATAACAACAACAAATCAATGCATTAAAACACAATTAGAACAGCTTAGCAATGAGATGGAGATAACAGTGAGGTTCATTCAATGCCCTGGCATTGGCAAGTACCACTCAAGAATCGAGTTACATGTAAGTAGCACTAGCATACGAAGTGTAAAACCTGTTAGTTTAGATATACACTACAGTTCAAATTTTCAATAGTTTTGGGTCAGTAAGATTTTTTTAAAAGAAATTAATGCTATAATAGATTACACAATAACAAATTCAAAATATATTAAAATATAAAACAGTTATTTAAATTGTAATAATATTTCAAAATATTACTTTTTTACTGTACTTTTGATAAAATTAATGCAACCTTGGTGAGTATAAGGGACTTCTTTCAAAAACACAAAAAATTTGTACCGACCGCAAACTTTTCAATGGTATTGTATCTGATTAAATCATTGAAATGTTACAGTTACAGTAATGTTGCCCATACAGCATCTGTTCTACATGTCTGTTTCCTCTCTATCCATCAGATATCCCCTTCTCTCTTCTCTCCTCTGAAGGGTTTGATTTTGTTCTCCCTGGATGTTGCATGTTGTAACTTTTGTGTTTTTGTTTTGTTTATGTTCGTCTGTCCCTGTTTGTGTGTCTTTCGCTTTATGTATGTGTATCTGCTTGTGCGTGTGCACATGTGTGAACTTCTTACACACTCCAGTCTGCGCTCCTTCAGCTCAGACAGGTCCAACACTCTGAACAGAAGCTCCTTCGCTCGGGACAGCATGATGATTGAAGAGATGCTGGTGCCCACCAAAGACACGGTAAGAACGCCCACTCTTTTTATCTTTTGTTCCCATTCACTACTGTAGCTGCTTTTCCACCGTCAGGCCAAACTGTTCTCGTTGCTTAACCCTTCTTTTTCGGGCCCATCCTGCCCAGCCGGTACAGATATGGTTTCATTTTCCACTGTGGGGCTGATAACAGAATTTGTCATTTACAGTCGTATACAGATGGTATGAGATGTAAATAGTGACCGCATTATGATCAGATAGTTCTGTTTACTTTGCTCAAATAGTGCGCTTGGTCAGCTACAGAGAGAAACTGGTAGCCAGGCAACAAACAAGTGACCAATCTTGAGTGGCAATGTCACTACACACATTCTACCAGCAAAGTTCAGCACTGTTAGCTAGCAGCACTGTGTTATACTCTACGTCATACTTCCAGAAAGCGTACACACACACTACAGTGTTGTTACAAACCTACCTTCATAGGCACCATTTTAAGGCATCATAGGTGCAAAACCTGTTTCAAAACCAAGAATGCATGAATACATCAAAGATTATGGATGAAGAAAAAAAAAGTGGATAAAGAAATTATATTTATAATAATTGTTGTATTATTATTTTGTTTTATTGCATTTATAAATATTTTGAATTAGATTTTATTTTTATATTTTCATTTTAATTTAAATAAAATTTTTAGTTTTAATTTTGTTATTTTTTGTGCTTCAGTTTTTAAATTTTTCTATTTTTTAATATTTCAATATATCTTAAATATTCTATTTTGTTTTCAATCTAATTTTATTTAATTTCTAATTTTCATTAATTTTTTCTTATATTTATATATTATTTCAGATTTCAAATAAAAAAAATATTTTAATAGTTATTGTTAACGACAATAACAAACAACTGTTTATAATTAATTATAAATATACTTATTTCATTCAATACTGTACATCTCTTCAATATGGATATAACTTTGACCGTCACCTCTGATTGTAATGTAGAAATATGCATTTCCTGTTAAGCTGTTTCAAATAAATGTGAATTGAGTTTAAATTCAGTACTGAAAAATATAATTAAAATTGTTTATGTGTATTTTGCCACAGGTTATGTGCCACTGCACTGCTAATAGATATCACACTTGATCTGCATCAACACTGACTGATCGGCACTAGAAACTAGATATGACATAGAAAAAAATAAATGAAGGATTGCCATATCTTAACCCTGTATTAATAAAAAGCCATAGATTTACTGTTAATTCCATTCATTGCCTGGCATTCTTCCTACAGTTGCACAAAGTCCACTCGGGACTTTCCACAGCAGAGCAAAAATGTCTTGGAATATTTGTTTTTTGGTCCCATGGGTTTTACGAAAGCCTGGTCCTCATCCACACAGACACAAACACACTCTCCTGTTCTGTCCAGTTTCACATTCTCATTTCTAAATGTGCCTTTAAATAAACTCTTAGACTTGAGACTTTCAGTCTAATAAGAGTTTATTTAAAGGCACATTTAGAAATCAAAATGCTTGACCTCGATCTATCCTTAAACAGTTGAATAGACACTGAGAAGAAGGACAAAGAGAGAGAGAATGATGGAAAGTCAGACTTGGACTCTGTCACTCTTTTCCATTGTGTTTTCCTGGTCAGAGTTATGTTGCTCTTTCCATTTTCAGGAGCAAATATTTAGGCTAGAGTCCTGGAATTGCTCAATTCTTAAAGAAAACAGAGATGTAGTTACAGTACTATGCCACTTATTCTATTGGATTAAAATTTGAATTGTATTCATTTAACATGCATATCAAGCATGACAGCCATTAGCCTTAACTAAAAATAACTGTTATGAGGTCAGTATTGTGTCTAGAGTGAAGTATATGACTGTGTTCCTTGTTTATGGGAACATAGAAAGAAATAGAGTGCAGTACAGCATACTAAAGTGTTTTTATTTTTGCTTCCGCGTCAGATGTTGTGTTCTAAAAGCAATTGAGCTGCCTGTCTTAGCTTTTTGGGCTTCATTCAAGTGTTCAGCTCAGGTGCAATTAGGTAGTTTTGAACAATATCAGAGAAACACTTTACATTTTACATATTTTCTCTCTCTTTGTTTGGCTTCAGAGTGTATTTAAAGATATTTCCTACATGGTGGACCCTCAGAATAAGGTACAGGTCCTTGATCTTGACCAGTGTTAGATCATCTCTCTCCATCTTTTCCATCCTTTCATTAGACAAAAATCCAAACACACTCGTTTTTTCTCATTTATTTGCTCATCTGTATTTGTGTCATTGTTTAGAAATACAAGCTCTACCTCCATCTACAGTGTTTATTTTGTTGTCTTTCACTCATTGTTTTTCCTGCTTTTTATTTTTCTTGTTGAGTTTCTTAGCTTTATTTTGGCAGCGGTTTTACAAGGCATCTCAGGAATCTTTAGATAATCGAGTCACTAAATTAAAAATCATATATATATATATATATATATATATATATATATATATATATATATATATATATACTGTATACAGTATATACATATATGATCATTTCTGAATTTTGATTACAACATGTATTGCTAGTTTCTGTTTCTAACCACCTTCACACTCATTTTTAAGGTTATGCAACTGCTCCTGAACCTGAAGTGTGTATTTTTATATATGGATGTGTTTACAGCACCTTGCAGTGACTCGTGAATACAACAGTGAGTGTATGCGGCGGTACAGTTGGACCCCTGATACAGTGGACCACTCACATAACACTGTCTGCAGTCCTGTGCATTCTGGGTAAGAATATGTTTTTGTCTTTATGGTGGTTAACTTTAAGTATGCAAACACACCACAACATCAATAGATTTTGATTCTGATTTATGATATATATATTTATATGATGTATATACGCTACAGTTCAAAAGTTTGGGGTCAGTGAGATTTTTTTTAATGTCTTCTAATATGATGATGTGTTGCTCAAGAAACATCTCTTCGTATTATAAATGTTGAAAACTGTTATGCTGCTTAATATTCTTGTGGAAACAGTTATACATTTATTTCACATACTTGATTAATAGAACATCCAAAACATTCATTTGATATATAAATATAAATCTTTTGTAACATTATAAATGTCTTTAATATCACTTTTAATGCATCCTTACTGAAATGGAAGTATTGATTGCTTTAAAAAATCCTCCTGACCCCAAACTGTTTAATAGTGCTCAGTCCTCCTTATTTTACATATCTGTATTTAGTTAAAAAAATGTATATGGAAGAAATTAAATGTCTCATTCTGTGTTCTAGTGGCACCAAATGAATTGTGATTCTGTTACAATACACATTTATCTCAGTGCTAAAACCTACTGCTTTTGACCACCTATATCTCCTAAGGGGGGACTGAGCATCTCATTAGCACATTATAATGATACCATTTATGATTGGTGGGAGAGGATTTAATCCAACCAATCTGTAAACATGATGCTATTTTGGGCAAGCATGTGAAAAGCTTTTCTTTGGCTTCATTGAGTTGTTTGCATAAAGCACATTTGTTTTCCTTTAGGTTCCCCCCCCCACACGTTCTGCTACATTGCACATAAGATCTGATTTTTCAGCTTCATGTCTTTCTTACATGTATGTCAGCATTTTTACCATGACAACAACTGTAATAATGAATGTTGTTTATTTTTTTACCTCCTGCTTTCTGTTCTTTTTTTCTTTTCGTTAATTTTTCCTTTTGCAGCCCTTCCTCCCCGCTTCCTCAGTATGACTCCAGGTGAAAACTGAGTCCGGTGACGTCACTCTTTCTATAGCTTTCTGTCACGTATTTTCATCTGTCCTCTCCTGTTTACTTTCCTCTTTATCTCTTTCCTGCTCTCTGTTTTATTCCCTGTTTTATCTCCTCATCTGTGTGAGCACTCCTCCACACTGTGTGTGTGTTTAGCCGGTCTTTGGGAAATGGACCTCATCTCATTCAGAAATCAGCAACTTCAGCATAGTCAAAAAATAAACTGCAGATCGCTCATTACACACACTAGTTCCACCATCAGCACATTAGACATTTTGTGATGAAAGGTTGGTTTTTGTAATGTTCTTCATTTCACAGTTAGAAATTACTTGTTGAAGCAGCACCATTTCTTCAGTAGGACTGGGCAATATATCGAAAATTAACAGAATACTGAAATTAACAGAATTTGTACTAATTTAAAATAGGCATTGTGATGTTTTGAATTGATTCAGTACTCTGATTCAAGAAATAGATTATTGTTAGCACCATCCCTCAGTAATGTTCCCGTAAATCTATTTAATGTTCCCATAAATTTATTGTTATACTGACCCATATAAAAGAAAATTATTAAATATTCTTCGAGATTTTAATTGATTTATTCCTTGAAAATAGTGTGGAAAAATGTGCCTTTATTATTTTTAAGATTTTTATTGGTTTAGTTCTTGCATAAAACATTTTAAATGGATATTTTGCCAAAATGGTTCCTCTGTCAAAAAAAAAAAAAAAAAAAAAAAAAGTAAGTAAAGCAAATGTATCAGGACAAACATTCAAAAAAATTGGCTCAGTATTTGAAAAAAAAAATCGATTGAATGACAGTAAAAACTTATGCATTGTTACAAAAATTTCTATTTAAAATAAAATATGTTATTTTGAACTTTATATTCATCAAAGAATCCTGAATAAATATCACACTTAAAATATCATGCTTAAAATTTTGTTTTCAATATTGATGAAAATAATAATAAATGTTTCTTGAGCACCAATCATCATATTAGAATGATTTCTGTAGGATCATGTGACACTGAAGACGAGAGGCTGCTGAAAATTCAGCTTTGCTGTCACAGGAGTGAATGACATTTTAAAATATATTAAAATAGAAAACAGGTTTTTAAATTATAATATTTCATAATACCTTCTTTCAAAGGTAGTTTTAATATATCAAATATAACCCCAATGTTTTTTGGTTTATCGCCCAGCCCTGGTCATCAGTGTTAGGATCTCATGTATATGTAACAAACACATGGTGGCAATGTACATGCAAATATATATTGCATTCAGCTCACGTTAACAGATAAATGGTGTTTTGGGTTTTCTATCCACCTGTGGAGGTGCTTTTGGTCACACTGCTGATCACTGATCACCGCTTCGAAACAATTGATCTTGGCAGTAAACGGGATATTATTTTCAGCTTTGCATACCGAGTCATGAGTACAGTGACTATGGTAATATTTTGGTAAGTCAGTATTAAAGGAATCGCTTGTGTTTCCTGTTCAGTTGTCTCTGCTGCTGTTGTATGAGGGACTGAATGCTGCCAGGTTTAACAGCTCGAAGCACTGTCACTCTTTTTAATTGTTTATCCTCTGTCTTGACTAAACTGTCTCTATCTCTCTCGCTTTAATGGTCTGTTCTCGCTTATGTTTCTCCTCCTCTTCGTTTCTGCTTAGACCTTTCCCTTCTCCCTCCCTCCCTCCCTCTCTCTCACCACGTGTGTTGGATGTACAGTGATAACAGCATGGGAATCGTCTCTCTTTCGTTCGTGTCTGTGTAGTGGGTTAGCGTGGTGTCCCTCTTTCTTTCTTCATGTCCTTCCCTCTTTCTCTTCCATTAATCCTGTATACTCTTGCAGGTTCCTAGTGAGCTTCATGGTGGATGCTCGGGGTGGGTCAATGAGAGGAAGTCGTCATGATGGGATGCGTATAATAATTCCACCCAGGAAGTGTCCAGCACCAACAAGAATAACTTGTCGCCTAGCAAAACGACACCGCCTGGCATACCTACCCCCTATGGTGGAGGGAGAGGGACTTGTGAGCAGACTGGTGGAGATGGGGCCAGCCGGGGCACAGTTTTTGGGGTAAGAATTCCTTCATGGTGGCTTAAATTATCTAAAGGTTTACAGTTAAAGCAGATAACTCATGAACAACATAATCTTGGCCTAAATGCATTAGTTTTTAACTTTTTTGACAATAATGTCAATGGGGAATGAGTTCAGATTGAGTAATGTTAGGATTTGCTTCTTAAATTCTCATCAAATTAGTGCTGAACAGAGTTTGCATGGTGCAGTTCCCCATCTGTTTATTAAATTCTTTCCTTATTGTCTTCACTTCATTTCAGGCCTGTGATAGTTGAAATTCCTCATTTTGGCTCCATGCGGGGAAAGGAGAGGGAGCTGATCATCCTACGCAGCGATAATGGAGAAACCTGGAAAGAACAGCATTATGACTGTAAAGTGACAGAGCTCACCTCGATCCTTAATGGCATGGATGAGGGTAATGTTCTAATGACATATCTAAAACGTTAGACTAATATGGTTTTCATTAAATCTTTATCATTTTGTTTATTTGTGTTTTCATATGTAATTATAGATATGGATAGTCCAGCAGAGCTGGAGAAAAAACGTATCTGTCGCATCATCACAAAAGATTTCCCACAGTACTTTGCGGTGGTATCACGCATCAAACAAGAAAGTGATTACATGGGTCCAGAGGGCGGAGTCCTGAGCAGTGAGGCGGTTCCCATGGTGAAGGCTGCCTTTCCCCAGGGAGCACTTACGAAGAAAATTCGTGTTGGACTACAGGTATAAGGACTTATTAAGATGGTTGTCGTCAACTTATGTTTGGTCAAGGTTTTGTATTTAATTATTTAATTAATTAATTTTTATTTTATTTTATGGAATAGCTGGAAATATTTGGGAATTTTAAAATTGTGTTTTCTATAGTAAATTTTTGTTTATGGTTATTATCATTTTTTAAATGTTTAACAAGCTATATATTGTCCTTGATTTAGAGCTTGTATAGATTCAACAATTGCTTGCAAACGGTAATGATTTTTGGTTTGCAAGTATTTTTTTTTTTTGAGTCAGATTTTTTTTCAATAAATAAGTGTAACTGCTTCACAAAATAATTTGAATGATTCGTAAGCTAAATTAATTTAAGCAATTTACATAAAACTGGCCTGTCTTGTCATCTCAAGGGACTCTGGGATCATTCTTTCTCTCTATCACACACACATATACACACACACATATTTTCCCACATAACACAGACATAGCAGAATAGCATCTGTTCTTTGGAGAGTGAATCTGTTTGTTACAACAGTGGTCAGGATGCATTTCCTGGTAAACATCTCATGAACATTGCATAGAAAGATGTTACAAAAGAAACAAGTCAGAAGACTACGGCAATAAAAAGCTATATGCATAATGGACAATTAATTAGTTGCATATGCCTAAACTGGTTAAGCAAAAATCAGACATGATCCAAAAAAAACAATCATCATACCAATTTTTTCTCTTTCTCTCTCAGGCACAGCCTGTGCCGGAGGATATTGTGCGGACTATCACTGGTAACCGTGCATCTTTCAGCCCAATTGTTACTGTGGAGCCCAGAAGGAGGAAATTCCACAAGCCCATCACCATGACAATCCCTGTGCCGCCCAGATCCAAAGAGGCTGTTGCTAATGGGCGCAAAGGAGAACCTGCCCCCTGCCTTAGACTGCTCTGTAGCATTACAGGCACGTGAATAGTTTGAGTGTGTGTATTTTAAATGAAATGTGGAAAATGTCAGGGTGTCATGGTCAAATGGTGCAACAACAACTGCACATTATTTGAGATGCCGCATCTAAATTTAAATTCAACATTCGTGTTTGCTTTTGTGTATACAGAGTTAAAGGTCAGGAAAAATCTGAGATAAAACATGCATTTGCAAGTGACACGAAATTTCATACTGCTTTAGAATAAAAAGGACCAAAAAATCATTAAGCACCCAACAAAATCATTGTGATGAAAGTGATTCCCAACACCAGAGTTTAAAACTGTTGTTTTTAGGTGGAACATCCCCTGCGCAGTGGGAAGACATCACTGGGACCACTCCACTCTCCTTTGTCACAGACTGCGTTTCCTTCACCACAAATGTGTCTGCCAGGTGAGTCTCAGCTGATGTTGGAGTGTATCAGATGCAGATTCAAATCATGTGCTTTGGAGTGTGGGACAGTGGAGGATCTCTGCCCTAGATTAAATTATATCATTATAATCATTTTCATCTGCACATCCACAATGTCAGATGCAGATTGAACTCAAATATGAATGCAGACTGTGGCCTGGAAGAAAGAGTTAGTGAGGAAAGGAAGGTCCACATAAAATCATTAAAGAACAGACACCATTTCTATAAACATTGTGAGGGATCTACTTATGTTTCTGCTCTAAATTTCTCTAAATTATGTAACTCCTCAGTTTGTGAGTGTCAGTTCCTTACAAAACTGTTCTTGAAATCAAACATTAAAATGAATGGACATTACTGCATAAGCTCAGACATATGCAAAATTAAACCATGTTTATTCTTGTTGCAAGTAAACCTGCATTCATTGTAGATTTGATTGCATCTTATTTTATGTATTATCTGCTTCATTTTGATAAGCATTTATTTTTCTACATATGCATGCTTCTGTAGTTATATTTTGCTTTTGTATTTAACATTGTTTTTTTTTTTTCTATGAATATATCAGAACAGATTTGCGGCCCATTTTTGGGTTTCAGACAACCCACTGAGCACCATTCGTATAAACATTCATTGTTTGTGTCAGAGATTTTGTTTCCAAAACTTCTATCGTGTAAACAAAGTTTTCTGTCCCATGGAGTTATAACAGAAAGTAAATATCTGTGAAAATTTGAGAGTTGTACAGGATTTTCCTTATTCTAGGTAAATTCTTTCCACTCCTTTTTGTAGATTTTGGTTGGCAGACTGTCAGCAGATCAGTGAGACAGTGGGTTTAGCATCTCAGTTGTACAGAGAGCTTATCTGCGTTCCATACCTGGCCAAGTTTGTGGTGTTTGCTAAAATGATCGACCCCATAGAGTCCCGCTTGCGTTGCTTCTGCATGACTGATGACAAAGTCGACAAAACTCTGGAGCAGCAGGAGAACTTTGAGGAGGTGGCAAGGAGCAAAGACATTGAGGTGTGCCACTGTAACTCACACGCTAGCCTACACACATGCACGCACTATACACACTTTCACATAAATAATTAACGTTGAACATGCTCTCAGTGTTTGGAAACAGTGAGTCACGAGTTTGTGAATATTCTTGTATATACACGCACATAAGAAAATCCATGGAAAAAAAACATTTAACAACAATTTTTTCCCTCTGTAATTCACAGGCCACCCACACATTCATATTCTCCCATATTCAAACACAATAACCCTTCTGATCATTTATTGACACCTTAGAGACATAAATTTATAAATGCTTATGACTTGTTACTCGTTCCTTTGTCAGATTCTGGAGGGTAAGCCCATTCATGTAGAATGCTATGGCAACATCACTCCTCTGGCAAAGAGTGGTCAGCAACTCGTCTTCAACTTCTATGCCTTCAAAGAGAACCGACTCCCATTCAATGTCAAGGTTTGAGTGACAGTGGCCTAATTCTTCCAGCTATTAAGGATGCACTTACAGAATTTCAGTAAACAAGTATTATCCAGTAAAGCAGCTATACAGTTATATTGAAATGAAATGCAAAAAGTTATATTTACTCTATTGATTGAAGATATAAAGTAAGTTAGAGTGTTTTTTTTGCTGTATTCCTTTAGCAGATGTAACAAAATGTCTTGGACATTATATTGATACTTAGCAATGTGGATGCAGCATCACACAAACGTTTTCCGGTTGCCAGTGCCACTGAAAGCTCAAAAATATTCACAGTCAGCCATAAATTATTTATTTCATGAGAAAAAGTGTCCTATAACAGGTATAGCATAAAATTTGTATTTGGCTGGTCATGTGACCGCAATATAGCAGACCCCATGAGGCAGCTCAGCTCAATGTTAAATAAAGCAGCTTTTATTAGGATACTGATATTGTATGACTGGAGTTATAGCTTAAGACTTTTTGATCATTCTGTGTTGTGTATATGGATGTGCTTTGTAGGTCAGAGATATGGGCCAAGAGCCATGTGGGAGAATCTCATTCCTTGGAGAACCTAAAATCGCAAAAAGCCTGCCACAGAGTGCAATCTGCAACCTTAACTTTACACTGCCAACACACAGGAAGGTAAGAACAGACAAAAACATATCGTGTGACATTTTCTCTAGTGTTATCTGGAATCTATTAAACATTAAACATTTCACACAGCTATTTGTGCTGTAACTTTAATTTGTCTTTTCTTTTGTCTTGCTCTCTTTTAATCTCTCTGCATCTACATTTATTATCTTTTCTATTCCTTTACTGTCCTCTTTCCACTCCTTTTCTCTTATCTCCTCTCTTTCCAATACGATCTTCACTTACCCACCATCCTCGGCTGCTGCTGCTCCATTATGTATTGCTGCAATGCACCGTGGGAAATTTTAGGAAATGGAATCGGATCCTGATGATGAGGTACATATTTCATAACTTGTCCACCTTTGCCTTTAATGTGGTGCTTATGTGATCATACGCTTATTTATGTGATTAGTCAAAAGCTTTTGTACCAGCTCCTTCACTGGTCAGACAAGTGCATGACTTCTTTTTGAGTTTATCAGTATATTTAAAGCATTGTGTTATTTTGTGGCTTGGTGGAAACATTTTTCACATATCTCTTTTGCAGATTTAAGTTTTATTTAATTTTATTTCAAAGTGAAGCAATTAGGCAGTTTTACTGGAAAATACTAAACTTTCACACTGTTAGCAAATGGGCTGTGCTTATCTACTTGATCCTCTCTCAGGAGACCGCATTTCAAAGTGAAATAAAGCACAACTTTCCTTACAGAAACTGAAGCAATTTAAATATTTTACAGATATCCTAAATTAAATTCACCACGTGAATTAATTCCTTCAAAAGATTCACTGAAAAAATCTGGACCAATGTAGATACAGTGCTTTCAAAATAATCAAAATTAAATTGTAGTAGTTAGCCACTAAAAAGATCATTGCACTACGATTTTTGTCACTTTGTTCTTACATAGGATTTTTACTTTTTTGTTATTGCAGAATGACAAAGATCGACGACATACCTTTGCCTCATTAGCATTGCGAAAGCGCTACAGCTATCTGGCCGATCCAGCATCCAGTGAGTCCTACATTTTCTTTATTCTTGAAACATCAGCATGACATAATCACACAGTCAAAGCTTCACACGTGCACAGGCATCTGATACAGGCATATATGAAGTCACAATAATCTCATATCTCACCATTTTCAAAAACAGAACTGCCAGTATATATTGTCTGTGAACATTAGTCATAAACAATTACATTTGTTTGCTTGCCTTTTTGCCTTCTCTATTTTTTCTTTTGTCATGCGTGTTTTTTGTTCCATTGTTCACATTTCATATGATTTGCTACCACATTGTCTACACAGGTTGTGTATTGCTTAATGTGTTTTTAAATAAACCCATCATTATGTCTAATTTGTTGTCATTTGTTGTTTTATTTTCAAAAGAATTAGCTTGTTTAGCAGACACTTCTTATAATTGCTCATGATGAAAAAACCATGGACTCAATACTTGCTTCCTTATTCAGTTAATAAAGGGGTCATGAACTGCATTTTTTTTTAATTATTTTATAATGCTCTCTGAGGTTCACTTATAATGTTAGTGTGATTCTACATTTTTTTTAAAAAAACATAATTTAGAAGTAATAGTCCTGCATAGAAGTATTAGTCTATCTATTAGTCAGTTTTTGAGCCTCTCTGCAGAACGGTTTGTTTTTGTAGATGGGGGCGCATTCAAGACTCACAAGTAAAGCCCACTGCTATGACTGGCTAAAGTTTTGCTTCTTAAAATAACAGATGGAAGCTGCTGTGACATACTCTGAAAACAACATGGTCATTTGGGTTAAAAACATATAAATACTCAGTATATATCAAACGGTCTGGAACAGACAATGCAGTAATGGTAAAAATATGTTTACTCACGTTTATGTGTTGTGACATTACTGTTGGATCCACTTTAGTCAAACTCAGCACTGCATCATATGTAGCATCATCTGTTGCTGTAGCAAAGTACAGCAAACAAACAAACAGTGTTTCACTGACGAGATCTGGAGCTCTTTGCTAATTTTATCCCATGTTTACACCGGACACGAGTGGCACAATGCAACTATAGACAACAGAACCCATTATAATCTGTGACTCTGTCTACACTTGATGTGGCACGGATTGATGCAAAACAAAGCCCCGACAGTACACTAATGACATACAAGCATTCGCGCCGCTATTGAGTTTTGAAACTTACAGGATGTTTTTATAGTACATTGGTCTGTTATATTTCAAAAGATCAAAGGAAATTAAATATCTTAGTTAAAAAACCAAAAACTCAGTATTCAATACCACTTTATCTGCTTTTTGCAGGGTAAAGGAAAGTAGGTTTGTTACAATACCAAAATGTCAGTAGTCAATACCAGTATTATCGAAATTTCGTTATTTCAGAACCACAGCTAAAACTAATAGGCTATTGAATATACTCCATTAATTGAAAAGTCAATTATTAAGGTAAATATTAACAATAAGTTAAAACAATGGCATATAGCATTTGAGTTTCTCAATTAAACATTACATACAGGTGCATCTCAATAAATTAGAATGTCGTGGAAAAGTTCATTTATTTCAGTAATTGAACTCAAATTGTGAGACACGTGTATTAAATTCAGTACACACATGGTGAAGTTGTTTAAGTTTTTGGTTCTTTTAATTGTGATGATTTTGGCTCACATTTAACAAAAACCCACCAGTTAATCTCAACAAATTAGAATATGGTGACATGCCAATCATCTAATCAACTCAAAACACCTGCAAAGGTTTCCTGAGCCTTCAAAATGTTCTCTCAGTTTGGTTCACTAGGCTACACAATCATGGGGAAGACTGCTGATCTGACAGTTGTCCAGAAGACAATCATTGACACCCTTCACAAGGAGGGTAAGCCACAAACGTTCATTACCAAAGAAGCTGGCTGTTCACAGAGTGCTGTATCCAAGCATGTTAACAGCAAGTTGAGTGGAAGGAAAAAGTGTGGAAGAAAAAGATGCACAACGAACTGAGAGAACCGCAGCCTTATGAGGATAGACAAGCAAAATCGATTCAAGAATTTGAGTGAACTTCACAAGGAATGGACTGAGGCTGGGGTCAAGGCATCAAGAGCCACCACACACAGACGTGTCAAGGAATTTGGCTACAGTTGTCGTATTCCTCTTGTTAAGCCGCTCCTGAACCACAGAGAACGTCAGAGGCGTCTTACCTGGGCTAAGGAGAAGAAGAACTGGACTGTTGCCCAGTGGTCCAAAGTCCTCTTTTCAGATGAGAGCGAGATTTGTATTTCATTTGGAAACCAAGGTCCTAGAGTCTGGAGGAAGGGTGGAGAAGCTCATAGCCCAAGTTGCTTGAAGTCCAGTGTTAAGTTTTCACAGTCTGTGATGATTTGGGGTGCAATGTCATCTGCTGTTGTTGGTCCATTGTGTTTTTTGAAAACCAAAGTCACTCCACCCAAGAAACCAAGAAATTTTGGAGGACTTCATGCTTCCTTCTGCTGACCAGCTTTTTGAAGATGCTGATTTCATTTTTCAGCAGGATTTGGCACCTGCCCACACTGCCAAAAGCACCAAAAGTTGGTTAAATGACCATGGTGTTGGTGTGCTTGACTGGCCAGAAAACTCACCAGACCTGAACCCCAGAGAGAATATAGAGAATATATGGGCTATTGTCAAGAGGAAAATGAGAAACAAGAGACCAAAAAAAAGCAGATGAGTTGAAGGCCATTGTCAAAGAAACCTGGGCTTCCATACCACTTCAGCAGTGCCACAAACTGATCACCTCCATGCCACGCCTAATTGAGGCAGTAATTAAAGCAAAAGGAGCCCCTACCAAGTATTGAGTACATGTACAGTAAATGAACATACTTTCCAGAAGGCCAACAATTCACTTAAAATGTTTTTTTTTTTTATTGGTCTTATGAAGTATTCAAATTTTTTGAGATAGTGAATTGGTAGGTTTTTGTTAAATGTGAGCCAAAATCATCACAATTAAAAGAACCAAAGACTTAAACTACTTCAGTCTGTGCATTGAATTTATTTAATACACAAGCTTCACAATTTGAGTTGAATTACTGAAATAAATTAACTTTTCCACAACATTCTAATTTGAGATGCACCTGTATATATTCCGTAAATAGTGATTGTAATACAAAAATTATCAGAATAATTTATTTTTTCTTGTAGGCCTAACTTTGTGTTTATGTTCAATTGTAGATTGTTTATTAAATGTATTAAAGTTGCCCAGCTGTGATCGGTGAGTGTTTTTTTCCCCTACAATTTTGTTTGTTTAATATTGATGATATAATAAATATTGGAAGGTCTGTTAGGCTGTATTTACACTGCAAGGCCTAATGCACCTGTTTTGACTAAAATATTATTGACGCAATATAAATTAACTCTGTACTCAGTACTACCAGTACTATAGGATTTCATACCTAAACACCAGTACTTATGACATCCTTAAGCAGAAATTATTTTTAATCGTTTCATATCTGATCATATTTTCAGAACATTTTGAGCTTCTTGGTTTATTTTAGTGGCAGATATTTTTCCATAATTTTGCATCTCCACCCATGTGCCACAGGCATGAGTTATGTTTTTTTTTTTTTCACTTTTCATTGTCAAAAGCCTCCACAAGTTTCAGTATTTCCACTGCTGTTGTTTTTGTATTTATCACCTGACTAAATCTTTCTTGTTTCTCTTTTCTCTCTTATTCAACTTTTTCCGTTTACTTTGAATATTAATTTAATTATGCTAGAAACAGCTGAAAGAGGCCATAACACCACTCCAAAAACCACGCCGCAGCCTTCTGGCTACGCTTACAAGCCTGTCTTTACGACGCGCTCCTACCAGGCCTGGGCGACAAGCTCTCCCGTTAACGTCCCTAGCCAGACCAAGTCTGGATTTGGCTCCCTCTCCAGCTCCTCATCTAACACCCCCTCAGCCTCCCCACTGAGGTCGGTGTGGTCTGTGAACTCTGCCTCTCCTATCAAATCCATTATTGGAGGTTCACCAGCATCTTCCATAAAATCTGCCAGTGACGTTGCATCACCGATTCGATCGTACAGAACAATCTCCTCACCAATAAAAACTGTAGTTCAAGGTGCCCAGTATCCAGTCCAAGCCTCCCCCACCCTTCTGTCCTCTCCAGGCAAGAGTGCCCCTGATCCAGTTTCACTTAAAGGTCTCACAGGGCTCTCAGCCAGGACATCTCCTGTACCATCTGGCGGAACCTTGCTGGAAAGATCCTCCATTGCTATGACTCCTCCAGCCTCACCTAAGTCTTCTCTAAATATGTACAGCTCAAGTTTGCCATATAAGTCTGTCGTAACCTCAAACCCTCCAGCAACCTGCTCCCCCATTAAAACTGTCCCGGGCTTTTCCTCTCTAAGAACCAGCACTGATGCCTCTGCCAGAGGATATCTGTCATCCCTCTCCTCACCATTGAAATCCAGCTCGGCCACTACAGCAGCTGCGCTGATCAATGGGACAGTTTCCCCAACCAAATATCGCTCTTCCTCCCCAACAACCCATCTTACCAGTACCCTGCAGGAAAGAATCCAAGCCACAACAAATGCAGCAACAACAAGTGTGAATGCTGCTTTTGATGAAGTAGAAAAAACTTTTAATTCCTGCTCTGCTGGCTATGGCACACTAAAGTCAGTGTCCTCCACTCCCTCATCCTCTTACCAGTCTATCCGTTCCTCTGCATCCAGCTCACTGTATGCCTCCCTCAGATCCCCTCCGAATTCTACCACATCTGTAACTTCCAGCACTATTACAGTCCCTGTATATTCAGTTATAAATGTCTTACCAG
Source organism: Cyprinus carpio (assembly GCF_018340385.1). Taxonomy (NCBI): domain Eukaryota; kingdom Metazoa; phylum Chordata; class Actinopteri; order Cypriniformes; family Cyprinidae; genus Cyprinus; species Cyprinus carpio. The sequence continues at coordinate 8,829,200 of NC_056588.1, read as the reverse complement.
AACACCAATTTAAAAAGCTCCCTGAAGTCTCCATGTCAACAGCTGCTCTCCTGTCCCCCAGAAGGGCCATGCCTCAAGAGGTTAATGCCCAGACTCAGTCCTCTTTTGCCAGAACTCTATCTCCTGTCAAGACTACCATGCACATGTCCCCAGGAACAATGAAATCTGCTACCGCTTCATCCCCTCTGTCCAATAGCCAGGAGATTCTAAAAGATGTGGCTGAAATGAAGGAGGACCTAATCAGAATGTCTGCAATTTTGCAAACTGATACAAATTCAAGCTCCAAAGGTTATCATTCTGACTCTAAGGAACATAAAGCGGACGATGAGGAGCCTTTCAAGATAGTAGAAAATGTCAAACAGGACCTGGTCAAAGTCAGTGAAATTCTTAGCAAGGATGTTTTGAGAGAGAGTAAGGCAAATATTAAAAACAGCAAAACAGCAGATGTCATAGAGGATGACATAGATGATAATCCACAAAATGAATGGCGATGCCCCCCTCGATATGAAACATTAACCCCTCAAGTCAAAACAAAAACAGTATCTGACAGAGATTTTAACCTGGCTAAAGTTGTTGATTACCTAACCAATGACATTGGCACAAGTTCTGTTTCTAAAATAGCAGAGGCTAAACAAAGAACTGAGGAAGCAAGGAAAGAAGGAGAGGAGAAACAAAAACGGGTCCTGAAACCTGCAATGGCATTACAGGAACACAAGCTCAAAATGCCTCCAACCAACATGCGCCCTTCACCTTCAGAAAAAGAACTTTCAAAGCTAGCCGATGCATTGTTTGGCCCTGAAATAGCACTAGACTCTCCTGATGATGTCTCCCATGACCAAGACAAAAGTCCACTTTCAGACAGTGGATTTGAAACTCGCAGTGAGAGAACTCCCTCTGCCCCCCAAAGTGCAGAAGGAATGGGGCCCAAAGGCCTCTTTCAGGAGATTCCTCCTGTCATCACTGAAACACGCACTGAGGTTGTACATGTCATAAGGAGCTATGAGCATCCAGAGGATCCTAAGGAGCCAGCTTTGGAAGATTCTAGAATGACAAAGCCTCCACTGCGATGTTCAGACACTGAGCCTCGATCACCTGGTGGGTCCATCAAAGAAAGAGTTAAAGCTTACCAAGCCAGAGTCAATGCAGAGGATGATGTGATGAGCAAAGGTATGCGGGTCAAAGAGGAAACTCACATAACAACAACTACAAGAATGGTGTACCACAAACCCCCCGTTAAAGAGGCTGCATCTGAGAGGATGGAGGAGACCATGTCTGTACGAGACATAATGAAGGCTTTCCAGTCTGGGAAGGATCCATCTAGGGAGTTAACAGGCCTGTTTGAGCACAAAAGCAGCAGTGAAGGGGCAGATCCATCTGTCAGGCCTCTTGACCCAATACCCAAAGTCGAACGTATCATTGAGGTTCACATCGAGAAAGGCAACAAAGCTGAACCAACTGAAGTAATTATCAGAGAAACAAAAAATCACCCTGAGAAGGAAATGTACATATATCAGTGTAAAAGTGGCATGAAAGAACTGCAAAATAGGATGGGCAGTGAGCAACGTGACATAGAACCTGAAGAATCTCTTCCTTGTTATCTGGACTCCAGAATACACAAACCTGTCTCTGTGGAGGATGATAAGACCTTGAGATTGCATAGTCAGCAGTCAGTGGAGTACCATGATGATGAATCATCTCAAACGAGGGGAGAATCATACAAATTTGCAGAGAAAATGCTCCTGTCAGAAAAATTTGACTCTTCCCATTCAGACTCCGATGAATCTGTGATTGACAGGTCTCGATATTATGGTGAGGGAACACAAGGTGGCTCAATTAGAGAATTCATGCTAAAGCCTGATAGGTCAGGTAGATCATCAGAAGATGACAATTATGACAAACTCACTTTGCTGCAGTATGCTTCTGATCCTGATAGTCCAAAAAAGTCTGTTTGGATGAGAGTTTCTGAGGATGGGCAGAGTAAAAGCAGAGGGAATCACAAATATGAGGACAGAGTAGACAGAACAGTCAAAGAGGCAGAGGAAAAACTTAGTGAAGTCTCACAATTCTTTCGCGATAAAACTGAAAAACTGAATGACGAGCTTCAGTCCCCTGAAAAGAAGCATCGCAGACAAGATGCGAGGGAGACTCGTTCTGGGCCCAGCTCAACATGTAGTAGCCCAGAGAGGTCAGTGTACAGGAATGGAGGTACTGGAGAGGACTGGAGTAGAGACAGGTTTAGGGATAAGTATGATTCCCATGACAGAAAATGTGCCAGTCTACCAAGCAGTCCTGAAAGACGAGTCTTGCTTCGATACAATGATGACCCGAAGAAGGGAGACAGCTCATCTGCAAGCAGTGTAAGTGATTCGTCTAAATATTTCCAGCCCTCAACATCTAAGGTTAGCTCTGTAAGAATGAAATTTGAATCAGAGGCCCAGAAACAAGATAAAGGTCCGCAATGGGCACAAACTTCAGGATCCCCAGTCAGGAAGCTGCAGGAAAGTAAGCTGCCTGTTTATCAAGTTTTTGCAGGGGGGAATATCCCAAGGTCAATAGAGTCTTCAGAAAGTGAGAGAAGCCCCAAAAAAGATAGTGAGGGTGGGCACAGTTACAATGTACGGAAGGCTGAAGCATTTGCCCAAAATCAGCAGAGTGACAGACAGAGAAATTGGTCAGATAACTCTTCACCAAAACATCACCAAAATGTTTATAGTAAGGAGCAAATTGCCAACGAAGATAGGAAAATATACAAAACTTGGGAAAACCATGGCAATGGGCAACTGAAAGGCCAAAAGACAAAGCTCACTCATACTCTAGTGCATGATAGGCAAAAGGATGACTCACAGAATGAGCAGCACTCATTGAGAGATGGGCACAACACAAAAGAAGAAACAACAAAAAAGATCATTTACACAGAGTTTGTAATTCGAGAAGACCCTAGTAATGCTGAAAAGTGCAATGGTGCTCTAAAAAAAAACTCGGAATCACAAATTCCTGTTAGGGTTTCATCTAGTTTTATAGACCATCATCAAAGTAGTACTTTAAAGTTAGATTCCTCCATTAAATCTGAAAGAACAGGGTCTCACATAGCCAGAAATACACAGCACCCTAATTCTGGGGCTAGCAAATCACCTAGTGATCACCTAGTGTCATCTGTAGTGAACTCAGATTCTAGCAGGCAGATTGTTAATATAGTCTGTAATGGTGTGGATGATAACCAAGTTGAGTATATCGAAAAAGTGACCCCAGGTGTCACTGCGGACATTAAACCTCTTCCTGTGTATGTCAGCATTCAAGTAGGTAAACAGTATGAGAAAGAATCTGCTACTGGCCAGTTAAGCACTTACAAAAAAGTTGTAAGCCATGAAAGCAGGACAGTACATGAAACACGTGGGGCATTTTATTCTGTCAAACAGAAACAGCCAACATCTCCACAGGGAAGCCCTGAAGATGACACGTTAGAGCAGGTTACATTTATGGACAGTTCAGGGAAGAGTCCAGTAACTCCTGAGACGCCTACCTCTGAGGAGGTCAGCTACGACCTAAACTCCAGAGCTCCAGAGCCTGTCATCGGTTCCATGGCTGGCATGCCTAGCCCAATCCCAGAGGAGTCAGAGGAAGAGGAGCAGCCTAAGACATTCATTTTCAAGGAAGTGTCAGCCAAATCTGCCACTCAATCATCAGAGCCTTCAAAAAGAAAGCAAGACTCCAGTGGAAAAAGGTCAAAAGAAAAACACATAGCTTACATCGAGTTCCCACCACCACCACCTTTAGAAACTGAGCATTCTGACCCTGAAAAGAAGGGGTCATGTCCTTCCTTAGAAGCAGAAACAGAGATGATGGAGGTCAACCTTCAAGAGGAACATGACAGACATCTCATTGCAGAGCCAGTAATCAGAGTCCAGCCTCCTTCCCCTCTTCCACCTGGAGCTAACAGTAGTGACTCTAGTGATGATGAATCTGTTTTTCAGCCTGCCCCCCTTAAGAAGTACACATTCAAAATGGCTGAGGAGTGTGAGAAACATGTTAAGCCTAGGAAACCAGAGAGAAACAGCTCACACCAAAAGGGATCAGGTATCAATGGCATTGTCAAAGGAGAAGAGGTAGAATGTGAACAGAATGGAAACGATCAATCAATCAGTGATTGTTCAATAGCAACAACTGCTGAATTTTCCCATGATACAGATGCCACTGAGATAGATTCTCTGGATGGGTATGACCTACAAGATGAGGACGATGGACTGAGTGACCCTAAAACATCCAGCCTGTCAAATGAGGGAAAAGCAGGAGATCGGTCTTTCAGTCAGAGCAAACTTGAAGTGATTGAAGAGGAGAGCACGCCAATTGAGGAAATAGGGGAAAAGGCAAAAACAAAGAGCCCATCTGGGAAAAAATCAGACAATGGGAAAGAGGATAAAATCTATTCTTTGGAGGGAAGACACCCAGATAGACAAGATTTTCAAGACAATTATTTTAAGTCCCAACTAGAGGAGGGCATTAACACAACCTTTAAAACTGTGGCTACTAAAGGCTTGGATTTTGATCCATGGTCTGGTAAAGTTGGAGAGGAGGGAGCTTTTGATGCTAAAAACAAAGATGAAGATCCGAAGCCTTGTGCTTTGTCAGTGGACGACAAATCACAAGCAACCACGCCGGATACCACTCCAGCAAGAACCCCAACAGATGAGAGCACCCCAACTAGTGAGCCCAACCCTTTCCCCTTCCACGAGGGCAAGATGTTTGAGATGACCCGCAGTGGTGCTATTGACATGAGCAAGAGGGACTTTGTTGAAGAGAGACTTCAGTTTTTCCAGATTGGTGAGCATACATCAGATGGGCAGTCAGGGGACAAGGGGAAAGGGGACAGGAATGCGGGGGTAGTCGCCTCTCACTCAAAGGCAGGGGAAAGAGCTGTAGAGGGGAAGGTAGAGGAAACCACAGATTTAACGCCATCCAGAGGCAGCACAGTGCAAGGCAGTGCTGACTGCCTGGACGCTCCTCCATTCGCTGACACCACCTCATGCACTGTCACAGCCTCCAAGGTCGACCCCAAATTTCGCACCCCCATTAAGATGGGCATCGCAGCTTCCATTACTATAAAGAAAGACCCTGGCTCAGCTGAACTGACTGATGTTAAAACTGAGTCCTCAGACAGTCAGATGCCGGAATACATTAGCTTGGAGTCAAGGCAATTAGCTGAAAGTCACTTTGACAGCAGGCACACTAACTCTTCCCAGACAGGCAGAAAAGATTACCCATCAGAAAACTACAATAACAACAATAATTTAGAGTCCTCTAATGTGCAGGCCAACTACATCCAGTGTGGTAGTGTAGTGTTCAATTTGCAGTCATCTTCTGAACCCACCTTACAGAAAGCTAGTAGAATAGAAGCTCAGTTTTGTAGGGAGTCTTTAGAGAGAGAGGAGAAACCCATTACTGAGAGTCCTCAGACTAAAGTAGTCTTAGAAAACAGGCAGCACAAATCTAGGCTCCCAGTCAAGGCAGCAGGGTTCAGTTTTAACACACTCAGTTCAGGGAAGCAGAAGCCTCAACAGATTGTTAAGCCAGAGGCAAGGAAAGTGGATCCTGCATCCATAACACCTGAGCCCAAGTCTAGAATACCTGTCAAGGACATCAAAAGAAATGGTGCAGCTAACTCAGCTGTCACAGCTCAAGTAGTTCCAAAGTCAAGTAAGCTCACAGAGTCAGAGAGATCAGTCAGACCAGTAGTTCCCTCTAGGCTGCCTTTCAAAGACAGGTCATCTGGTGCTTCCAATGGTTCAGTTAGCGAGGCAGGTAGAGGCAACTTTAGTGAGGTGTGTAGGCAGTCCATTGAGTTCTTAAAAAATGTTAGTGGAGAAGCAATAAAGGTGGCCAAACGACTTTCAGACGAGGAGAAACAGACACAGGGAGAGCAGTCGCAATCGGAGGAGGACAGCAGCACATCACGAAGCACCTCACTATCGGACCCCTCTCAGTCCCAGCCCTCCCTCTCCGCTGGCTCCTCCCGAGGGGTCACACCCTCCAGGACAAAGGTCACAAGGGCGGCGGGCAGTGAGAGGAGGAGGAGTAAGCGGACTGGAGGAGGGAAGGAGGGCAGTAAGAACGAAGGGGCTCGCAGGTCGCCCCCCGTCGCGGAGATCAAGCCTAGTTTGTAAAACTTTATTGAAAACTTTACTTGATCTTTAGTTGCATGAGCCGTTGTGACTGATTGGATTGCCTGTGACGTGAACAATAGCTGTCATTCTTGTCATTCTCTCATCACTGTGTACTGTACTGTATCTGTCCCTGTCAGATCTCCCCTTCTCTCTCCCCTACCTTCCACAGATAATTTATCATAATAATGAGGGGTGGGGCACTGAACAGTATATCTGTGCTGGGTTGGTTAAAGGAGCATTGTTGAGGAATTTATACCTGCTTTAGTGTTTGTGAACTTTGTTAGAAAAAAAATGTACAGTACTATGTTGTCTGCATGCCTCATTTCAACAAAGTCTCTTGTTTGTTAATGTTTTGTTTTCATTTTATAAACCGTTGTATAAACTCATAGTTATTGCCTGCATAGATTCTGTGGAAAATTTGTTTCACATACACGATCAGAGCACCAACTGTGTAGCTGAAACGTTCTAGATCACTGTCTGTCTGTTCTTCCTTTTCTAGCCAAACCCAGTACTATTCTAAAAACGTCCCTTCATTTTCCTCTCCTGTTAATAGCTTCTGTTGGAGAAAGATCTTGTTAATTTTTCTTTGTTTTGGCCAGAAAAGAAGGAAGTCTTCTGGATTTTTCTTTTGAAATGAATAAGTAACATGTTTGTAATGTTTTTGTTCTGTATGTCATAACAGGTCCACAGAGTCCCTGTGAGAGAACAGACCTTCGCATGGCCATTGTTGCTGATCACCTGGGACTGAGCTGGACAGGTAGACTCACTTTGCCCCATATGCCTGACATATTAGAGGTCACATTTCAGTTGTCAGGCACTAATTATTTACTACCAAACTAATGAAACCTAACTTATTTAAATAGGGAGTCAAATTATAATTTGATCACTAATCAGCAATGGGAAACAATCCTGCCCTCTTGTGCCTTTGCTTGGTATTGCAGTGCAGAACTGGATTGATTTTATTTTTAATTTTAATTTGAATTGTCTTTACATCTGTCTTATTACCTCTGTCTTATCTTATATTTACTTGCAGTCTGTGCAGAGATGATGCTAGTTATAATGTTATGTATTTTACTGTTTTATAGAGCTGGCTCGAGAAATGAATTTTTCTGTGGATGAGATAAACCACATCCGCACAGAGAACCCAAACTCTCTCACAGCCCAGAGCTTTATGCTCCTTAAGAAGTGGGTTAGTCGGGATGGGAAAAACGCCACCAGTGAGAATAATTTTCTAACCATCTCCCTCTTTTTTTATTAATTTCCTTCTATTGATGTCTTTCATACACAGAGAAGTTATAATATCTACCTAAAGCAAATAAATGTAAGTTACTGTTATTTACATTTTCTTAGCGGATGCACTGACGGCTGTCCTGACTAAAGTGAACCGGATGGATATTGTGACTCTGCTGGAAGGGCCCATATTTGACTATGGTAACATTTCAGGCACCAGAAGTTTTGCAGATGATAGCGCTGTGTGCCAGGAAAAGGCGGATGGTAAAGTTTAGCCCCATCTAGATGACCTCACCCCCTCCTCCCCAACTCATTCCGTTTTTATTGTCACCTTTGTTTTTTCCTCTTCAACTACCCTGTGCACTTTGCTAAAGTGTTAGTCACAGATGGGCCACCAGTAGTTTGAACATGATTTGAATTGAGCAACACTGAACAATATTTTGAACTTGAAGCCACAATGAGACTTTGCCTTTTATAAAAGATTAAGGCCCCAATCACACACAGTGTGTTTAATCACTCACTACTCTCTTATTTTAAATACTTTCTGTATTCAGAGACTCTTCATTTCTGTTACCCATTTCCCTTCCTCCAAACACCATATGCATGGACCCGATTTGAACATGCATGTATATGGTCATGTGACGTGAAGCAATCACAGCATGATGCTTTGCCTCAACAAGTGTAGGAAGGGCCACTCAAAACAGTATTTTCCTGTTACACATGTACACACTTTTCTTTTGGTTTTAATGAAGGCCCTAGAGTATATTGCCAATGGAACATGAAACAAACACTGTTCTCAGCCATGAAATTAATTCTGTCATTGAAAGGTCAGGAAAGAGTTATTTCTAAGTAAAATGCATGTTATTATCAGCTGTAGGAGTTTTACAGACCAGCTGTTCTTGTATATAGTGGATCACAGCGCATGGCCTCAGTTAAAAGACTTAGCTGTCCTCTGCCTCTAAAGCTGTCGATCTGCTTCCTCCTCCATCTGTCCTTCTCTCCTCTCCTCCCCTGCACTGGAGCAAGGGATAAAAAGAGAGAGGGGGAAAAAGAAGAGAAAGAAGGAGATCATCCTTCTCTCCGTAGTCTCCTCCTCCTGACAGTCTCCTGTGCTTCCCTCTGTCAGATACAAAAGGACTTGTCCTCTCCTCTCCTCCAGTACAATTCCTCATTTCCCCCTCCCAGACCCCAGTCATTCTTCTCATTAATGCTGTCATTGTAATGTCTTTCTAACTTACAAGTTCTATTTTGTGTGTTTTTTTTTTTTAACTCTGCCTCCCCACACTCCCAATGCTCCACCTCATACAACTATCCTGATGTGGCCTAAGACTCACCATCCAGTCCACTATTGCCATCTGCTCCTCTTAAGTCTTCCTTCTCTTTCTCCTCTTTCTCTCCTTCTCTTGCTCTCAGCCTGTCATCTCCCATTTCTGCACGCAGAATTTGTCTCTCTCCCTCACCCTGCCCTTCTTCTCTTTCTTATTTCTCTCCCTGTGCATCATGTTGCCTGAGTCTTGCTTCCTTCTCCCCGCCACCCACGCTGTTACCCCCTTGTGCATGCTGTCATTGCCCCTGCGTGCCCCCAGGACCGCCCCTCATCACTCCATCCCTCTGTTTCAACTCTTCTTCTTTTGAGCTCTTCATCTGAACAGACATCATTATCCTCATTTTTATTCAGTCAGATTTTGAGTCTCCCCATACTGAGACTGTCTCCCCATCTCGACTATGACTGTAAAAATAAGACTGTGCTTCTTATATTCACCTATGCAACATTTGTAATGGTGTCTAACCAACTAAAGTAACACCCACCTTTGGAAACACTTTAGATTAGGGAACACTATTCACTATTAACTAGTTGCTTATAAGCATGCATATTACTAGCATTTTGGCTGTTTATTTGTATGTATAAAGCACATATTAATAGCATATTCTGCATGACTGTATTCTAGATCCATTGACCTTTCCCCATACCTAAACATATCTACTACAGCAGCTACCTTACTTACTATCAATAAGCAGTAATTAGGAGTTTATTGAGGGAAAACTCTTAGTTAAAAGTGAATATGTTTTCCCTTATCTAGTGTTACTTCACTTTATTATAATAAGCTCAAACATTAACTCTAATGCTGTACATTTGTTTTTTAAAGTTAGACATAAACACACACAGCTCTTTTACTATAGGGAGATCACACATAGACATACACTACTGTTCAAAAGTTTGGGGTTTTGAATATTTTTGAAAGAAGTCTCTCATGCTCACCAAGGCTATGCCAAGGCTTTCTTTGATCATAAATACAGTAAAGCTGTAATATCAGTGTCACATGATCATTCAGAAATCATTCTAATATGCTCGTGATCAAGAAACATTTTTGTGGAAACCATGGTTCTTTGATGAATAGAAAGGTCAAAATAGAAATCCTTTGTATAATTATAAATGCATTTACTCTCTCTTTTGATCAGTTTAATGCATCCTTGCTTAACAAAAGCAATAATTTCTTTACAAAAAAAAAGTACTGACTCCAAACTTTTAAACTGTAGTGTACATGCAATCATAACCTCTCTGTTTTTTGGAGATCTGAATCTGTTCCATTGTCATTGTGTATTAACTGTGTGTTTGTTGGTCTGTATGTCTGCTGAAGCTCTGGGAAATACGGTCAAATACTGTGCTTTTGCTCTTCAGAGTGGGCTTAGGTGATTCTCTGTCTATGTTTAAAAAAATAGTTCACCCAAAAATGAAATTGGCATTGTTTATCCACCCCCATGTTGTTTCAAATAAATTAATTAATAAATTGTACAAAGGTTTTCCCAAACATTGACAGAATACAGGTTTGAAACAACACAAGGGTGAGTAAACTTTCATGACAGAACTTTAATTTTTGGGTAAACTGTTTCTTTAAGCATGCATATGTGTGTGCTTGTTTGTGTGTGATTGTAATTGTGTCCTGTCATGTCCATCCATCTGTGTGTGTATCATCTCACCCAGGTTTCCACAACATCCTGGCTCAACTGCAGTCAACTTCCAACCCCACCCCCATCACACCCCCTATCTGCCCCTCTATATCTGATGATCTCAAACCCATCTTAGATCTGCCCCTTGACCCTCCACCTTATTGCCCCTCCTGGGGACTAGAGAGGTACAATGAGGACGAGTCTGTCAGAATTACCCCAGCCAGACCATGTGACCTCCCCCTGTCCAGACCTGAAAACCAGCATCAAACACTCTCTGAAACAACTGCCGAAATACACACACACATACTCTCCCCTGATCCTCCTGCAAAATCTCATCTACTTCCCAACAACCCCAAACTCATAACACAACTCTTAGCTGTCACATGTGACCCTGACTCACACCTTACCCCTGAGCTTTCTCCCCTAGACCATGATGCACCTCCTCTAAACCCGTCAGTTTGCTTTGTACCACTTCAGTCTGTCCCAAAAATAGACCCATCCACGACCAAGATCGAACAGGACCACCTTTTACAGGGGAACCAGGGGTCTCAACAAAAGGAACAGAGAGAAGAAAATGAGAAAGAGTCTTTTCACTCCCAACAGAAATCGCCCCCTACGATGGAACAGACTGACCTAACACACAAGGGAAAAGAAGAGTGTAAGAGTCCCTCATCAGCATTAGAAGAACCAAACGTTAACATGAAGGAACAAGAAAGATTGATTCTGAAAGAGGTCAAAGGTCATGATGTGTCCCCTTTGCGACCTTGGGCAGAGGTCCTGAGGGAGTCTGGCTTAGATGGAGAGGAGGAGGAGGAGGAGGAAGCCGAGAAAAGACAAGAGCAACTGGAGGTGTCTGGAGGCCATGTCGGAAAGAGGGAGAGGGAAGTGAATGAGGAGATGACTAAGGAGAAAGTGAGAGAGGTAGTGAGAGGTGTTGAACAAATTGAGTCTGAGTTATGCTCACTCTCTGCAGGCTGGCTCACTGAGACATCAAACACAGAGCCGCCGGCTTCAGGGCGGAGTCACGGTTCAGACTACATGGACCGACAGGACAACAGGTACTGTATATAGCCACAATTATTATGTTTACATTAACCCACATTTAATCAAATCATAATAAGTCACATTTGAAATGTGTTTTAAGTACTAGAAGACATACTGTAAATTTCAAAGCTTGTCCCCCTTTTCAGAAAGACCATGTATGATGTTTCAAGCTTCTTTTGCATCGCAAATTATAATAAATTACCATCCTGTTAAAATGCGGTATCATTCAAAAATGTGTACTTTTAAGGATGCATTAAATGATTTTTTTTTTTAGCTTTCTATTTATCAAAGAATTCTGAAAATAAACGAATCATTGTTTCTATAAAATTATAAAGCAGAACAACTGTTTTCAGTAATAATAAGAAATGGTTCTTGAGCACCAAATTTGCATATTAGAAAGTTTTCAAAAGGATCCTGTTATGCTGAAGACTGGCGTAATGACTGCTGAAAATTCAGTTTTAATCTATAAAAAAAAATAATTTAACAATTTTTCGATTTCATGTTTCAAAATTTTATATATTAAATATTATTCAAAATATGTTTTACTGTACTTTTGACAAAGTAAATGTTGGTGAGCATGAGAGACTTCTTTCAACAACATTAAATAAATCTACCGACCCCAACCTTTTGAATGTTAGTGTATATAAAAGTACAACATTATACAGGTTTGCTAGAATGGAAGGTTTTTTTTTTTTTTAAATCCATTCTTACCCATTATCATATCAAGACATTTGTTCCTTACTAGCTTAATTGTTACATTTCAACCCCCTTGCAGTCAGGAGAACTCCAGTGACTCTGTGACATCATCATCCAGAGGCGATTCAGGAAAACCTCGACAAAATGGTGAGCACTCTGACACCATGCCCCGCAGCTCAGCGTCTCAGGAATCAGCCAATGGTGTGAAGACAGGGGCGGGCAAACAAGAAGGAGCTCTGATCGCTGAGCACAAAGTCCAGGTGAGATAATCGCTCGAATACCAGCATATAATAACTGATTAGATAATGCTGCTACTTCCAGTTTAAAACACTCTTCTGCTCTCTTTGCCTCAGCTCAAATCTGTGTTATGGATTGATTTTTTTACAGTGAGATGATCATCAGAATCATTCACATCCTAATACAGTTTATTTATTCCAGATGAAAGAAAACACTGATGATCATTTACACTAATTAAATGAGAGAACTGAAATTACACACACACACATATTAAGATGTATTTTATTTGCATCCATTAGCAGCGGTTATCAACAGAGACCGGCCTGGACGAAGAGCGTACTGTCACCACCAAAGTGTTTCGTAGGCGTCTCATTCTCAAGGTATCTGCCTGCTAAACTGCAGGGCAGTCAGGTTAAGATCCGATTTTGGTCTGAGTCTGATTTTGGTTTAGCTGGTGGACTGAATCTGATTGATACAATCAGAAACAGTGTGATCTTTATTACATGTTTTTACGTCACTTGGTTCTTGCTGTGCAGTATTTCCTTTTTCCTTATGCTTACAGGTGCTTGGTTTGGGTTTACATCTTATTCTGCATTTTATCATCTTATTTGCTTGTGTGATAGATACGCAAGCACATAGTGGAGTGTTTCTCCTAATGTGTTGTGTGATTTCTAAAGATGGTGATGCTGGGCATGAAGGCATGTTGGCTAATATTTAAAGTTCCAGCTTTGCTTGCAGGTTCACATGACTGCTCTGGGTGTGTGGAAATGTGCTTGTAGGTGTGGTGTGCGGCTTTTGTAGGTGTCCTGGATATGTGTGTCTGCGTATTGAATGAAGCGCTATCTTGCTTTAGGGAGAGGAGGCGCGGAACATTCCTGGCGAGTCAGTTTCAGAGGAACAGTTTATTGATGAAGATGGAAACATCATCACCAGAAAAGTAACTCCATTGTTCACTTAATGTTTTCCTTTTCTCCAATTCTTTTCTCCATTTCTGAGTTTCCAATATATTTTACTTCCTTAGGTTGCTTGTAGTTTTTTGCTTTGTCTGTTCAGATTTAGAGACAGTGATACAAAGATTGAATGCAACACATTTTTCTTGCAGCTCACATCTCCATAACCTTAACTGATTCTCACCTGTCTTTCCTGACAATGCTTTGATTTCCCATGACGTGTATTCATGGTGACCTCTGACCTTCAATACCCATCTACAGGTCATTCGAAAGGTGATTTTCCGAGTGAACACTCCCACTCCTGAAAACCAGGGCTTGGGGAGTGGCATGGGGTCACAGGGAGCCCCTTCCACCCTGGGGAAGAGCCACGCCCCCCTGGTCCCTGATATCCAAACACATCTCGCTTCACTTGCTGAGGTTTGCACAGTCTGTGTGGAGTGTTTCTATTTCCATATATGTGTATTTGATTATGTATGGGAAAATGGATCCAATTTTTGGCCAATAAAATGCTCACTACAACGAGAATTTCCCTCTCCCATGATTGTTCAGAAATACTGAAGTTAAATATTTGAAATACTGTTCAAATGTTTGGGCTCGACAAGATTTAAAAAAAAAAAATTGTTTTAGAAAGAACTCTTTTATGCTAACCAAGCCTGGATTTATTTGATCAAAAATACAGTAAAATATAAATATAATTTAATTATGATGACAAGGCTAAATTTTCAGCAGCATGTCACATGAACCTTCAGAATTTTTTTTTTATGCTGATTTGGTGCTCAATAAATATTTCTTATTCATATCAATGTTGAAAACTGTTGTGCTGCTTAATATGGTTGTAAAAACTGTGGTGCATTTTTATTTAGGATTTTTTGATAAATACAAAGTTCAAAAGAACAGCATTTATTTGAAATAGAAATATTTGTAACATTATGGCCTGGTTTCACAGACAGGGCTTAGATTAAGCCAGGATTATGTCATAGTTTAATTAGGACATTTAAGTAGCTTTTATAAATGTGCCTTAGAAAAAAAAAACACTTCTGATGTGCATCTTGAGACAAAACAATGGCACTGACATATTTTAAGATATGTCAGTGCAAGTTTCTTTCAGTTAAAACATCCCATACAGGCATTTTAGTCTGAGACTGGTCTTAACCCTTGTCTGTGGAACAAAAGTGAAAGTGAAAGTGAAAAAGAGGTATATTTCCCACTTTTGACCAATTTAATGCTTCCTTGCTGAATAAAAGTATTAATTTCTGTACTGACCCCAAACTTTTGAACGGTAGTATATGTAATCATAAAACAATAATGTTGTAGACAGTAGTACAATTTTGGATACCAGAAATCCTCATTATATCCGCACAGACTGGAGACCAGAACTACCCATTGATGTTGTTGTTGTTGTTGTTTTCTGTAAATCTGTGTGTGGGTTTTTTAAAGTTCTTAAATCATTTATAAATTAACACGTTTAAGACATTATGTATCACACCAATATCTTTTCCTCTAACCTTCAACTTGTCTTCTCTTTTTTTCCTCCCCCTTTATCCTTTTTTATCTTCCTTCCAGCTTTATACACTTTGTCTCCACTACAGCAACAGATAACCTGAACTCAACTGAACTAATTGAACTGCTTAATATTTACTTCCTGTAAATTGTTCTCTCTCTTTATGTGTAACAGGGAGAAGTTTCCAAGCTGAGGAAGAAAGAAGAAAAGCGTTCAGAGAGAAAACATCATTCATAAATGTGGCTATCTCTCTGTTTATTATTGTTATTATTTACATTATTAATTATTTTCTGTGCATCATTCAAAGGTTTGGGTCATTTAATACTTTTTTTTAGCAATGTGTTAAATTGAGACAGTTAAGACATTTTATAATGTTATTATATAATGAATTTTATAAATAAATGCAAATAAATTAGAAATAAATGCTATTCTTTTGAACTTTCTGTCTCATCAAAGAATCCTGAAAAAAGTTTAATGGTTTCCACAAAAATATTGAGCAGCTGTTTTCAGTATTTATAGTAATAAGAAATGCGTTAGCACTAAATCAGCATGTAAGAATTATTTCTGGAGGATCATGTGACACTGAAGACTGGAGTAATGAATGTTGAAAATTTAAGCTATGCTTTACAGGAATAAATTAAATTTTTTAAATGTATTAAAATAGAAAACAGGTTATTTTACATTGTAACAATATTTCACAATATTACTGTTTTTAATTAAGTTTTAATCAAATAATGCAGCCTTGGTGAACATAAAGGACCCAAACTTTTGAATGGTAATGTATGGCAAATCATTGTTCCCCATATAACTTTTAACATTACAATTAGACAATTTCACAATCAATTTTAATCCATTTTTAACAGTTACTTTCTTATATACTGTCTGTTTTTACAGGTATCTTTTTGATCTGTTTCCTGAGCGGCGGTGTCACAAGAGCTGAAAAGAGACATTTGGCCTAAAAAACATCTACAGCTTCCACTCTGAAAAGCATGGTCTTAAAAGAGACAATACTTTGACCTATTCGCTTGCGCATGAGCATGCATCACACTGCTGACGTACTTCCTGTTACAAGGGGGTCTTGATGAATTCTACTTCCTGAGATGGGTCCCGGTGAATTCTACTTCCTCTCTGTGTTGGGTCCTATGTAATTCTCCTTCTCTTTTTGGGGGACCTACGAGATTACACTTCATTCTTCTTGGTGGTTAATACCTGCGCTGACCTGGACCATCAGGAAATCAGAAACTGTGTTGTGTGCCATGAATAAAAGCTGAATAAATGAGAGGGGTATATTCAAAAGACCCCTTAAACTCCAAACTGTATGCTCAAACAAATTTCCCTTTGACCAAAGATGGCACAAAAGCTCTTTTTCGTGTTTTAGGGGGAAAAAAACAATAGATGCTGTTGAACCACACCTTACATTCGCCTTACACGTTACCGTGGACCCATGACGTCAGGAGGAGGATCCCTATGTTTTATTTATTATAGTTTTTTTTTTTTTTAATTTATAAAACAAAAATAAAGTATGTGGTGGACTTTTCTGTACATAAATCACAATATGTAAAAAATAAAATAACATTTAGTAGTTAGGTTTGGCGAGAGCGCCGCAAACATACACTTTACAAGTGCTTTTGACATTTTAAAGACAGTGAAACTTCACGTGCTCTTGTATAATTAATTATTATAGCAGGTGTGTTTGTATATGAAAAAAGTTGGTTCGGTTTTCAGGGGACATTTCCTTAAAATCCTCTGCGAATTTCAACGATTCCCAAAATGGGAATTTATCGAATTCTGTGAAGAAGTCATACAGAGGACTAATATTTTGATGCATGCAGTTCACCTTATTTTAAGAACCTTTTTTTCTAAGTTTGCAAAACACTGTATTTAAAAAGACAAATAAGAAAAGACTTTTTCTTGTGTACACACACAACTCTAACATGTCTCAACTTTTATATTCCAAAATGTCACCCTACAAGTGTACTTCGTGTAGAAACGGTTAAGTGTGTAAAGCTCTAACCAGACTGCTTCCTTAGGAATTCAGTGTAGTGTCTGTTATCCTTTATATGGAAGACAGCGTCTGCTGATGTTAGCCTGAGCGCTGCAAGTAAGAGGTGTTCAGAATGTATTGCTAGTGATCAGCATTTCTGTTCAACTATCACTGTATCATGTGTATTGGCTGTACAATGTAGAGGTCTCTCTTTGTCTTAAGGCTGTTTGTAATCATTAGAGGAATGTCTTTATTTTTTATTTTTTTTTATTTTTGATTGCTGAGGTTTTTTGGCAAATTTTGGCATTCTGTTTCAGGTTAAGTAAATAACATTCTCATCTGGAATCACATTTACTTGTATGGGATGTCTTTAGACCTTTATTACTTATAGATTTAATAGCTTATGTATTACAAATGACACACACTGGATGGTCATTATAATTTTAAGTATTACAAGAAATCGTTTCCAATATTGAAATTGTGTGATATATTTTAAGACCAGCGAGTTAATGTGTTGCAGTGTTCTGCATCGATTTTGATAATATCGATTTTTTCTATAGCGACTACTTTTTGTTTGTTCATTTGTTTCATTTTCCTCCAGTAGAGTCTTTTTAGCTTGTGGTGTGTATGGTGTGAAAAATCCTTTAGTGTGCTGAATTTTGCTATGGCAATGGGATCTGAAAGACCTAGGAAACTAGGTTGTGATGGGGTGTGGTTCTGCTTCCCTGTTACATGTCAATCAAACTGTGGGAGGGGCCTGACATGGTCCAGTCGGTTGATTTTGTTTAATATAATATGTTTTCACCTGAGCAACATTTTTGATGTACAATTCTTACAATGAGTGAAGCCATTTAAATGTAACTATAATAGCACTTTGGTTATTTGAGGACTTCTCTTTTAGAAACTAGCAGCTATGATGCCACCATAATGTTTCAAATGTCTGACAAAAATCTGATTTAAAAATAAAATAAACGCATTGATTTTACAAACCTATTACATTTCTTTTTTTAATCTACAGTTTCTTTTTTTTCCCCCCAGTTTGTGCATTACATCAGTTCAATGTATTATTCATGTATGTAATATGTATCTAGCGTATATGCTTAATGAGGAATCATGACATTATAATTATTTATTATCAAATTTGAATATGGCTGCAGAGATATTTTATGCTCTTTATGTAACACTATAACAACTCCATTCAAAGATGGATTCCTATCTATAGTTTTGGCATTGAGAAAATGCCCTGATGATTTAATTTTCTCTTAACGGGATACACTACATACATGCTTCCTTTGTAGAATGAAGTAGGTTTCTCACTATTCTTGGAAATCTGGTTTTGCATTTCTCTTGTAGTGCCTCAGATAGATGCTAACTTCTCTATAAACATTGCTTATATCATTACTGAAATAAGAGCCATGAAAACTTGCTGAGCAAACCAGCCATGATTTATCAGCTGTGACATTTTGGCTGTATCAAGTTAAACTAAACATGATTCGTCTCTGTATAAAACACATTATAAGTGATAATGGTCATACCTTTTTATTCTGTTGAAATATTACATCTCTGTCCATAAAGGTGACCTTGCACATTGAGTTTATTGAAGACTGACATATTGTTAAGTCAAAGTCATATAAGTTTATTGGTTTATTGTCTCTTCTCTCCAGTGTGGTAGTAGAAAAGGTGCCCCGGTTGTCTCCAAAACACGGTGACACTTAATAATGTATGAATTTCACTTCATTGCATTTAACAACAAAATATCAAATGAATAGAATTTGCAAACATATGAAGCCAGACCACAGAAATCCCATTAACTGAGCCATGTCAGCTATGTTTGACAGCCAAAAAGTGTCTGAATAATATATTAATTTTGATCAGTAAAGCTATTGTTTTATCATTTAATATCTAACAAATGTATTTATGTGAACTTTTTTGCTTTACAAGTATGTTGTGTTTTATTTTTTACATTAATTTACTTTATGTAATATTTTGCTTTATAGAGCAATGACATTCATACAATTGTGTCAGCTTAATTGTCAGAATATTTTTCAGGATCACTATATTACACAAACTTTATCATATACAATCTATAAACTATCAACAATAAAAAATAAAAGATATATACAAAAAAAAAACAAAAAAAAAATAAAAACATAAGAATTTAAAAAGAAATTACAAATCAAACATATTGTTGTGAAATGATTGAAGACCATAAAATTACGGGATTTCTGTATTTTTGAAAAACAGAGAAAAATTTGTTGTTACTCGTGGAGAAGATAATGAAATAATCTATATAGCGTCTCTGAGTAGATGTGACGCATGCACATTTAAGAGGGGAAAAGACTTGTTTTAGTCATGCATGAATCGGTTAAGTGAATTTATTCAAAGATTCACTTATAACACAGGAAGACTCACCTGTTGTCTTGTTATCTACTGGCGTATGAAACCCCAAAACAGGGTAATTGAACGAATCCTTTTGGTGACTATTCCAAAGATTCGAGTCACTTGGATGAATCAAAAACCCCAAACACGCTGTCCTCTCCACCACATGACGGCGCCACCCTCCCCATTTGCCTGCACTTTCAGCACGCCCAGTCATTTCTTGGACCGTTCCCTCTCCAGTCTAGCCACACTTGCGCTAGCCCTCTTTCTCCCTGGTTCCTGAAATCCACTCCCACTCCACTCGAGGACGAGGACCGTCGCGAGCACAAGGAAAGAAGCTCGCGACACCATGGCGGACAGCGCGAGCGAGAGCGACACGGACGGCGCGGGCAGCAGCAGCAGCTCCGCCACCCCGCAGTCCTCCTGCACCTCGGCGGCCGCCTCCAACACCACTACGACCACAACGAACGCCGCCACCAAAGCACAGGGCGTCGTGATCTCCCAGTCGCGACTGGAGGAGCTGACAAACCGACTCGCGTCGCTGCAGCAGGAGAACAAAGTGCTGAAGATCGAGCTCGAGACTTTCAAGCTGAAGTGCAAAGCGCTGCAGGAGGAGAACCGCGACCTGCGCAAAGCTAGCGTCACCATCGTGAGTCAGCCCGTGTTTTTATTGCTCAAATCCCCGCGGCACACCTGACAACACCGCCATGGCATGCGAAGACGTCCGAGAAACACTACAAACCACATCGGGGTGCAAAATTAACTTGTTTGGAGGCAAAAAGAAGCGTTTGAGGCTATTTAGCTTGCTAGCATTCTAGCTAACTGTGAAAAGAGCCAACAACAAAAGCCAACACTTTAATAGCATTAGTGCTAATGTAAATCACAGGCCATCTGCTTTAAAATGGGTGAAATTTCTATATGGACTATTAAAACCCACAATTTATGTGTCATTATACATGTTTATGTTAGGGGCAGTCGTGGCCTAATGGATAGAGAGTCGGACTTGTAACCCGAAGGTTGCGGATTGTAGGTGGGGGGAGTGAATATCCAGCGCTCTCTCCGCCTTCAATACCACGACTGAGGTGAGACCCTTGAGCAAGGCACCGAACCCGCAACTGATCCCCGGGCGCCGCAGCATTGGCTGCCCACTGCTCCGGGTGTGTGTGCGCGTGTGCGTGTTTGTTCACTACTCACTGCAGTGTGTGTGAACTTGGATGGGTTAAATGCAGAGCACAAATTCCAAGTATGGGACACCATACCTGGCCACACGTCACGTCCTTTCCTTTCCTTGTTATCTTAACACCGGTGGTGTTTGTGTACTGACCACATAAGGCGTTTACTGATTCACCACATGCTTTATCATCATGGTTTTGATGCAGAACCTGTTTTTGCACGTCTGATACATTGTGTTAAGCAAATGAGGTTGTCATTAGTAGTTTATATTTGAGGGCTTTGTCAGGGTGGGAAGCTGACACTCTGAATATTTGGCTCTAATGCGTCAACATCCTGTATGTGAATCAGCCCTTCACTCAGACCATCTGCATTTAGACAAAGAGCCAACACTCAAGTGTCACTGGAAAAACACTGACAACTGATATCAAGTGCGTTTGCATTTACAACAGTCTTTAATGGTGGAAACTGATAGTGGCAGTGTGTTGCTTGTTGGTCATGCAGTTGTTTACTGCATGAAGTGCATCTAATGCCGGATGTTGAAATGCATCTATTGAGTAGTTCTGGTGGATTTTGAATGCTTCTGTATTGCATAATAGGCTTTATGTGTTAATAATTAGGTCATTAATACCTCTAATTCTTTTGTAATAGGAATTTGTTGTCAAATATGATACTTTCCGAATCATGTTTTAAGATCGAGCAATAATTTTGTGTGATTGCTTGTTTACTGAAATATATGGAAAGATTATGCCAATTATTTTTCCCAAAATATATCTGTAAGAATAACGGAGTATTCAAATGCAAGCGTGCTTTGTTTATTTTTCTGCAGCAAGCGCGGGCAGAACAAGAAGAGGAGTTCATCTCTAACACTTTATTTAAGAAGATTCAGGCTCTGCAAAAGGAGAAGGAGACGCTCGCCGTCAACTATGAGAAAGAAGAGGAGTTCCTCACCAATGACTTGTCCAGGAAGCTCATGCAGGTGAGAAACTCTAGAAGGAAAGAGCGCAGCAGTGGCGTTTAAGGTCAGGGGTAGGAAACATGATCACTTGCCCTTAGTATCATCCCTAAAGGGAACTGTCAAGTTGATGTACAGTATCTATGTCATGACAAATTTATTGTTCAGCAGCTTTCTTTTATAATGCTGATTTTGTTTGCCATTAAAGGTAAGCAAACAACGGTAGCTGATTAAATCGTATGAGTTTTTGTAGATGGTCACTGAATCTGGCTCCTCTGCTGAGACCAGATGACATTGTGTATGGTGCATGTGTTTAGTAGGTGTGCTGTATTGTGTGGAGGAGTAACAAGAGAGAGTGGGATTAATGTGCATACTAATGAGTCATGCCAACTATATGTTTACACTACTGTATAAATGTTTGGGGTCTGTAAGATTTTATATTGTTTTTGAAGAAGACTTGTATGCTCTCCAAGGCTTGCATCTACTTTGTGTGTGTCGTTAATAAGTATTCATTTATTTAAAACAAAAATTACTGACCCCAAACTTTTGAACAGTAGTGCTAAAAATATAATATTAACAATTAAAGCTTGTATGGCAAAGTTTTAGACTAATAGTTAGCATCATCTCTTATCATTTTACCATTGTCTCCTTTTCTTTGATTATATTTCAGTTTTTTATTGCTTGCAAACATTTGTTTTTCCATGATGTATTGAATTTTGAACATTGTTGCAAATACATCTGGTTAAAATATGTTGCTATGGTAATGCAACACAAGCAAATATGCATGAGCATTCAAAAAAAATACCACGAAAAATGAATTATCATGTTATCGTTTGTAAGGAAACTAGGAAAAAAATGTGGCACCAAAATGTCTTTTTGAATCACAGCTCATTTGGGGTGCCCATCATGTTTAGTTTTGGTTGTGTTACATTTGTTATACTTTTATTCTCTTATTAAGTGCTTGCTTTCTTTTTCAGCTTCAGCATGAAAAGGCAGAGCTGGAGCAGCATTTGGAGCAAGAGCAGGAATTCCAGGTCAATAAACTGATGAAGAAGATAAAAAAACTGGAGAACGACACCATCTCCAAACAGCTCACTCTAGAGCAGGTATGTTCTTCAGACAGAATCATTACTATCTTTCTCTTACTATCTTTGTTGTCATTTTTGTTTGATTTAATGCATTCTTTGCTGAATCAAAGTTTTCGTTTCTTTCTAAAAAAAATCTTGCTGACCCAGACTTTTGAATGGTTGTGTATAATGCCTTTTCAAGATGTTTAATACCATTCGAGATTAATGGCCACTTCAGCGTGGATTTAATGTGTCACTTTATCAGGTTCATGTTAGCTAGCAGATAAATATGTTAGCTATAAATGTACAGCAATGAAGTAACCATTTTAACCTGTCTCAATTTCGGCTTATGTATATTCCGCAACACCCTCTTGTCCAGTTGAGCTGAGGCCAACAATGTAAGACTAGCCTTGTTGCAGCAGCAATTAGTCCAGCCTCACATTTCTAAACAACTTATTCTTGAATGGCCACCATTTATTGCACAAATGTTCAAACCAGTAGCTGTCTCCAAGTACCTAGTTTTTTGTTGGCTTGGGCATCTGCTAGTATCTGGCTTTGGTGCACAGATTCAGCATATTTTGGTTATTCTTGAGCAAACACATAATTTGTACTTTTGTAAAGTCCCAACATTTTTCCTTAAGAACATGCATTAATTTAAAACCATGGCATTGTTGTTAATTGCACGTAATATATGCAGCTCCGGCGTGAGAAGATTGATCTGGAAAACACTCTGGAACAGGAGCAGGAGGCACTAGTCAACCGGCTTTGGAAGCGCATGGACAAACTCGAGGCAGAGAAAAGGTAATATCCCTTGTGAGGTGGTCTTTCTTCTTAATGCGTTTTCATACATTCTGAAAATCTTTGTATGTGGCTACAAATACTTGATCACATGCTTTTTCTTCTCTTCATTCTGATTGGCAGGATTCTGCAGGAGAAGCTTGACCAGCCAGTGTCAGCCCCGCCCTCTCCACGTGAAGTTTCGATGGAGATTGACTCTCCGGAGAACATGATGCGGCATATCCGCTTCCTGAAGAGTGAAGTGGAGAGGCTCAAACGCAGCCTTCGCACTACAGAGCTCCAGCGTGAGTCCTTGTCTCATCACGCACGCATGCACTCCTGCACTCCTGCACCAACACAGCCTCTCTGCCATCATACTACAGCCAGAGGCAAACAAACTCTTCCGCGAACTCGAATACAGACTTAATATTAATCTTAACAGTAGCTCATGGTATCCATACTATATACAATTCCAGATGAGGATTAGTACTTGCCAATTAGTAGTACATTGTAAATAGTAAACCAAAAGGTAACTTGGCTCCCTGAATAGTAAAGTAAATTATTCTATTTTGAAGTTGAGGCATATGTATTGTGAAGCAGCCATAGTTTGTAGCACAGTACAGTGAGTTACACACATTTATTTAATTCTTAGCTTGATCACTTTAAATTGTGTTGGCCACTAGAGGGAGACATCTCCATTTACATTACAGTAGGCTAACCACGGCTTATTTTAGCTCATGGTACCATTAAAGTTTTAAGCAGGGATTAACACAGCAGTGCATTGAGTCAGCAATAAGGTAGATATAAAAAGCTTTTAAAACTTAAATAAAAGATTTATGTAATTTAAATATATTTGAAATAAGTAACTTAATTTTAATTTATTAAACCTGTAGTTTTTTTATTCATTGTAAATAACAGCATAACAATTTGAGAAAGTTTAATTGATAATAAGAATGAATTAGCATGTCTTTTAAGTTAAAAATAGATCACTTCATCCAGAATTAAAATCATCCAAAGAGCATCTTGTGCTGGTTTATTTTTTCAAAACCCTAAAACATTGTTTATTCACAGGTTTAAATTACAATTTATATGACTTGTATGACTATATAACATTTTTCTATGTTTGTTTTCTATCTTCTCTCTTTCCCTATAGACACAGAGAAGCGGGCTCAATATATCGAGGAGGAAAGGCAGATGAGGGAAGAGAATATTCGTCTTCAGAGGAAACTCCAAAGAGAAATGGAGAGAAGGGAGGCACTGTGTAGACAGCTGTCAGAGAGCGAGAGCAGCCTTGAGATGGATGATGAGAGGTATATTAATTACACACAAAAGATGACTGGACTCATAACCTTATGTAAATATTTGATAAACCTGAAAATAACCAGACACATTGGTCCTATTGTGATGTTGTAATAAAAAGCATGCATTGCCAGAATCATTTTGTTTTGTGGTTTGTTTCTTACATCTCTCTCTCTCTCTCTAGATATTTTAATGAGATGTCTGCTCAAGGACTGAGAGCTCGTACAGTGTCCAGCCCAATCCCCTATACCCCCTCTCCCTCCTCCAGTCGCCCCATATCCCCTGGTATGTGTCCACATGGTTAGCTTTAGTCTTTAAAAGTTTTAAATGGTAATAATATTTCACATTTTTAACACTTTGCACAAATGCTTTACTGTATTACTGTATGTTTTACTATATTATAATCAAAGGTGAGCATATAAAACCTATCAAAAACGTAAAAACAAAAAATAGCTTACATTAGTGTACATGATTAAAAGATTTTTATGTGCTTTTGTCGTCGATTCACATATCCATTTTAAAACTCAACACAGGTTTTCGGCACGCAGCCTTTGGATCAGTCCATAGGGTGATGATTAGACATGATTTTATGGAGTGTTAATTATTATGCAAGTTGTACTGTACAGTGATGTGAAGTTATATTAGGTCATAGTCTTGCTTTCTTTCTCACTTTGCAATTAAACCGATAAATGAGGGTTAACCTTTGAGGTCTACAAACAAGAATCTTTCAAATTGCTGGTGCTGTAGATGTTTTATGGGTTTTTATTTTACTTCGGGTATTGTAGGAATTGATAAACACAATAGATACTAGGTAATAAAATAATATTTAATAATAAAAAAACATGATCAAGGATATCAAGTTATGCAATTCAAAATTTTAAAAGTTTATGTAGTTCAAATGACCAGAGATTAATGTTGATCAAGTGTTCTTAAATCAGAAAAAGTCAACATGTTGTTTATTGCTGGTTTTTAATTACACCATTAATGGGTTGCATCATATAAAAACATGTTTGCTTTTTTTTTAAATTACCTCATAGAAGTTCGATGTGTGTGATGAAAAGTATAACACTGCTTATTTGAAGGTGTGAAAGTCAGCTTTGCTATTACATTGCTAAGGAAGGCTGATTTATAATATGTCTGAGCCAATCTAGTTCTTTCAGTTCTTTTATTAGGTTTCTCTTCTGAGTCCAATTATTTATACATTTTTCCATGATCCCAGAGGAGTGATATACTTAGCTATTTATATTTGTTCTGCATACTGTCATTATGGTGGGTCAGGTTTCATTGTTTGTTTGGGAATCTTGTCATCTTACAAAATAAACAACATGAAGGACCTCAGTAAAACTGATTAGCAGATGCTCTTTCACCATTCCAGGTTTGTCGTACGCTAGTCACACGGTTGGTTTCACCCCTCCGGCGACGCTGAGCCGAGCACCACTCCCCCACTACACGTCTACTGGGCTGCACATCCACCCAGGGCCCTCACACGGTGTACAGGTGCCTACACACACTATACACACATCCAGCATCTTCCGGCATATATAAACACGCTCACTCTCTGCTTAAGCTCATGTTGATGTTGAGAAAGATGTTTACATGCAGGAAGCAGAGTGTATCATGGACAGCCTGTTTATATGTAAGATCCATTGTAATGCCATTCAGCTGAATTAAAAACACATTTGATGACCTCAGAATGCTCTTCCTCATCCCCATTGTGTGTCTAAGTTAATATAGACCAGGACCATGAATCCTGAGCCATCCAAATAAGATAACACACAAAAACTGCATTCTGACTTTCTGTGTACCTTGCAGTGCATTCTGACCTGTTAGATTGAGAATTACTCCACACTTGTCAATCTTATCGATCACAAACACAAAGGTGCCATGTTACTGTATAACTGAGATATTAAGTTATATTATAATGCAGAAACCCTGATAAGATTCTTTTCTTAAGGATCAAAGGTTTAACAAACAGAAAAAAAAAAAAAGAAAGAAAGAAAAGAGTATGCTGATGAATTGTCATGGTTTATTCTTTAATCTTGCCACTGTTTTTAGTGGATTAAAGATTGACTATTTAGTGTAAAAACATATTTTTTCCTCACACTCAGTATTAGGTAAGAAAGAAGTCAAATGGTTGTAATGGTTACGAATGTCAAACCAAGTGGTTTAAAAATTACTTTAAGGATGTTTTCTATTTGTGTGTCAGGATCAGGTTTATGCCAGCACAGACGAGACCTGGACATTCTTTCATCACACTTTCTGTCATTCATGGTAGCTCTAGAGTAATTGAGGTCATACTGTAGCTATTGATTTCCAAATGAAAGGTCTACTTCCTGAATTTAAACATTTCTTATTATCAATGTTGAAAACAGCTATGCTGCTTATATATATTTTTTGGAAACTAAATTTTTTTATTCCTTAAAGTTCAAAAGAACAGTTTAGCTATATATATATATATATATATATATATATATATATATATATATATATATATATATATATCACACGCAAATTTCTTGTAACATTAAAAATCTTTACTTCACTTTTGATTGATTTAAAGAATTTTTTGCTGAATCATGGTATTAATTTCTTTTTTAAAAAATCTTACAGACCCCAGAATTTTGAATGATTGTATATAATGACTTTTTAAGCTATTTAGTAACATTTGAGATAAATGGCGACTGCAACGTGGGTTTAGTTTGTTACTTAATGTTAGCTAGCAGATAAATAAGTTATAAATGTACAGCAATGAAGTAACCATTTCAGCCAGTCTCAACTTCAGCTTATATATGTTCCGCAACAGCCTCTGGATATTGTCCAGTTGAGTGGAGGCCAACAATGTAAGACTAGCCTTGTTGCAGCAGCAGTTAGTCCAGCCTCATGTCTATGTCTGTTGAACCACTATGACCCCTCTGTTTACCAGCAGGGACTTTGATGAAGGGACTGACTAAGCACGTTACATAGCCTCACTCTTGCCATCCCTTAATGGCTCATTGCAAGTTTACAATAGCATCTAAATAACCAAAAACATCAACAAGACTTTTGCTGAATCCGATTGGTCATCACATTTCACAAGACTTTGAGTTCATAAGCAATTTAAATATTCTATGCACACTGCTGAGGTAGTTTGTTCAGATGAAGAAATCCAAAAGTCAGAGTATTTCAGTGTAAGTTTTGCTAATTCATGACACTCATTATTTTTGCCTCTTTTTGCTTTCCCATTTGAACGTTGTGGATTATATTTTCCTGTTGGGGAGCTGTTGGCGATAGCAACAGTGATCTGTTTGTTCTAGCGAAAAGCGGTTGGCTCACTTTCATGTCCCGCGGTGCCTTGAAAAAGTCAGCTTGTTTTGATAAACCAGGAGTTGACAGCAGAGCCGGACCCTTCCAGCACACTCAGAGGGGTCACATTTGCACTTTCACACTCTGTTTGCACATGTAAATACACTTATATGTCAAATAAACTAGGGGCGATGATACAAATTACCATTTTATGTGTAAATTTTAGCATTGATTTGTTTAGCACAAGCATGACCAGAATTGTCAGAAAGTACAACTTGATGACCATACTTACTCTGTTCCCCAGACATGTCATGGTCGGTATTTCAAAATTGCCTAAAATGTCCGGGTTTTGACTTTTTCCTATTGATGTGCCCTCTACAGTCCTCATATATTATTTCTGAGATCAAAACCACATACTAGCATGCTATTCTTACACAGTAAGTATAAGAGTACTAAGCGTAATATACTAGCATGTAGTCCCGAATTTAGCATATATGTACCTGAATTTCCTTTGCTTTGATCGTTCTCTGTAGATCCCACCTTCTCGCATACAACGATTGATTGATTATGCCTGCACGCTATTGGTCAGACTACTTTTCAGTCATTACTTTTTAGTAAATATAAAAACAAAGTCAAAACCCAGACATTTTAGGCAATTTAGCAGAGGATGTTATGAATTACACTCCCATTAAAAGGTTTGGGGTCAGTTAGATTTTTTTTTGTAAATGTTTTTGAAAAAAATCTCTTATGCTCACCAAGCCTAAATGTAATTTTTAAAAAGCAATTTATTTCTGTGGTGACGCAGCTAAATTTTCTGCAGCCAAAACTCCAGACTTCAGGGTCACATGATTCTTCAGAAATCATTCTAATATCCTGATTTGGTGCTTTAAAAAACCTGTTGTCTTAAGCAGCACAACTGATTTCAACATTAATAATAGTAATTGTTTTTAGAAACTGTGATATTCTTTTATTTCAGGAGTCTTTGATAAATAAAATGTTCAAAAGAACACCATTTGAAATTCAATTTTTTTGTTACTTTAAAAATCTGTTTACTGTCACTTTTGCATCCTTGCTGAATGAAAAGTATTTTAAAAAAACTTGCTGACCCCTTATTGTATATCACATCATGAGCTTGTCTTGTATTTCCTCCCCTCATACAGAGGCCATCCCCAAGGAGAAGCACCAGCCCAGATAAGTTCAAGCGCCCGACGCCACCTCCATCCCCAAACACACACTCTGGAGCACAGCACCATCCACCACCACCCGCACAGCCGATGATTCAGTCAGGCTCCTCCCACTCTGTGACATCACAGAACCTCCCCTCTCAGCCTTAATGCATGCACCGTGAGCTACCTTAAGCTAGGCTGCTCCAAGCTAGGCCACACTACTACTACAATGACAACAACTCAGTGATCCTCCACTGGGCAAAGGTTGGAAGGGATTGGAGTGAATATGAAATTAGAGTACAGTTGAAGTGGGGAGTGAAAGGACTGGGAATGTGAAAAGAGAGAAAGTGTAGATGCTTGGCCCAACCCATGCCGTTAAATTTTGTTATTCTTACTGTTTTTTTGTTTTGTTTTGTTTTTCTCTCTCTGTAAAGTAATCGAGCTAGTTCAGGAAAGGTTAGGAAGATCGTTTAAGAAGGTTATCAGCTGTGCGTGCCTGAATTTTTTTTTTTTGGGAAGTCTTTCCCCAGCCCTAATTTAATCTGATTTGTTTTAACAGATCCATTTTTTCCATTTAATAAAGAACTCAATGCTCAATTTGATAAATATGTCCTCTCATATGAGTGCATCTTCACATAAGTTGAGAGAACTCCCAACACATTTGCCATGTGGGTGGCAGTAAACCGTTTTTCTTTTGATTTATTGTCTGTCTGTTTGTTTTAGGCTGTTTTTGTTTGTAAAACAGACGTGTGTGTGTGTGGCTTGTTGGCAGCATGTAGATGGTAAAGACAGACAGACTGAAATGTACTGAAACTGCACTTGTTGCCTCTCTGCGTGTGTATTATAGTGGGATTATAGTGTTTGTGTGTGTCTGCACAGCTGTAGAGGTTTCCCACAACTGCTGGTCGGGGACCAGTCTCTCCCTGCTAGAATCCATACATGACCCACTACGAAAACAGTCAATACTGGTTTCTGATCAGCAGCTCAGCCTCTCTCGGAGCCCTCACTGTGAAGTGAGTGCCCTGAACACATATTCAAATGGGGAATTTTGCTTAATGCCAGTATCATATAACACCTAAACATGAACCGACATGTTGATGCAACAAAACAAGGTACTGTTGAACAGTTAACTCAACATGATTAAATGCTTGTACAAAAAACAAAAACAAATTGTGTGTTTTATTTTACCTGAAATGTCTGCAAGTTATTGAACTTTAGCTCATAAAGCTGTGTATGTGTTTTAACCTCACTGAATATTTTTTAAAGATCTTTAAAGATGTTATTTCGAAGGTTCGTTCTTTTATTTTTCAGTCAGATCCTGGGGGGAGGATTCAGGAGTCACAAGTGATAGGTCACGTTTCCTGCTATTTTGACAGCTTTTTGAGATGCACTACAGGGTTTCTGTGAGTCCAAAATGTTAAATATTTCTAATATTTAATTTCTTTTACTTTTTTTTTTTTTTTTCTCAATATTATTGTAGTCGGGTCCCCTAAACAGGTCTGTTTCTGTGAAGAAATACATTCATTTCTATATTGCTTATTGATTTATGATTAAAAGGTGATGGGTTTATTTCAAATCTAAAATTTGAGAGAAAACAATGTAAAAAAGCAAATGATAAAAACTAACCATTCATATACTAATTCCGTTAGTATAGTAAAATAAATAGCAGTTCATATAGCATGCCCTCATCCTCAAAAACCATGAAGTTTAAAAACGGACACAAGCTGTTAAATACAGTTGCAACAAAGGGAAACTTTTAGCCTTAACTAACAACTGAGAACATAGTACTATCAAGATTCAAGAAACTTTTATGCATGAAAAAAGTTTTTCCTTTTTAGGAATGTTCCATATTATAGGGCCTGTACAGTTCATACTAATATTAATGCATTTCACTGCTTGATTTTATGTATGTATGATACAAAACATACATTTTGGTACTGTGTTGGGTCACTGTGTCAAATGTGGGGCCAGAAGTAAATCAAGGTGAGATACATTAGGCTAGATGATACAAGACTTGTGTAAGCAGTGGAGTTCTGTAGAAAATCGAATTTCTAAGGTACAAAAGAATCAAAAGTATCTTACATGACTGTTCATGTGCTCCCTGGGCTTTTAAATGAGATATAAAAAAATATATATACAACACATTTCTGAGGGTGTTAAATTTCCATTTACATGGTCTTAAAAATATGATGTCCTGCAGGCTTCAATCATTACCACAATGTCTTGATTTGTATCACAGAGCACATGCATGTGTTGACTCGATACGAGTTATCTGCGAGTTTGATTATGTAACGTTTAACCTCTGTTATCGGTTCGTAGAACTACAGAGGTGTGTGAATGGTAACCTGTAAAACACATTCTCTAGTTTTAATCACGTTTTGGCTGAAGCTATAGTCGTTTGACCTCTGACCTTCCGTTGACGAGTACAGACAGAGGTACATTATGCAACCCTTCATGACATCAGCCCTCTTGAGGTGTCCGGTAATATTGCATACCTGTTTGGTACTGCACATCGATCCCCCAGCACAGTTTTCCAGTTTACATCTCTCTTAGTCTTAGCAAGCACTCTTTCTCACACACACACACATCCATCGAGTCGTGTAGCTGTGTGGTAATCTCTGCACAAGTATTTCAGAATAAGCTGTCCTTTGCTGCTTTCTCTCTGGCAATGGCCAGTCTCACCTGGTTCAGACCAGTTCTGTCAAGCTATGGGTGGTCAAGGGGTTGTAACCGACCCTCAAATTCTAACATTACGGTCAGATTCGAAGAATAGTTAAAGTCATGCTGTTCAGTGTGTGTCTGGGTTCTGAAAGAGCTAACCTAGATATAACCATGTGACTGCATTAACAGTAGAGAACAACCGAGGTGCTTGTAAAGATTTTCAATTTCCTTTAGAAAACCTATAAAGCAGAAATGATTACTTAATTGTACAGTAAAACGAATATAATAATAATCATCATAATAATATAATTACAAATTAGTAATATATTAGTATTATAATATAATTTGCATTATATTTTATGTATAATATTTATTATAATTAGTATAGTATAATTAAGAAATAATCCATAGTACTAATTATTTATTATTAATGATACTTGAGTAACAATTATGGAAAACTTCTTAAAAGTGAATAATTAAATAATTTTATAATAATTATAATTATGAAGTAATTATGAAGTGAACAATATAATAATAAACTATATAATATTGTAATTTAAATTATATCAAATAATGTATGCTTTTAATAAAAATAATATTATTTAATAAAATAAATCATTTATTCTATAATTTAAATAACAAAATTAAATACTAATTCTGGTAGCAATCATGGAGAACCTGTCAAGTGTTATTAATAATTCTAATATAATTGTGTAATTTAAACTATACAATTAATAATAATAATTTAAAAGCCACTTTGATTATAATGGATCTTTGGTGTGCATTAAGACAAAAAATGTTGCATTTTGAATTTAATAATGAAATGGTAAATTCTGAACAAGTCCTGATATAAATTTTGTGTTGCGTAAAATGAAGATGCTAATTAAAGCAGCTCCACAGCAGTGCTGAAAGTTTCACTTCCCCTGAGAGAGCACATCTTTTCTTACCATTCCCCTCAGCTGACCTCAGCTTGATTTGCTGCAGACCTGTTTAAGGGTATGAATGGAGTGGCAAAACAAGACAACAAATCAGGAGATGCCGTATGTGTAAGCAAGTCAATAACAGAACGAGAGGAAAAAGGGAAGGGAGTGTCAGGATATCACAGGATGTCAGGAGGTCGCTCGAGGTTTGTGTTCTCCTGCCACACTAGTCAGGTTGAGTCAGCACTCCTAAAAGAGGAAGCAAAAGCTCATAGAAAACATGGAGATCATGTCACACTCACAGCTTTTGTTTTTTTCAGATTTCCTGTAATTCTGCAGCACAGACCTGATTGACTGCTCTTATTACTTTTCTTCCATAAATGGGACTAATCTTTTTTCCAAGAAAAAACTCTTAATAAGTATGGCATTCGTGATTACTTAACATTAAAGCAAATCCAACCAAACTAAATTACCCCATAAGCTATTTCTGTTAAGATATACCTCACTCTTCTCTGACACTCTCACACAAATTGATCAACAATAAGAGAAAACTATTGGAAGACTGTTGGAAAAGCCCCTGAAGTGGCTCCTTGTGAAGTTTTGAGAGATTGCCAAGAGTGTGTAGCAGTGTTAGCAAATCAAACAGCGGCTATATTGAAAAGTAAAAAACATAAAACAGTCTAACATTCTTTAATCGTCGTTTAACATGCATACTTACTATTTCATTGATGACTGTTATTCTTAAAAGTGCAAAAAAATATATACTAAAGACTTAGTGGGTGTTAAACTCTTGATTTGAACTTGCTCTGTCCATCATGTCAAGCTCTATGTTTTCTTATTAAGCAGACTTTTTAATCCTGATGTAATCTAGAGCCAAGGGTATGTTCCTTCCAGAAGTATCCCTTTGGTTTCTCAGATTCCTGCAGGCTGCAGCAACGCTGCATAAGAAGAGATGTTGTCCAAAAAGGTGATAGGAGGCAAATGCAATTAAGTGTTCTGTTTTTTCTGGCTTTCTTTTTGTTCACTCTCTTTTCATGTCAGAGGGGATTACAGAGTCAGGGTGGGGGAAGACCAAACCTCTTGTTTTATGTGTGTGTGGGAACGAGTACAAGCAAAAGCCAGGAACAGGATCTCGGTGGGCTTAAAGCCCAAGCCGTCTGACCCTCATGCACTCACCCAGCACAAAAGTTCAGCCGACCACCCAGACAGAGAGGAGAGATGTAGAAGGGTGGGAAGAAGTTGAAGTGTAGTCCTGACCGAAGTCTAGTCCTATACGAAGTTTGGTGTGTTGCCGAGTCTAAACATGTTCTTCAATATCTTCAGCTCTGGCATCAACCAGATATTTATTTTTATGCCTCCAAAAATGTGAATTATAGTAACACCGAGGTCAAAGCCTAATATGATGCCAAAGTCATATAGAATCCCTTTATTTTATTTTTTTGAATCTGTATATTACTTAAAAGATGCATGACCTGAATCAAACAATAAACTGACTGATTTGACGTCCAAAGATTTACTCAGAAATGTATCTACAATATTTCCTTTAACT
The DNA here is from genome assembly GCF_018340385.1 of Cyprinus carpio. NCBI lineage: Eukaryota > Metazoa > Chordata > Actinopteri > Cypriniformes > Cyprinidae > Cyprinus > Cyprinus carpio. The sequence goes on along the minus strand of NC_056588.1, from coordinate 8,795,226 downwards.
AAAATATACATTTTGTCACATGAAAACTCACTTGCAGAATATGCATATGAAAGATGTGATATATGTTCATTAGTCTCAGTATTTAAGATTGGACAGCCCATGTACTATAAATTAATATATCACCAAATAATTAACATTTATTTATTTTTAATTATTATTTTTTTTTTCTCCAGCATTTTAAAGCAACAGTAAGTTCTTCTTGGATGCAATATAAAATCCTTAAAAAGTCCAAAAGCAACAGAGAATCGTTCTTTGTTGGCAGGTTGAACTCTCCGTGACTCACGAGTCCGGCCGGTGCGAACAGCTTCAAACCGGTTCTTTATTTCACGGGATAGAAGAGCACTTGATGAGAAAAATACATGCCCGTGCACTTGCTGGAATTTCCAACCTAGCATAAGTGCCTTATGAAATGCAGCAGAGAAATTGCGTTTTAGTGTTGAACGCATCTCTCACTTCTCTCTGCTCCTTTGCTGGTAAGGCGCAAGTTTTAAAAGAACAAAATATTCCCTGAATTTAGCTTATACACCCTAAAGCATAGACGTGAATGTATTACTATGAAATAAAATAGTTGTTAATTATTAGGTGGTGAACTGCAGTTGAGGAGAAACTTCAGCGCGCTTCCGTTGCACCGCTCTGCGCTCGCTGGATGTATAGATGCATCCGTGCGCTGCCATTTTCACCGGTTCTTCTCACCAGTCACGACTGCGGGATGGATGTCATATGTGAAATGGACGAATTTAAAGAAAACGGCTATAGGAAGGCAGTCCGGTCAGTGGTCTCTCCCCCTTCGAGGTGTGGTCTCTTTCCAGAAGCCTTCAAAACTAGGCGGCGCGCGATGCTGCGCTCGAGAAGGTATTCAGCAGAGAAGCGCGTGAGACTGGCCTGGTCTACCAGGCACGAGCGGTTCAGCGCACCGCGCTCTCCAAGCAAGAGCAACATCCACCTGCAGTAAGTTTCACAGCTTTTAAGGTTTAATTTTCACATCTTATTCTGTTAGTTGACAATAACATGCACATAACCTATCATAGGTTTAGATTTGTTTGAATAAGCAAAAATGAATATTTAAGGTGTACATTTCAAGCTTTCACCATTTTAAATCACCTGTTAACTTTTTTTATATATTGACTTTTATCTATATACAATTAACCTAAAAAGTTACTTATTTTTGTATTAAGTTTAAATATGATATTGCAGATTATCCTGTAAGAATGATCGTTTTGCATAAATTGTAGCATATCACACTGTAGAACACTGCTGTGACTGTGTGACATGTGAACTACACCCTGTCATACTTTCTCCCTTTCTTTCTGCAGGTCTGTGTGTCAAGTGAAGTCAGGTTAAGATCAGTGCCGAGAATGGGTGCTGTAAAGGGTGAGGATGCTTTAGATGGTGGATGGGGATGGATGATTGTGTTGGCCTCTTTCATGGCCCAGTTCCTATCCTTTGGATCGCCCCAGTCTGTCGGGGTGTTGTACCCTGAGTGGCTCAGTGCCTTCCAGGAGGGAAAAGGCATGACGGCTTGGGTCGGATCCATGGTGTCTGGTGTGGCGCTCATCACCAGTGAGTACTGATCATCTTGTGTGTGTGTGTGTGAGAGAGAGAGAGAGTGTACAAGTTTCCTAATAAAAAGCAGGTACTGCAAACGGCAAGAGTTCTGATGCTGTTACGCAATGCAAATTATCACACATGCTGACAAATGGGTGTTCAACGTTTTGAAACACAAAAAAAGTGTAAAGAATTTCTTAATCAGTCATAAACATCCTTTGAACAAGAAAAATTACTTTGCAAGCAAAATTGTATAATGTAGGTTTTACATTATATTTTGTTCAATTTATGCTTTAAACAAGATCAAATCAATTCACTTTAAATAAGGTCTCCTTTGTTAACAATATGATATTTTTACTGCATTTATTAACCTTTGTTCATGGAAACTGATAAAATTCAAATGTTTGTTGTTTTAATGGAAAAAAGACAAAAATTCATGAGATAAATGACACTGCTCTTTCCTATCAAACCTGCTTTTTTGTCCTAAGTGTCTAATCTGACATAAAAATCTCACACACTAAAACATACTGCTCTTTTTTTCCCATAGAATGCTGCTGACTCAGTGTTCTAAAGCTCTCTTCCATGAAAAGACACGCTGACAGATAAAGAAGTTATCTTCTTGTTTACATTATAGTTGCATTTAGTCAGTCATTGCTGTCTGCATTGCAGGGGTCAAATTGACAAGTCCATAAGAACATCTTCTAAACTTTACTTACAAGATAGAGAAAGATGGCATTTTTTCCCTTTGTTTTGCAAGCAACATATTAGTGAACATTAGTGAATGGTTTGCGATTACTGAGATTAATGTGACGGGCATAACATTGTGTTCCAAAAACAAGAAAGACAGCACTCCCTCACCTTTCATGAGCTACAGTAATAGTTCACACAGGCCGAATGTGCTTGTGTAAATGTGTCTGTGTACGTTTTTGGGTTTTGGAGGTGTCAGGTTTTGTTTACAGACACTTATAGCTGTGTGATCCTTCGTCATGGCAGGGAAAGTCATGACTGGACGGGACTGTCTGGGACATTGGTGTCAATGTGTAAGCATGAGTAGCATGTGTTTGTGTGACCTGGTCATGCTGATTCAGAAGAAGAGGGATTTACTCAGTTCTTTCTGACCTGTGAAGCAAACACACATATCTTATTCAGTACTGTCTAGTAGGAGATGTCTATCATGCTTTAATTGATTCCTGATCAGACGCACCCTGTGAAAGGGCAACATAGTAGATAGTTCCCCTTTCCCCTTATTATACTGGCTCCTTTATTATGTATTGTCTCATTATGCTTGATAGAGTTCTGTTTTTTTTTTTTTGGGTTGGATGGTTCTGGTTCAGCTGTAGGTTGTCCATCCATACTGATATTGTTGGTCAGTGTATAGAGCCCTAGTTTGGAAAGGATTATATCAGTGTAATGTAGGTCAGCAATTGTTTGGCTGGTGTTGAGTAATCGTAAGTGTGTTTGAGGGCATTTGGCAATGTTGTTAGATTATATAAAGTATCCCATACCAGACAGTACAGAACCTAATGAGCCGTCAAAATAAAGACTGAGAAATCATTTAGTCTGGGTGGCACAAACACACACACTGTTCCCACTAAATGCTCTCCAGAGTCCAGCCATTTTGGCCATATTAGGAGCAACTCAGTGCTGAGTCATTTGTTATTTCTAATGATAGATAGACAACCACATTCTCTTCACCACTAAAGTATGACAGGGATTAATTTAGTATCTGTTAAGACAGATTTGGAGTGAGGGTCCCATTACCCATTAATAGAACAGAAGGGCTGTTGGTCCATTGAGGGGTCTTATAACATGATACCAATAATCTATGATGTAATAAATCTTAATATAAGGGTAAAAATTGTAGCAAAAATTGTATCTAACTACATAAGGCAAAGATACAACTTGGAATGGATTTTCCCCAGATTCTTATGTTTTTTTTTTTTTTTTGCATTCATTAAGATATGGTTCCTGTTTCTCTCTCTGTAGGCCCAGTGTGCAGCGCTTGTGTGGATAATTTTGGTGCACGGCCAGTAACCTTCTTCAGTGGTGTTATGGTGGCTGGAGGTCTGATGCTGAGTGCTTTTGCGCCGAGCATCTCTTTCCTCATCTTCTCCTATGGCATTGTTGTCGGTAAGATATTAAAAGCATCATTAGCATTGACTGAATAGCAGTTTGCCAGTAGAAACAGATGCGTTTATGTCTGTTCTTTGACCTTCAGAGCTTAATGATTATGCCCTGTATTTATCTTCTCAGGTCATAATATTAGTAGAGAGTAATGGTATGTGTTTGTGTGCAAGATTGTCAGTAATTGCTGAAGGGTTTGCATAATGTCAGGGTGTGTTTGTGACAGGGTTGCTATTAATTATGATTATACAGCATTCATTGACAGTTTAGAATTTGAAACCATGGTACCATCACTGTTAACAGTGGTGACTTATGGTCATACACAACAACAAAAAATCCTCTGAACACACACACAGAAGTATGCTACCCAAAAAAAAAAAAAAAAAAAAAAAAAAAAAAAATGAATTGCATATTCAAGTTCAGTGGAGTGAGTTTACATACACCAGAATCATTCTAACCATAGACATGGTGTTTTCATCCTGTTGTTGAAGTATTTTCACTTCCTTTGTTGCCTCAATCAGAAGAACATAATATAGGAAATTATTTACAATTTTGCACTGACTCTTGCTTGTCAACTCCATACTTACATAATTACCTACATCTCATCCTCAGTGGCAGTCACAATGATGACAATGAAGACCTATACTGTATATTTATATTAAGGTTTTTCTGATTAATATTACATTTAGAGTTTTAAATATGCAATTTTTTAAATGCATAATTTTCCAGAGATTTTAAATGTGTAAATATAGTTGTGAAGTGCTACATTCATGTTGAATTCAAGAATACATTTATGTTTCTGTGTTTAAGGCATTGGCTGTGGACTTGTCTATGCTGCCACACTGACCATAACCTGCCAGTACTTTGACAAGAGGCGTGGCCTAGCACTGGGCATTGTCACCACAGGTGTGGAATGTAATAAAATGTGTATTATGATATTTTATTGGTACTTTAATTTGACTTAATGAAAATTAAGTGAAACAAATACATAAAATACAAAAATACACAAGTAATCAACTTTCATTAGAAAACATAAAAAATGGTGCAGACAGCAAAAAGCAATGCTTTTTATTTGATTACCTGATTCTTTAGGTTCTGTTTAGATGTTAATTATGTTCATCCTTCTCAGGTACAAGTTTGGGCGGGTTCATTTACGCCACTCTCCAGAATGAGCTTATTGAGTTGTTTGGATTAGAGGGCTGCCTGCTCATCGTTGGAGCGCTGGCGCTCAACCTGATGGCATGTGCTGGGCCAATGCGACCTATGAAATTACCTGGTTACTACCTAAAGCAGAGAGCTGCTCTACAGCGTACAGAGGAACCAGAACCACTGTACACCAAACCTACTGCCATTATCATTGACTCTGATCTCAAAACCACATCCGGCTCAGCCGATAATACAGCCACCATTAAGCTTTTGATCATCAAGGAACCCACCGAGCTGCAAGAGAGTGAAGGGGAAAGAAAAAGTGGGATATTGACCTGTTCAGTAGTAGCACGAGCTATCAAGAAGCGAATGCGCCCCTATGGACAGTACCTGTGCGAGACTGTAGAGCTCCTACAGGACCGTGTCTTCATGGCTTTCTGCATCGCCATATTCCTGTTCAGCTTAGGAGCGTTCCCCCCTGTCCTCTTCATGGAGGATGTAGCCCAGAGCGAGGGGCTTATCGATGGGATTGCACTAATACCCCTTGTCTCCATCGTTGCCATGACAACAGGCATCGGTAAGCTGGTCCTGGGCATCCTGGCAGATATGCGATGGGTGAACAGCTTGTACCTCTACGCCCTTACGCTGACAGGCACAGGCACAGCTCTGCTGCTCATTCCTGTGTCTAAAAGCTACATGGGTCTGCAAATTTTGTCAGCCGCAGTTGGATTTTTCTCAGGGAACTGGTCTCTCACATCCTACATCACTACCAAGATAGTGGGCATTGAACGACTCAGTCAGGCTCACGGCATTCTCATGTGCTTCGGAGGGTTTGGAATCACCCTCGGGCCACCTGTTGTAGGTAAGAAGCAGCTAATGAGATCAAGCATGGTTAAAAATGAAGACAAAAGCTTGCATGATCAGAAAAGTAGACAAGTACTAAAGAAAAATACAAAAGAAAATTTTACTGATGTTTTCTCTGTTTTTCTTTTCTAACAGGTTGGTTTTTCGACTGCACTCAGTCATATGACTTGGCGTTTTACTTCAGTGGCACTTGTGTTTTATTGTCTGGATTGTTTCTGTTCTTGTTCTGTTCCACTCTGCCTTGCCGGAACAGGATGTCAGAGGAGGGAAATTCCCCTGCAGAAGAGGACATCAACACTTCTCAACAGCCCACTCTTGACTGTGACAAAGTAGCTTCTGTGGCTTGAACAATATCTCAAAGGTCTAAAACCAACCTTGGTCTTAACATTCTGCTGAACATTTAGAAGATTGACTTCCTTTTCTTATGGTTTTCTTATCTGGTACGGTTTTGACCGGGGACTTATCATGGTGCCAAACTTTTTCTTTTGTTCAGTGCGCTAAATTTTTGTACATGTCCCAAAAACCCTGTCATTTTTGAGAGGGTGTATTTATTTTTCTTAGATGCTTATAAAGATTGCCTCATTTTTGAGGCTTATATATAGCAGAAGTTGTTTGCTAGTAGTATAAGTAGATTATTTACTGAACACAGATGCTGTTTTATGTAGATCTAGATCACTTGAATTGTGTTACTTTACTCTCAGAGATGAATGGTCTCTGTGTTGGATGTGGATATCACCAACCTGTGAAGATACATGCATTATACATCCATTAATGAGAACATTTGTCACTGAAAGCTGCAGAGAATTATATAATGTGTGAATGGGGTTTTTCACTGCACTTACCATGAAAAACATTTAAAAAATTCAGATCCAAAGATTTCTTTTGTCATTTCTGGAGTAACAAGGACTTTGAATTGCTCTAACGCACTCTTTTAAATAGTAACTGCATATTATCTTCCTGTTGTTTTTTTTTTTTAACAACAGTCTCCTTCACACAGGGCCATCCTTAGGGGGCCTTGCCTTCGCATTATCTTCATTTTTGTCTGTAATACCAAAGTGACAACCAACTTAATTTAATTGACAGAGAGAGGCCTTATTTTGAAATTGACTTACTTTAGCACACATTTGATTTTAAGACATACCTCAGCATGTTCTGCATCTCTAATCGTTAGTCATTTAGAAATATAAGAATATGCTGAAGTCCAAAAAAAAAAAAAAAAAAAGAGTTTGATTCTGTGACTGCAATGAATGTGTATGTATGCACCATGTAATACGGTCATCCTCCACAGTTTTTCAACAGGCTGGTCCCTGACAACACTGTATCTTTTATTACTGTATATGTATAGATGCCAGTGTCACTATCTCATGTCAGTATATGTTGTAGAACCTTAATATATTATGTATAGATATTTGCAAAGGAATGTTAAGAAAAGGCCACTACACTTTTGACCAAACACTTTGTGTCTTGAGTAAACCTTTGACTGGGTGCAAAAAAATTCTGTATAAAATGTAACATTGTCCCCCTATATCATATATCTGTCTTGTTATTTTATTGCAGGGAGTCTGTTTTATACAATACTATGTTAGCTAATTTTTAAGTGACAATAAAAAGATTTATGACAAACATCCTCATTCTATCATTAACATCAGTAACCACCTTTTCCTTGCAGCAAAGGCAAGGAAGCGTTCTCATAGAGTGTCTCATTTACATTTCCTGGGAGATCTGGAAAGTCTGAGTTGTTGGTTTTCCAGCTTTGGTAGAGCGAATGTAATTAGAGTTGCCTTATAAGTGGACATTTGGTCTTCAGAGTATGAGAAACCCAAACCTCCACTGACAACTTTAAAATGCCTTTTATCGTCAACCTTTACAACTTTGTACTGTGCATTATTTTTTCTGCAAATGACAGATAAATGTATGTGTGTTCTGAGTCAGGTTTTGTCTACATTTTGAAGAACAAATACAAAAACCTTAAAGACTTGTTTATAACCCTACAAATGATTAGAACTGAATATAACAGCTTCATTTTAAAAGTGCATCAAGCTCCCTACAGCCAACTGAATCTGATGAACTGCTGAAACATGGCAATTGTTTATGGATCTTTCAGTAAGTGTCTGTATGTGTATGTTGCTTATTGTGCATGCAGTTAGATATATAGCATTGTACATATTAGATAATTTAATGACAGCTTCCTGGTTCCTTTGTTTAGTCTGCAAATCTCATTGATTATTTGCCTTATAAGACACACAAAACCCAGTTTGCTATAATCAGTGAAGATGCGTCACAGTAATGAAATATCTCTGAATTGTTTATTTGTAGGATTTTTTTTTTTTTACCAGTCCTAATATTTACCAGCTGTATATGCTGGTGTGGGTGTGTGTTGTTAGTAACAGGAAAATTACCTTGTCATGTATACAAGACACTGCTATTGGCATGTTCCATTCGGAGCAGTGGAAAAATAACAGGCAGACAGTGAGTGTGTGTGCGTGTGAGAGAGAGATGGCCTTATGTATTTTTAATATGGACTGTCTAGTCACTCAGTAAACAAAATACTTCCATGCTTTTAATATTCTGGCCTCTAATACACCCTCCCATAGCACATGGCCACAAACAAAAAATATACAGCCTACCAATAATACATAGAAGTACACATATAAACCTGATTAAGTTCAAACAGAAATACAGTTGAATTGTAAAGTCTATAATGAGAAGATGGACAGAAATCATGATACACAGTTCAAAACAAAACTGTATTATTAAATACAACCGAAAAAATACCCATGAGAATATCTCCATACATGTATTTTTTTATATGATATTCAAATAAATATTAAAAATGTAAAAAATAAATTGAGCAATGGCACCCTCTTTGGGATCAATGTATTAATTCAGGAGTGATGCCTAAACTTTAATGGAGCGCTAAATCTTTTCAAACATTAAGCTTGATGAGCCATTTGTTTTATGTTGTTATACACTTTAGCTGAAAAGTACAATCTTGACACAAGTTTAATTTCGAGCTGAGTGGTATGTTTATACAGCACCTTGTAAAACAAGAGCTCAAAGTTTCTCACAGTTCCTCTGGTGACCAGAAGGGGGAGACAGAGTGAGCCAGTCAGCTCAGAGAGCTTCTAATGCGACTATTTGTGTTTTGTAAAGCTCTGATTAAGGTCATACGGTCAAAGTTAATATTCAGTAAAAACATAATATTCACACGTTTTTTTTTTTTTTTTTTACAATATGACACAAATGATACAAATGATACAAAAACAAAGACATTTCATCCATGTGTTTTACTAAATTAAGTTTTAAAGTGAAATCCAGAAGTAGCAACAACAACTTGTAAATTTCAATGGCTTACATCTGTTTCCTTTCAGTGCCTCCATTTCTATTCAGTTCTAGGTATTAATATTATAGGCTTATTAAGTGGCCTAGTCTGGGGGTAGTCTCATTACATAGTCTCATTAAGAGTCTTGTGTTTGAGCCCTCCATCACAGCACTTAAGCAAAAAATGCTTACCTTTATGTCACTTAAGAATTATGTTCAGAATGTGCACTGATAAATCTGTATTCCTCCGAAGTGTGGAATGTTAGGTACTTCATGCACTCAGCTGTCGCAGTTTTAATTACGTAGTGAAGGGGAGGGGCTACCAGACTATGATTATGAATGACAAAATAACCTTTAAAGGGGTCACATGATGTGATTTCAAATTTTCCTTTCTCTTTGGAGTGTTACAAGCTCATGGTGCATGAAGAAGATCTGTAATGTTGCAAAGACTGAAGTCTCAAATCCAAAGAGATATTCTTTATAAAAGTTAAGAGTCAACCACGCCCTCCTAAAAGGGCTCATTCTAACACGCACCCATGTGTCTACGTCAAGATGTGGGAAGATTTGCATAACGCCAACCAAATGTTCACGCAAAGAAAGAAGGTGTAGGTTTTATTCTTGTTGTTGTCGCCGCCTCCATGTCGTGGAGACGTTGTGTGTTTCGTTGTGAAAGCAAAACTACTTTGTTTGGTCTTCCAAAAGAGAACACAAATAGAAATCAATGGTTAAGTTGTATTTCAACACTGTTCCAGAACAGTTCAATCAAAATATTCAGATGTGTGCAGCGCATTTTAAGGAGGACGAGGACTGTTTTCTGAACCAGTAGCCTACAATGCTTATGTGCACAAAGGCTGTTTCTATAAAGTGGGGCAATTCCAACTTTGCAATGACAGTCTGGCACTTCTGACTCACAGCCTGTAAACACGTTTATATTTAAAGAATTTGCCACTGATGATTCAAACGCAAGTTTTGAGCAATGTAGAGTAGCGATTGTTGTTTCTCTGATCACAAATGCAGATATGGTTTTATGTTCATGCTGCGCGATACACAATGCAACGCGTAAAAAGACACAAAGTCATTATAATCAGTAATTATGTCCCCGCTGGATGCAACAAATGCCTCATTTGTAATGGGTTTTGTTTTTTTCTCATCACGCCGGGACACGGCATCACAGTATGGTAAGGGGAGTAACATTTCTGTCACATGCTTGAGGTATTCAGCCAATCACAAAGCACTGGATAGCTGGCCAATCAGAGAACACCTCGCTTTTCAGACCGAAGAGCTTAGTAAAAATCAACACGTTTCAGAAAGGAAGGGCAGAGTATTAACAATAATGTACATTATGTGGAAAATAATGTGTTTTTAAACCTTAAACCGCATAAACACATTGCATTACACCAAATACACAAAATAATGTTCTTTTTAGCAACATCATATGACCCCTTTAATAAGTCATATACTAACGTTTGAATTCTCATCAACGTCAAAAGGTCCGAATTAATTGTTATTACAAAACTTGTTTTTAATAAACATGCTTATAACTTTATAACAATTCAGCTTTATATGTGCTAATTATCATATTCATTATGTCATCAAGTCGTAGGGTGGATTAGTGTAATGGGACACTGACTAATGTGGGACACCTAAGCTTCACTGCGTTTATCTCTTCTTTTGCGACATTAAAGTGAAAAATAAACGAACAGAAATCAACCATTGTAAACAACACATTGAAATCACTCGACTTTCTGGAAATTATTTAGGAAATGTGGCCAAGAAAATCAACAAACAGGAAGTACCTCTTGTAAAGTTCACTGAAATGACATTGACATAGGATTTAGACTAAATTAATGTTAAGGATATACATCTGTTATAAATAAAGCAATGTTCTAAATGGTTATCAAATTATATTTGTGATGAATTTATATATCAAATTTTGCAATAATATTCTTAAAATGTGTTAAGAATTTTTTCTATTTAAAGAAATCTTTGTTGTCGCACTTTAGAAAATGATGTTTCAAAAGTGGGACAGCATGTTTTGACTAATGTGGGACAGTCAAATATACTATGTTATTCAATTGATAAAATGTGCATTAAGAAGGTTAAATGCCATACGTGCAATTTTGTCAATTTCGGGACTTATAATGCAGCAATATTATTTGTTTTAAGATCCAGATTCACAATTTAGCGACTAGAGGACAATGGGATCCTGGACCATGATGAGTCCATGACTGCCCAGGACTGCTTATTTCTGTTATGAAGTGTTTTTACTATTACAATTTGATTAACACAAGCTTTTGAAAAAAAAAAAAAAATAATAATAATAATAATAATATTAGAAGTTTATAGAAGTTTAATAACAGTTTTAAAGGCATTCCATGTTCCAAATTTGATATCTTTTCAAAAATTGTTTATTTTGCTATCTTTATTAAATTTAATTTTACATTTTTGACTTCATTACATTGTTATTATTATTGTTGTAAATTATAAAATAAATTATTTTAAATAATATAAGATTTATGTTATAAAATTGTATTTAACATTCCATAAATGAACATATAGGTTATTTTTTTTTTTTTTACTTTGAAGACAACAAACACACTGTAGACCTAATAAACTAATTTAGCAAACATGGGTATGCACATTTAACCAGGAGTGTTAAATCTGAAGTTGACTTTGTAAAAAAAAAAAATACTATTTATAAGCCAAAACATAGTGTCCCAGATTTGAGCATGAGCTGTCCCACTACGGAAGTTCTAAGCGGCCATGCATTATTTTTTTCCTTCTTGTTTTCTCATTATAACGACTTCATTTTCTCGTGATCTCGACACAACCAGAGTTGTTTTCTCGTTATAATTACTTAATTTTCTCATTATCTCGACATAACCAAAGTTGTTTTCTCATTATAATGACTTAATTTTCTCATTATCTAGACATAACCAAAGTTGTTTTCTTGTTACAATGACTTAATTTTCTCGTGATCTCGACACAATGACAATTTTTTTTTTAACAATGATTGTTTGATTTAGCTGTTGCTATAGTAACAAACTTAACTTTGACAGGCATCTGATGGACAACAGGCGCTCTTACTGTAGCCTATATTTCAGCAAATTTTACTTTACCTAGGTAATAACGTCTACAATACATAAATAAAGGCTGATCAATCACTGTTGATTTTTCCAGAGACAGTACACCAAACTTTTTGTTTTTGTAATTAACATGTTTAAATGGTCAAAGCAACACCTCAAACACAGGCGGAGCGCCTTCAGAAGGATGCAGAACCATTCTAAGATCTTTAGAGCTGATTGGATTCAACTCACTTTTAATTTTCCCTTTATTTGAAATAAAATTATATATAATTTGTAATCTTTAGTAGTCATTATATGCTGTGATAGATAGCATGTGCGTTACAAGCTTCTGTTTGAAAAGAGCATTCATGTGTACGTGTTGTGTATTTGTGTTTATGTGTGTGTAGAAAACAAAAGATTACAACACTATAGAACAACACTGAATTAAATTAGCCTATACACTTTACATATACATCACATTTCTCATCAATATGATTAACAATAAAGATTAATAATAAGGAAAAGAGTCACAGCCCGTCCTACTGTAGATAAACAGAACATACCCGCTTATTAACTAACAATCACATACCTCAAAGAAGCACAAATAAAGATATAGGTGCAAACAGAATTCAGTGACGTCAACCTTGGTTTTGATCACTGATCTATATTATAGATCAGTGGTTTTGATAAGCAGTTATTTTATGACACAGAATGCGTTGGTGAAACTCATGCATCTAGCAAGAACTTAATACACAAAATAGTCATATTGATTCAAGCATTTAACATTTCTGAATTAATTAAATGTCAATAATGAACAATACTGCACAAATAATAGCGATCACAAGGAAGGTCCAATTCTATCCCAAACGCATTCAGTAAAGTGGATATACAGTATGCAACACCCCATCAGTTATATTCAGGTCTATAGTGTCACCTGTTGGCACAGTTTTGTAATTTCTTAGAAAACAACTTTTGTTATGTCGAGATAACGAGAAAATTAAGTCGTTACAATGAGAAAACAACTCTCATTATGTCGAGATAACGAGAAAATTAAGTCGTTATAACGATAAAACAACTCTCGTTATGTCGAGATCACGAGAAAATTAAGTCGTTATAACCAGAAACAACTCTCGTTATGTCGAGATCACGAGAAAATTAAGTCGTTATAACCAGAAACAACTCTCGTTAATTCCAAAACACGAGAAAATTAAGTCGCTATAACGAGAAAACAACTCTCGTTATGTCGAGATCACGAGAAAATTAAGTCGTTATAACGAGAAAACAACTTTTGTTATGTCGAGATCGTGATATTGTGAAATCGTTATAACCAGAAAACAACTCTCGTTATGTCGAGATCACGAGAAAATTAAGTCGAAATAACGATAAAACAACTCTCGTTATGTTGAGATCACAAGAAAATTAAGTCGTTATAACCAGAAAACAATTCTCGTTATGTCGAGATCACGAGAAAATTAAGTCGTTATAACGAGAAAACAACTCTCGTTATGTCGAGATCACAAGAATGAGAAATCGTTATAACGATAAAACAACTCTCGTTATGTCGAGATCACGAGAAAATTAAGTCGTTATAACCAGAAACAACTCTCGTTATGTCGAGATCACGAGAAAATTAAGTCGTTATAACGAGAAAACAACTCTCGTTATGTCGAGATCATGAGAAAATTAAGTCATTATAAAGAGAAAACAACTCTCGTTATGTCTAAATCATGAGAAAGTTAAGTCGTTATAACAAGAAAACAACTTTTGTTATGTCGAGATCACAAGAAAATTAAGGTTGTGATAATGAGAAAACAACTCTTGTTATGTTGAGATCACGAGAAAATTAAGAAAATTCCGTTATAACGATAAAACAACTCTCGTTATAACGATAAAAAGTCATAAAACAACTCTCATTATGTTGAGATCACAAGAAAATTAAGTCGTTATAACCAGAAAACAACTCTCGTTATGTCGAGATCACAAGAAAATTAAGTCGTTATAATGAGAAAACAACTCTCGTTATGTCGAGATCACGAGAAAATTAAGTCGTTATAACGATAAAACAACTCTCGTTATGTCGAGATCACGAGAAAATTAAGTCGTTATAACGAGAAAACAACTCTCGTTATGTCGAGATCACGAGAAAATTAAGTCGTTATAACGAGAAAACAACTCTCGTTATGCCAAGATCACGAGAAAATTAAGTCGTTATAACAAGAAAACAACTCTCGTTATGTCGAGATAACGCGAAAATTAAGTCGTAATAATGAGAAAACAATTCTCGTTATTTCGAGATAATGAGAAAATTAAGTCGTTATAACGAGAAAACAACTCTTGTTATGTTGAGATCACGAGAAAATTAAGTCGTTATAACCAGAAAACAACTCTCGTTATGTCGAGATCACGAGAAAATTAAGTCGTTATAACGATAAAACAACTCTCGTTATGTTGAGATCACAAGAAAATTAAGTCGTTATAACCAGAAAACAACTCTCGTTATGTCGAGATCACAAGAAAATTAAGTCGTTATAACGAGAAAACAAGAAGGAAATGATAATGCATGGCCACTTAGAACTTCCGTAGTCCCACATTAGAAAATCCACAAATTCTTAAACAATTTGTCACAAGGAGCACTAATATATGTGCCATTTCCCCTTTAATTACCATTTCTGAAAAATTTCTTCTGATTTAGATAGGGGACATCTTGGGGATTTCATAATGATATAACATTTTGATGTATCATTTTGGCTTCATATGGAAATATGATGCACAAGTCAAAATGGCTAAAAGTGTCCCACATTACCCTTATCCACCCTACTTGTGTTTACTCTCTGAACAGTTACATAAAGAACTGCATTTTTATACAACTAAATGCCCAATAAAGCAGTTCTCATGTACATATTTTCTGTGTCTGAAATAGTACTTTAATGTAACCTAGTTACTTCAAATGAATTGCTAAAATCTTTAATTATAACTGCAATACGCTGTTATACAGCAGTGAATTATATTACTTTATTTATATCATGCACAACAAACTATGTGCATATTTACAGACGAACTATATTCATGCTCAGTTGCCCAGACAGCCAACAGTGACAGGTTTTTAGAAACGCTGTTTTGTACTCATTCATTCACAAGTCTGTTGCTGTTCGGTCAGCTGAATGTGCTGCTAACTCCACCGTTCGGGAAAAACCTTGCGCTCACGGAGCGAAACCGGAGACATTATTCGGCTAAATGAAAGCTATAAGGTTTAATCAAAATATCGCTAGTTGCTATGCGCTTTAATTGTCTTACAAAAAAAATCGGTTAAAACCAGTGGCGGCTCATGGGTTTTAAACTAGAGGAAGCACAGTAATTATATTGGTCTGGGATCTCTGCCGATTATAATTATTACTATTTACTTAACCACTTTAAAATGGCTTATTGGTTGCTTTTAGTCAGAAAACGTAAAGAAAACGACATACATACAACAAGATAATATAATATCACTTACCTGGCCTATCACTTGAAGCAAACATCCATCTCTTCTTATAAGTCTGTGTTAAAAGAGAGCTCCCTGTTGCGCCATTTCATTAAGCCGCCTGCTGTAGTCAGTGTTGCCAACTAATTTTCAGAGAAAGTTGCTAATGGAAGGTTGATTTGTTGCTGAAAGTTGCTAAATGACGTTGTGATGTCATTTCGCAATGACGTCATTGCGTAATCACGAAGCAAAATTGTCACATCAAATCTCACCAAAAAAATTTTTTTATACATGTTAATTTAGATTTATTTGTAAAATATGCATAATATAATATTAAAATATAAATAACTGTATTTTTAAATGCATTGAATTATTGAACACTTACACATTTTTAAATGATTACATTTAAAAAAAAAAATAGTTTATAATAGTAAACTAGAAATTCTACACATTTTCAAATGCAGTGTTTTAAGTGTTTAAATGCTACACTTGAAAAAGTCTGTAAAACAGGGCAAATTGCTAGTATCTTTTTTAAATTCCATTGTGTCCTTTACAATGGATAATGGATACTGTCCTGGAAAATTACTAGTATGATCAGCAATCGCAAGTACAAGCTACTAACAAAGAGTATCATATTAAATTATTATTATTATTATTAAATTCAATAATTGCAAATAGCAGCTAACTCAATTCATGTGATTTTGTGTACTGCTAGGCATCTTTGGTTTCCTCTTTTTGTGTAATTTGGATAGAAAATTATGCCTTTGAGTCACTTATCAAAATTTGCTAAAAGTTGCCAAATAAATTAAAAAAAATTGCTAAATTTGTTGCTAGGTGCTCTTGGGAGAAAAAGTTGCTAGGGTAGTCTGAAAAGTTGCTAAATTTAGCAGCAAAATTGCTAAGTTGGCAACACTGGCTGTAGCCTATATCCAACTAAGGTGTTAGCCTAAGGGCTAGCCTCCCTTACGAGGTTACTTTTCTCAACACTCACCAGCGCTGAAAGTGAACCCTCGATGCTGATTTGCTAATTTTTTTTTTACCAACTGAGGCACGAGCTTGATGACGTCAGCAACCTGTCTGACAGATGTAAACCTTCTAGTAGCTGTGCGTGCAAACTGCCATCGTTAATCTTGCAGAGACGGAGAGTTTGAGCGGGGAGTTCTTTGGCGTGAGTGAGCAGGAGTAAGTACTCTGATTAATTATTTTGTATAGTATTTTAAAATGTAACGCCAGTACGCCATATCTCTTGACGTCTCCCCGATTGCCTGCGAGATTCTCCTCCTGTCTGTACGGTAATTTCTCTACTGTGCGACAGAGAGTCGAGTGGTTATGACGCAATCGTTAGCCTATTTTTAAAAAAACTGTTTCTACGGGGCCATAATGTAACATAGAAGGTAATGGAGCCCTTTATAATTTTAGATATAAATAATGGACAAATGGAGTTTTTAAACGCCTCAGATGTAAAATTATTCGCTGTCAAAGTGACGCAAAAATGAATGGGAGTCAATGGGATGCTAACGCAAGTGAAGTTCTGCTACAAGATGGCGGCACGCGGCCGACTTCAACTTCCGGTCGACTTCCTTGCCCCCTGGGCACCATAGACAGTAAAAGAAATGGACACAGCGACCCCATTGGAACTCAATTGAGACAAGTGAAGCCCGTTTTTTAGCGATTTTTTTTTAACTTCGTTTCTGACGCGCAGACTCAAACTAAGCTTGATGACGTCAGCAACCTGTCTGACAGATGTTAAAACCTTCTAGTAGCTTTGCGTTCAAACTGCCATCGTTAATCTTGCAGAGACGGAGAGTTTGAGCGGGGAGTTCTTTGGCGTGAGTGAGCAGGAGTAAGTACTCTGATTAATTATTTTGTATAGCGCCAGTAGCCATATCTCTTGACGTCTCCCCCCGATTGCCTGCGAGCTTCTCCTCCTGTTTGTACGGTAATTTCTCTACTGTGCGACAGAGAGTCGAGTGGTTATGACGCAATCGTTAGCCTATTTTTTACAAAAAAACTGTTTACAGTAACATAGAAGGTAATGGAGCTGATCTTTTAGAAATAAATAATGGACAAATGGAGTCTTTAAACGCCTCAGATGCGCTGTCAAAGTGACGCAAAAATAATTTGGGATGCTAACGCAAGTGAAGTTTGGTACAAGATGGCGGCACCACCACCTCTTCCAACCTCAAAAACCACGAGTGCTCAGCGCACCTCTTGCCTCCTCCAACCCTTCTCTCTCATCTAGCGGTTGTAATTACATCAGCAGATTCGGCACATTCGCGATAGAAAAGCAGCGCTTTCCAACTTCAATAACATGTTATGGTATTACAGCTGTGAAATTACAAACAAAAAAATACACATACTGAGACATGAACTGAAATGAATTGTGAATTTTTATTAACATTAAATAGTACTTACTATTAAAAAAATGTAAAAGTAACATTCCACTAACATTAGATAAAGTGCTAAGAGACATGACATCAAATGTTATATAAACTTGAATCTAAATTACAGCCACATTTATGTATAACTTTCTGACATATTTAGAAAAACTAAACAGCATCAAAACAATTTTAAGTGTGGTGAGGAAATACAGACAAACAGATGCATAAGTGAGAACCTTATTGCATAAGCCAAGTGTACCGTTCCAGGAAAATTCATATTAAACTCATCTATCCTCTCTTCTCTCTTTACTTCTCCCTCTAAATCTCTGCTTTCCCTTTTACAACATTTGGTATCACCCCAATTGACCATAAAAGAGATTTAATGATGTTCCACCCATGGATTTGACATTACAAAGATACAGAACAGAACAGTAAACATTTATAATGTTTCACAAAACCTGAAAAAAATATAACACTACAATAAGACTAGTCACATTCAATTCAGGTATTAAAATCTGTTTAGACAAGTTTTGGTAATTACATTCTTATCTTGCTGCTGAATGCATTCAGATATTAATGTGAGCATACAGTGGGTATAGAAAAGAATCACCCCCCCTTTAAAATAATCACATTTTGATGCTTTGCAGACTGAAATGAAGACTGACACAGTTTTTTGTTTTATCCAGCTCTATTTACTCCAACATGATATACCACCAACATGTCAGAAAAGGATTACTGAATCACTGAGTTGGAAAAAGGATCACCCGCCTCCTAAAATGACTTGTAAACTCAATCAGGTGTAGTTAATCACCTTCTCAATGGCACATAAAACCATTTAAATTTCAGCTGTGATCAGCTGTAGTCATTTTGATTAGCTCAGCATGAAAAGAGCACTGCTTGGCAGTGCTGCTGAAGCAAACAATCAACTATGGCAAGGCACTGTCAAAAGATCTCCGGGTTAAAGTTGTGGACAGGTGCAAGTCAGGAGATGGATACAAAAAAATTCAAAGGCTTTATCAATGCCACAGTGAAGTCTATTATCTAATTTGTAACTTTCTTAAAATAAGAATGGGGTAGGAGTTTATAAGATTTTTTTTTTCTTCATCCTACTCCTGTTCTTCTTGTCATGGAATGTATTTTTGTTGTGTTTGTTGTAATTTGTTGTGGCATTTCGTGTTGCATTACCATGAAAAGAGAATAAATAAATGAAATGAAATGAAATTATTAAGAAGTGGAAGGTATTTGGTACAACACAGACCCTAAACGAACAAGAACCCCACACCAAACCTGAAGAAAGAGCCGGAGGAAACTGATCAGAGAGGCTACCAAGAGGCCTACAGCAACTCTAAAGCAACTGCAAAAATTTATGACAAAGAGTGGTCATTGTGTGCATGTGACAACAATATCACAAATTCTCCACAAATGTGGCTTGTATGGGGGGGTTGCAAGAAAAAATCCACTCCTTAAGAAAGGCCACATGCAATCACGACTGAGCTTTGCCAAAACGCACCTTGAAGATTCTGAGGCAAATGAGAATAAAATCTGGACACACACTATGTCTGGTGGAAATCCAATACAGCTCACCATCCAAATAACATCATTCCTCCAGTAAAGCATGGAGGTGGTAATGTCCTATTATGAGGGTGTTTCTCTGCAGCAGGGACTGGAGCACTTGTCAGGATAGAAGGAAAAATGGATGTTGCAAAATACCATCAAATTCTTGAGGAAAATCTTACCTTCCAACATGACAATAACCCAAAGCACACAGCAAAACTGACCACAAAGTGGTTGAAGGAGAAAAAGGTGAATGTCCTTGCATCGCCTAGTGAGAGCCCAGACTTAAACCCCATTTCAAATCTGTGGAATGACTTGAAGACTGCAGTCCACAAACGGTCACCATCAAATTGAACTGGACTTGAGCAGTTCTGCAAAGAAGATGTGCAAAGTCTAGATGTGCAAAGGATGTAATTAAAGCAAGAGGTGGTTCAACAAAATACTGGGATGAACCTTTTTCCAAATCAGTGATTCAGCTTTTTTTTGTTGGTGCTGTATTTTTCACTTGGATGTTATAAGTTGTTCTGAGTAAATACAGCTGGATAAAACAAAAACAGTGTCCGTCTTCATTTCAGGCTACAAAGCAACAAAATGTTATTATTTTAAAGGGGCAAATTCTTTTCTATACCCACTGTAAATGTCTATGTGACTTCTAGGTCTCTTTTTCCATTTCCATTTAATGCTCCTTTTGAGTTTTAACACATTGTATAATATTAGTTAACATGTTCTGAAAAACTACATATTAGGTCATTTCAGACAGTAATGTTTTGTGCTGATTTTGTGTGTATGTATCTGTTTGGAAGGATTAGTCACAAAAATAAGCCCCAGCACAGTGTAAAACTCCAGCCCAGTTTTGTTTGCCCAGTGGATATTGTCAGTTTTCCCCTTTTTAGGTTGCAGCTTGACAATATAAGCTGACAGGTATATTCAGATTTATGGTGGGTTTTAGCTTGCATTACGCTAGGCATTAGGGTTAGCATTACGACTTTGCTTGCTGCAATTTCCAGCCATTTGTACACTGCCAGTACCTCCAAACTTAGCTCTTTGCCTTAAGGAATAAGAGATAATGTTTCAAATGCAAGTTTTGCCTTCAACTAATTCATTCCTTACAGCTTTCATTGTGTTTGAGTGGAAAAAAGTACATAGCTCAGAAATCATCTTCTGCTTCCTTGTTAACTTATAGTCCACAAGATTTAGCAGAGTAAAATTCTTTTGCAGTTTAAAACTCTGCAAGAGACATAATCAGCATGCATTAAATACCTTGATATTAAAACACAGGGATTAGATAGATTCAGTCCTGAGAAATCAAATGGGTTCTAGTCATGACTTCCTTCCTGGACCAACCAGAATCCACACAATTCAGTCCTAGAAGAAGTTTACATAAATATATTTTCAATATACTTAGTTACCTATATGTCCTCATATATTTTTCCACTGACAATCTAAATATAATTATATTGTCAAAAATATATTTTTTAAGATTGCAAATGTATTTTCTTGCCTTTTGAAGTACATTTTGTAATATATTTAGGCAATGAAGGTTTGGGAAAAGTATATTTTCAATTTGATGTTTACAACATATATTTAAAAATGTATTTTGGCCATTTGTTTTTTTTTTTGGCCATATGGGTTACAAGAGCTAAGTCTAGGGCTGGCATCAATGTGAAAGTTTTGGCACTGGAGTGGAACAATCAGTGTTGAGCTAAGCTTTGGGCGATTAGCCCAATTACACAGAACTGTTTCTGAGTCTAAAAGATGTCCGTGATACATCAGTGTTAATTGTAGACATTGGAAAGTGTTCGTAGCTGTCCTCTAGTGGCTGAAAATGGCAGTGTAGCACCACGGAGGCCACATCCTTGCGGAAGTTGCTGTTGAGGAAGCCATAGATGATGGGGTTGACACAGGTGGAGCTCATGGCCAGCAGATGGCAGAGTGAAAACAGCAGATTGTGGTAACACACGGGCAGTGCCTCCTGGTGCCAGTCTGCCACCACATTAAAGGCATTTAATGGCAGCCAGCACATGGCAAATGCTGCCACCAAAGTGGCAAGCATGACATTTATGTGTTTGCTGTGCTTTACACGCTGGTGTTCGTCTTCTCGGTTGCGGCTGCACTGGTGCTCCAGCATGCGCTGTCTGTGTCGCAGCCGCAGGAAGATGCGAAGATAGCAAAGTAGCATGAGGAACAGTGGGCAGCAGTACTGGAATAGTAACAGGCTGGTGGTGTAGGCTAGTTTGTGTTGCTGAGAGGGCCATGCTTCCCGACAGGCCTGCAGCTGGCTGAGCGGTGCAGGAAGCAGACTGTATGGCTCACTGCTGAGCAAGTGAAATGCCAGGAAAGGTAATGATGTTATGCAGGCCAGCAGCCACACAATCAAGACGGCTATGTACGCTTGGGGGACACTCGGCTTCCAACCAGATGGATGCAGGATGAGCTGGTGTCTTTCAAGTGCGATCAAAACCAGAGACAAAACAGAAACCGTCACCGACACACACTGCACAAACGGCATTAGGCGGCATAGCAGCGCCCCGAAGATCCAGTGGTCCATGAGCGTGTAAACCACTGTGAAGGGAAGACAGAACACACTCACCAGAATATCAGAAACCGAAAGGTTGGCAATGAGTATGCTAGTGACGTTAGGAGGGTCCCGCTGGTGCATAATAATGCAAATGAGGAGGATGTTACCAAGCAAGCCCAAAATAAGCACAAGACAATAGCATAGCACTAGTGTAAGTGTCATGGCGCTTGATTGCCGGCAGGAGACATCAAACAGGAACAAACTACTGTTGCTTTGATTGAGGCTGAGGGTGGAGTTTAAGAGCGCCTGCCACCAAGGCATGTCAAAGAGAGCCGACGACATTGGCCACCTCAGCATAGCACCAGACAGCAAAGCATCTTGGGAGCCTGAAAATAACAAAGAG
This sequence comes from Cyprinus carpio, assembly GCF_018340385.1. Lineage (NCBI taxonomy): Eukaryota > Metazoa > Chordata > Actinopteri > Cypriniformes > Cyprinidae > Cyprinus > Cyprinus carpio. The sequence goes on along the minus strand of NC_056588.1, from coordinate 8,772,845 downwards.
GTGCATCTAAATTAGACATGCACACCCCTGGTATACTCAGCATGCATTTCAGCAGCTACAGTATGACACTATAGAGGCTATAACAGTTATTTTGGAAGTAATGAGGACATAAAGTGTAAAAATTGTAAAGGTGATTTAAAGACAAAGGTTTTACTTAATCCCAAAAAAAGTGACTCTTATGGAGCAATATCATGAGTACCTCTGAGAATATAGACCTTTACATCGAGAGAGTTGTTTGACACTTGACACTTTTGATTAAAAAAAAAAGGTGATCTTTTTGTTATTTGACTTTTTCTGTAGTTGGAAATAATGGGAAAGAGATAAAAGAGAAGTGTGTGGGTGGAATGATACTGTGATTTGCAGTGCATCCAATTTTAGATGTTCCTTTGGGGGTGGTCATTGATCAAGCCCTGCAATGGCTTACAATAAGAATGCAATCAGTCCGTCTCAGCAGACTGTAGTGTTTTATTTGTGTGTCTTGGGCAGCAAGCATGCAGAACTGTCTCACATCGATCTGAGTGTTCTTTGGATAATCTATAGATGCTCTGAATACACGCACTATCAAACATGGAGCTCACTGAAGTCACTGCACAACTGTTCTTGATCTGTCTGAAAAGCTCTTCACATTTACATCACTCCACATCACCAATCTAAATTCTTAAATGGATAGTTTACCTTAAAATGAAAAATCTATTATCACTAACTCAGCCTCATTACTTTATTTCTTCTGTGGAACACAAAAAGAGATGTTATGCTGCCTTTATATGCTACTGAAACAAATCCTATTTCCCATTTATAAGTCACAATTATGAGTTTGATGTGTTCAAGTGCTTTGCTGTCAGAAAGAATAGGAATCATGGAGGATGGCAGATTCAGTCTTACCTATTTCTTGGAGAAATCTTATAGAAGACTGTAGAAGATATTTAGTCAACATCCAGAGGCCTTTTAATAAAATGTAAACGCAACCACATAAAAATTACCGCATTATGGTATAGATTAGCTGTGCTAAGATAGTAAGCTTGTTGACAAAATTATCTTTTTGATAATTATTTTTAACTAATTCTGATAGCACATGAAGGTAGCATCAGGAAGAATGTTCACCCTGCTCTTTCCCATGCAAGGAAAGTGAATGGTGACAAGGGGTTGTCAAGCTCAAAATGTTTCGTAACACTAGTCTATATGAATCATGGACTATATTCCAAGTCCAAACAATAGCTTTGTGTTTGAAAGAGAATGCATTTTAAGTTGTTATTCATTATATGGAAAGGAGCAGTATCAACATTCCCCTTTTGTGTTCCACGAAAGACATCATACAGGTTTGGAACAACATGAGGGTGAGTAACTGATGACAGCAGCACAGTCAATCAATACAATTTGCATGACATATTATTATATGGGTGCTGCATGGCACAAAAATTAAAACAAGAGGGCATATAGACTGACTGTATTGAAGTCCTGGTGTAAATCATGTGAAAGAGACGTCATACTACATCATAATACACCATATCACATAATAATAGAAAAGTCTAAAGTAAAAAGTCATACTTTGCTTTTGTAGGCTTTTCAGAGCTAGATATGCAACAATGAGCATAACCATCCTTTATTTGCACAACAAATTACATTTTCATGTTTGGCTGTAGTCGTGGCTCTATCCCTCTTTATCTCTCTCTCATTCAGAGGATAGACATAATGAGATAATTTTGGACTTCCTGATGTAATCAGTGTCCATCATTTAATTATATTAAAATATTAGAATTCTCTCATGACTAAACATATCTGCTATTTGGCAAATACAGAGCCAAGCTGAGTCTAAAATCAGCTTGTTATGGTCAAATATGTGGGTGTTTCCATCACAAACAATTAAATCATATTTTCACACTTTAGAATCATTTAACAAAATTACAGTTTGATTGATAATAGTGCCATAAAAATATTCTATGAGGTTTACATTGGCAATCATTTTCACTCAGTAAACAGTGAAATAGTTAGATTATTGAGTGATTATTTCACTCATTGGTAAGATCATCGCAGCTTTTAAAATTAAATATAATGGATTTTAATGGAATCTGAGAGCTGTCTGACCCTGCATAGACAGCAATGCAACTGAAATGTTCCCAAGTCCAGAAACGTAGCAAAGGAGATCTGTAAAATAATCCATGTGACATCAGTGGTTCATCCGCAATTCTACGAAGCTGCGAGAATACTTTTTGTGCACAAAAGAAAAAAAAAAAACGATTTAATTTAACAATTTGTCTCCTCCGCATCACCCTGGTGCCATTTTGGAGAATATCCACTGGACGTATGCTGTTCTGTGTCAGCTTCATCCTGCCAATACACTGATTACGTTCAGATCAAATCACAACAACAGGAAACAGATCCGGTGTGACGCAGCTATTTTTTTTCTTTTGCGCATAAAAAGTATTCTCGTAGCTTCGTAGAATTGCGGATGAACCACTGATGTCACATGGATTATTTTACAGATCTCCTTTGCTACGTTTCTGGACTTGGGAACATTTCAGTTGCGTTGCTGTCTATGCAGGGTCAGACAGCTCTGAGATTCCATCAAAAATATCTTAATTTGTGTTCCGAAGATGAACAAAGGTCTTCTGGGTTTGAAACGACATGAGGGTGAGTATTCATTTTTGGGTGAACTATCCCTTTAAGTCTGAAAGTCTGGGTAAAACTAAAGGATAAATCTAATATGCAAACATTAAATGTATTTAAAAAATAAACTATGGAGGCCTAAAAAAGTCCAGATAGTTTTAATAGTTAGTTTGAATTAAAATTGCCTGCTGTGACATAAAAATAACACGTGTTTTTATGTGACAAAGCAAGGAAAATAGGAATAGTGATCTCTACTTTGCCTTACAAATGATATCCTTTTTTTAATATATCATAAAATTGTATTTTTCACCTCACTCTCTCTCTGTCAATTTCATTCTCTTTCTCTCTCTTTCATAATCATGCCAATCTCACATCATCTCCCCATTCTTCTCTTACAGGTATGGATTTCCCCTAAGGCAGTTAGTTTACGTCACATTGACCAAACTGTAAAATACTCACATCTGCACAAACACACAGACATTCTGACTCAACTGTAATACAAACCCTGAGCTCTAGAATAAAGGTGATATTAAAGCCTGGTGCATTCTCGGATTCTAGATGGTTTTAATTTTTTACTTAAAGGGGTCATATGATGTTTCTAAAAAGAACATTATTTTGGGTATTTGGTGTAATTAAATGTGTTAATGCAGTTTAAGGTTAAAAAAACACATTATTTTCCACATATTGTGTTTCTCCTCTATGCCCTGCCCTTCTGAAAGGCGTAGTTTTTTTTTTTTTTTTACAAAGCTCATTGGTCTGAAAAGCGAGGTGTGCTCTGATTGGCCAGCTATCCAGTGCTTTGTGATTGGCTGAATGCCTGAAGCGTGTGACTTAACGCCCCTTCTTGCCATACTGTGATGCGTGTCCCGGTCAGAACACTGACGACAAGACAAAAACCCATTACAAACGAGCCATTTGTTGGATCCAGTGGGGACATAATTACGGATTATAATGATTATACTGTGTCTTTTACATGTTGTGTTGCATCACGCCTAGAGGTCGACCGATTAATCGGCCGATTTTTGGCATTTTTAATTAATCGGCATCGGCCGATTGTGCTGCAAATTAGGCCGATTTATAGGCAGGTGCACCGGCGGGCAGCTAAGCGTTGTTGCGGAGCTCCCTCTGAGGCTGTGTGAGAGACAGAGCAGCTCACACTCTGCAGCAGCGGCTTGTTCACACACAGCTTCAGCTAATTGCAGTTTCGTAATTCAGTTTCACCCTACTAAAATTGATGCCGGAAAGTTATCATATTCATAAGTGCAACAAGTCTGTGCTGATGATAACATGCACATTAACTTTCCTCATGAAATGTGTGTGTAGGTCCGACAATATCCTCCACGATGTCATCGCTCATTGCCAATGCACTCTTACGCAGTTAGGAGCAGCAGGTTGTGTAATATGTGCAAAATCTTTTATTTTTGTTATCACTATGGCCATTTGACTTATAGCAGTGTCCAGTGTTTCCTATACATTGAGTTATTTGTGACGGCTCGTCACTATATCAAAACCGCCACAAATATTTTTTTTCTAAAAGGCTTATACTTTGTTGAATAAAGTGAGTGCTTCACGTTTCAGAATTTTAATGCAGCGCAAGTGTTTTTATATGAATGTATCTTTGAAAAGAACCGACTGTCTTCAGAAAAGCTATGTCATTTTCATTTTGTCTTTCCTGTAATGCCTGATAAAGTAGCGTTTGTGAGCAGTGCTTATTTGATTACAGCCGTTACCAGAGAAAGTGCTATATCACCGCTCCAACAGCGCCTCCTGCTGGCAGAGAATTAATTTGCAGTCTGTGGAAAACACTGGTGTCTGTCAGTAAACATAAACAAAAAGCTGCTTCAGAACTGTTGTAAGAAGGTGCTTATGTTTTGAGCAATGTATTATTACTCTAAATTGGGCTATTACTACTATTACTATATAATAATAGCAATAATAATTTGCTCAAATTCACTTTTATGAGATGAATGGAGAGAAAAAAAAAAAAAAATCTTTTTTTTTATTGGCCAAACATATCGGCCAATAAAATCGGCATCATATATAGACCCTCAGCTGCCCTGATTTCTAAATATCGGCATTGACATCGGCCAGTGAAAAACCGATATTGGTCGACCTCTAATCGTGCCGCATAAACATAAAACCATGTCTGCATTTGTGATCAGAGAAACAACAAACAACAAGCGCTACTCAACACTGCTCAAAACTCGTGTTTGAATCATCAGTAGCAAATCCTTTACATATGTAAACGAACTTACAGACTCAGAACAGCCGGCATTGTAGTCTTCTCTCCCAGGATCAGGAAACAGTCCTCCATAAAATGTGTTGCACACATTTAAATATTTGGGTTGAACTGTTCTGGAACAGTGTTGTAAATACAACTTAACCACTGATTTCTAGTTGTGTCCTCTTTTGGAAGGCCAAACAAAGTATTTTCACTTTCACAACAAAACAGCATCTCCACAACATGGCGGCGGTGGCAACAGCGAGAATCAAAGGTTTAAGCCGTCTTTCTCTGCGTGAACATTTGGGCGGCGTTATGCAAATCTTCCAAAATTGTGACATAGACGTGGGGGAGTGTTGAAATGAGGCGTTTTAGGAGGGCCTGGATGAGACTTAACTTTTATAAAGAATATCTTTTTGGATTTGAGACTTTAGTCTTTGCAACTTTACAGATCTTCTTTATGCACCATGAGCTTGTAACACTCCAAAGAGAAAGGAAAACTTGAAATCACATCATATGACCCCTTTAAATAATACATTAATTTAATTTTCAAAACAATCACAGATGCTGTTGTGCTAATCTCCTTTGGGTCAATGGTAATTATAAATTCTCTTAGTAAATCCTCTTTACACATAACATTGTGGTCATATAACCTATTTGTGTTACGTGAATTATCAGATGCATTAGAACATCCCTAAAAAAGGTATGAATTGCACCCTGAGACACAGCTTTTTATTCTAACTCAAATATGCTCCAAATAAAGCTGTTACTGTCACTAAATCCTGTCGCCATACTGCCTGCCTGCACAAATATACTGATCTAAGATGTGCTTGAATTTATGTGTGCAAAGGAGAAAATTGCCTGTGTGTCCTCACTTCATGGCAACACCAAAGAGCTGCAGTCTGTGTCAACAAGTCCAACAGATGACTGTAGGTTACTACAAGCTTTTTCAACCTTTCCTAACATCTATGCATGTGTGGCTGATGTGGGGTGCAATATCAATGTTTCCAAAATGGAAGAGCATTAAATCTGATATAAAATACTAAACAACTCACTAAACAGAATACAACATTTTCTACTTAAAGACACAAAAGCATCCACGGAGGCTTAACATCACCCAGTCACAGCGAATCAAACTTCAACCACATGAAGATGCTCCACAGAATAATGAAACTGTGTCCCTGTTAAATTCATAAATTGAACACAGCATTGCAATCATCTTTGCAAAAAACAGGAGTTTAAATAGTTATATATATAAATTATTGTAGGCTACACACATTATTTATTTTAGAATCATTGAATATATAATGTAGAAAGATGCATATCTGTGTGAGCAGCAATTCAAGAACTCACCTGTGTCTTCTACAGCAGATTACTGTCGGGCAGTCGGGGGAATAAACACTCTGTTCCAGCCAACTCCAGATGTTCTAAATCAACACTCATCTCCCTCTCCCTCTCCCTCTCATCATGGGCTTCTTCTGAGCCCACATCCTTGCAATGTGCCGTCTCTGTAGTAACTGTTCTGCTGGGCTTCACACTGCATAATCCCCATGTATTCTACTGTGTTTACTGCCCACGTGTGACACGAACGATGTACTGCATCAGGTTCTTTGGGACACAGGTTATAAAACACGTTCGGGTCCCTCTAAACTTATATATATAAGTTTTGTTTCACCTTTATTATTATGTTTCTTTATGAAGTTTGACACGTTGAATACGAAAATCACATTACTGTTTCAGTGTCCTTCACAGTGCTCATGGAAAAAAAAAGGTAAAACAAGCTAATCTGTTATTATGCATAGAAATTACATGATATATGCATAATAGTGTAATACTGTAATAATACTGTTTGATCTTCTTTGTCTTTTATGACTAGTCCCACAATCAGGGCCGGATTAAGCACACATAGGGCCCTGGGGCTATAAACCCAAGGGCCCCCCTTTATTGGCCTATCTTGGTGCCACAATGTTTCATACAACAGGAACAATCAGTAGGCCTATGCTATGTTTTTAAATAATACAAATTTCAAACACAGAGATATAATGAATATATACATACTAAATATTCCTGGATGCAACACATTAAAAACATAAATGCATTAATACCAGATATATGAATTCAAAGCAAACAGGTTTCCAGAAATAGCAACAACTTTTTTAAATACAGCTCCCTTAAGGATTTTATTTAAATAGTCTTCTAGGATGCCAAATAGTCTTCTACTTTAAGGGTCTTCTTTCTGTCCATAATAGAGAATCATTAGGGCTGTACTTGGGCTAAAATTCAGCCTATCTGTCCCACACTTTCCCCATAAATGTTTTGCTGGGTTAGAGCAATTGGAATAAATAAATTATTTATTTATATATATATATTTAGGATGTAAACAAAAAATATATATATATTTGAATATATACTGCAAATGCATTTAACAATATTAATATTCCTTTATATTACAGGCTCTTTTGAATTAATATTTTAGGCTACTTCAATAAACGTTTATTAGAACTAATAAATTCTCATTTGTTGCCCTATAATGGAATGCTACTGTAATTATTGAATATAGGGTTAACTGTAGTATTAGTAAGATCATTAGTCAGGCAAAAACCATGCTCCTCATTACCATGGTTTTATGGTTTCTAAAGTGTTTGCATGGTAAATAGCGGTGCTGTGGGATTGAAATGCTTGTATTTAACCGTTTTGTTATCTCAACGCTTCAGTTTACATGATCGGAGCTATTTAATTTGGTTTAATCTGGCTAGTTTCAGGGTTGCCAACTCTCATGCATTTGGCGTGAGACACACGCTTTCAGGCTCTGTCTCACACTCTCTTCAATAGCTGCTTCAGTAGCTCTTAATAGTTCCAAACAAACCAGTGCTGTCAATACATTTGAATGGGTTTAAGCAGGATAAATGACAGCTTCACTGTACAGGTATTTGCAGCAACATTTGGTAAACATTACAGCATATTATGCATTGATTATTTAAAGTATCATTTTATTCTGGAGAGTGATGGAGAGGCAACATTAATATGTTTTTCTTGTATTTAACCCCCAGATATAGTTAGCATCATCAGTAAAGTGTATACTGAGATTTGAGGTCTTGTTTATATCACTCTGTTAGTTCATCTAGGCACATTAAGCATCGTTGGGGAATTCTTTGGTCTGTAGCACAAAGCCACTTTCAGTTTTTACCCAGGTAAGTTCATGTTTAGTTTGAGCAAACTCTTGAGTTTTCGGGCTCAAGAAGGTGGGTTGGTTTTTAGCGGGTTTCGTCGCCATGGTAACTTATGCTACACGGCTACCTTATTTTGGAGCAGGTTTTATTCTGGATTAGAGATCACAAACCCAAACTGGACCAATCAGCTGGGAGCAAAGTGACATATATCTGATGCAATGAAACCACTCCTCCTTATCTCTCACTCCAAATTAAAGTAGCTTACAGTCACAGAATTTTAGAGACAAAATTGGCCGACTTTTGAAGCTACTTATTTATTATATTTATATTATATCAATTGTAATTGTTTATAATTCGCTCACAAACTCTGGTTCAAACTCTGAGTTGGGAGAGAAGGTTTATATCGAGCTTTGTGTGCCCAGTGAACCTGATCTTAACAAGGTTGGCTTTATCGGGTTTTGTCAACTCAAGACTTACTCTGCAACTCTGAGTTTGTTTATCTCACTTAATGCTACAGGCGACTAGAGTGTAACATAAGAGGGAAACCCCAGTATTACAACTCAGCGTCACTCAAGCCATGATATAAAGTTAAGGAAACTAAGGAGCCAAAAACAAAATATGTCTTAGATGTAATATTCTGTATATCAGTGTAGGGTAAACTAGCATTATAATCTCCTTTGGTAGAGAAAGCTGCTTACATGTGGGTACACTGGGAAAACAGCGAAGATGCTGAATTAAACATAAACACAGCTTTTCAGTCTTAATCAGTTTTTCTGCATATACATACTGGCCCTGATAATCATAAGTTCTACCTACCGCTTGCTCCATTTCTGCAAATCAGTTTTTGTGAATGAATGACTTGCTCTACCTGTTGCTTTGGTCTTCATCAACACCCACTTGCGCCACGTGCTGGTGAGCGACTAACAGGAGATACAGAACATTGCATCGGTACTCTACTGCTATTCCTGCAGTTCCCGGATGTGCAATGCTGGATTTTCTGCTGATTTTGAACCACTGAATTTGTGGAAGCGAATTTGTAAAGTGAAAAAAAAAAATGGACAAAAAAAAATTGCCTGTTGAATATTATACATCGTATTTTTAAGCAGATGGAATATTTCGGAAGTGAACTCTGGAAGGTGAATATGAATTGATGCATTTTTAATTATAAAAATGTGTGTAAAATGTTTTGAATTGAAATGTTCACACAAAAAAGAACATTATTATTATTATTATTATTATTTTTAATGAAGATCCAGACCACGTCAGTAAAAATTTGGTCCTTTGTTCACTTCATTTTTACCATGGATTCATTTACAAACAAGGAACGAAACTAAAAAACAATGCCTTTTCTTCCAAAACACAATCCGACAAAAATGGCAACTAATTGGATCTGACAGAAATGTTGCAGCACACAAGTGTGAGTAACTGTTTTTATTGGGTGGTCACTTTTGCTTTGTCTTTCAAAAAGGCTGTCAAACATACACAAGTGTTAGTCATTCATAGCAGTGGGTGTTTACTTCCGAGTCTACAATCCGCCACGCCTATTCAAACGGAGCATTCCAATGAGTGGGGTCAAAACAGGAGAAAAAATATAGCCTATTCTAAATTATGTATTTTTTTTTATGTAAAAGTCTTGATAACATTATAAGAGGACCACAGAGAGCAGTGGACGATACCACTTATATTGTTTTCGATACAATACTGATACTTTTTAAGGCCAGTATCGTTGATATCGATACTGATACGATATCTAAACTGAACTTTTACATTTTAAAATTTATTAAATTGTTAAGAGTAACATTGTTAATGATACTATAGTTGAACTACGTTCACTTTAGTAAAACCATGGTTCATTTTCATAAGGGACTGCCAGTGAAAGGCTGTTGCATGCAACCTTTTTATTCTGACAGTGTATTATTTATGCTAACATTACAGAACATGATCAATATGAACTTTTAATGTTGACTTTAAATAAATGTGATTGCACAAACTATGTAGGCTATTCAGTTTATTTATTGCGAAATAACTCAAACATATATGATTTTTTTTTTCTGTACTCTCATGAGCATTGTTCTGGGCTGCCGTTCCCAAAAGCATCAATTGTTTCTTATGATACTTTCAGGAAACACAGCCACTGTCAGAAGTGAGTGAATGCTCTCTGTGATTGATTGACTGACTTGCAACATTTGTGTGTGTTCAGATGAGCAGGAAAATAGTTCTATCCTACAAGATTATTCGCTAACATGGGTTATTCGTCAGATTCAATGCATATTGTACGCATTATTTATTTTGTTAAATAAACAAAATCATTGGTAAATAAAACACCTTAGTATTGATATTTTTAATATGAGTATCGATACTTCAGGATCGATAAGCCCATTCCTAACTTGGTCTTGGATGGCTGAAATAGCTGCCCGAAGGCATTGCAAATATGGCCGCCGAATGAACAGACTTTCCTTGAAAGGAACTTTGACATAGCCCAGTTCGATTTCACATAGAGCAAATGCATTTACAACCTTTTGCAAAAACCTGGATGATTTTACTACTGAAAATGACCAAAACTATATGACATCTTTATTCTGTGCTTCATTTTGTTGTATTAGCAAAACCCCTTTCTTCTTCTTCTTCTTTCGTGTGTCGTCATCAAATGTCCAGCTCAGTAGAACTCAGCCACGTTCTCATCTCAGGTCCCACGTCGAAGAGGCCGGCCTGGTTTATACAGTGGACAGGTGGTGATTATGTGCTCAGCGGTCTGCTCTGGCTCCCCACACTCACACACTGCTCTGTCCTCCAGGCCCACTTCCTCATCGATGCTTTGTAACGTCCCACCCCAGTTCGCAGGCGGTTTAGCAGAGTCCATTGCCGACGTGGCAGATCCTCTCCTTCAAGACCGCCTCCAGGGTCAAAGATGTAACGGTGGATTCGTGAGGGTCCTGCTGACTTCCCACTCCTGCTTCCAAGCTGCCGCGAGCCATTCCTCTGTAGACAGGTCCTCAGGGATGGACCTGAGCAGGTCTTGTGCCGCCTTGTTGTACGGGTGGCGGGACTTTAGTCTATGAGGAGGCAGTGCTGTTGTGGTGGTATTGTGCAGGATATGCCAGTTGCATCTTTGGGCTTTCCTTGCAAGAGCGAGGGTAGCAGCCTCTCGTCGGAGGCAATTTGCTAGTGTTTGGTAGACAGGGGTAGCATTCAGGCAGCCAGTTATAGTCCGAAGGGCGGTGTTTATGGCAGTGTCGACTTTCCTGGCGTGTGGACTTCTGCACCAGGCTGGGGCACAGTATTCAGCTGTGGAGAAGACGAGAGCTACTGTTGATATTCGAAGCGGCTGTATCGTAAGCGGCTGTAAGATCAAGCAGCACTACTCCAGCCTTCTGTTTTTCCTGAAAGCTGTCCTCAATGTCTTGGGTGAGCAGTGTCACCTGGTCAACCGTTGACCGACCGCGCCGGAAGCCAGCTTGTTCCCGTGGGGAGTTGAGGGTCCACTATTGGCTCGATACGATTATAGATCAGCCTCTCCAGGGTTTTAAATGGAACACAGAGCAGTGAGATGGGTCGGTAGGATTTGGGGTCTTCCGCAGGCTTGTTTGGTTTTTGGAAGGGCTATAACAGCAGCGCGGCGCCATATCTTCGGGAGCTTGGATCCGAAGGCATGTCGATAGAATGAGCAGAGCCATACAGATGTTCTTACACTCTGGTGAGTCACAAACTCAGAGTGGATGTAATCATTGGTGCTTTCCCTTGTTTGGTCTTACTCAAGGCAGTCTGGAGTTCAGCTGTTGTAAATTCCCCTGACAAGTTGGCGTCCACACTAGCTGCTCTATACAGGGAAGTCACCTGGTGTGATATTGTGCGGGCAAAGTTCTTATCAGCATCAGGGAAACAGCTGTTCTTAAGGAGCTGGGATGCGATGGCATTTGCTGTTATTGGGCACACGGGAGGTCGATGGTGTTTTACCTGTCAGCTGGTTTATTGTCCGCCACGCTTACGGCTGGAGTGGGTGAAGTCAATTGACTGAACTACTTCTATCCACCTTGACCTACGGGTGGCATCTAGCTTCTGCAGAAGTACCGTTGCAGATTCTTCAACTTCCTCCCTGGAGCTTGCCTGCTGGTGGACATGCAGGAGGTGGCTGCATTCTCCATCCCAGCCCGGGATGTAATTTGTGTTAAAGCCACGGGGGATGGTTTTCCTTGCTGCCCCAAGGAGTACTCTGCAGTAAGCTGCATACCCAGCATCCACATCAGCGTTGTCTGGATCTGGGAGACAAAATGATGCTTTTTCTGTCTCCTCAGTGAATGACTGCCAATTTGCCTTACGAAAGTTCCATCTCCTGACGGGTTTCCCTACAACTGGCTGCACCAGGGATGGGACCTTTATGATGGACGGTCGGTGGTGTGAGCGGGGGAATCTATCCAGGACACGTCTCTCTCTGGCTTTTGAGCCGTGTGCCACACAACGAAAGCCAGGTCCGGGTTGGTGTGGGTATTCCAGCGTGCTGAAAAGAAGCTTGGAGGTTCTTTGGGGTCGAACAGCAGCAACGCATTGGCACTGGAGGCCCATTGGCTTAATATCTCTCCATTTGGTGTAGTATGGCTGTAACCCCAATCTATGTGTTGGCAGTTAAAGTCCCCTGCATAGATGGCGGGTGCAGGTGCCGGTGGAAGTGATGCCATGGTCAGCATTGATGGTGGGGGCTTGTAGACATTGACAACCGTTGTGGTCTGCACCTTAGTGGACAGCCATTCGATACTCGAGCCTGGTGGAGATTGGCCAGTGGCTGTCCAACTAAGGTTGTTCCTTACAAAGGTTGCAAGTCCGTGCTGTTTGCTGTGGGTAGACCCAGCAAGCTGGAAACCGGGGCAGCTTGAGGATGTTACTACTGTCACGGTGTGTCTCCTGGAGGAGGACGGCTGCACTTTGTGGGAGTCAGCGAGGTGGTAGATGACTTCCATTTTGGCGGTGGTAAGGCCCCTCTACATTAAGGTTGGAACACCGACAGACCTTGGTACTCGATGGTCGGGATGGTCACTCGTCCTGACATGGACGCACCATGTCCCTTCGGTCTCTTGTACCTCGGTCTGCCAGCTAGATAATGACTGGTTGGCGACATTAGTTTCGCAAGCTGGTCTTGCACCATTTCTTGCTACTCACGGAGGGGGCCACGTGAAGGCTGTCGTCATCTCCTCTAAACCCCTTTAATACACTGTTTGCTTCCCACCTGTGGCACTGCATGTCATCTTGAGGTTTTTTATTTAAGCCTGCTGGAAACACATTCAAGTCTAACATTAAAACACATTACATTATTTAGAAATGCACAAACAAGCATAGATGCATGCTCTTAGGTATGTTTATTTAAAATGCTGTTTAAATCAGCTCATTCAGCAGGGTTTAGCCAGGTCATATATGAGATTTTTTTTTCTTTTTTTTCTCCCCCACTCACTCATTACTTTTCTGATTCTGTGTCCTCAGCCACTTGGTAATCACCAGGGGTCTGAGCAGTGATTACATCATGGACATATCTGTTCAAACACACAAATATACAAATTGAGTTTAATATGTTTTTAAAATTGTATTTTAAATTTTAATCTAGAGATTATATATCATTTACACATGACACATTACACATTACAGCTCTCAATTTTTTTCACAACACTTTACTATCCCATGAGGCCACATCAGAGGATTTATGAATGGCAGAGAAGCAACGCAACTGACGCTGGTAGGTCATGTGACAGTAACATCATAATGGATGTAGTACTGTAACTAGTAACTGCTGAATAAGCTTTGCTTTCTCTTTCTCACTGTACTTCTGTCTTAATTAACTGTAAACTGTAAAATGCAATGTTCATTAAAACGACTTACCCTTCATCATCAATAGTTATGTAGTCATGATCAGTCAGTCCCCATATACCAAATCTGTTACAACACACACAAACACAAAGGCATAACAATGGTCATTTTAATAACACCTTTATTAAAGATGGCCTATCTTTGTTGTCTTTTATGTACAATAGTTAAATTTAACAAATTAGGGTACTTCAATCAGTCTAAATACTAGTACAATTTTATTAACATACTTCCCTACCATATAGTACGTGAAAAACAGTATGTGAGGCGAGTACTATGTCCGAATTCATTGTATTCGAAAATCAGTAAGCGAAAAGTACCTAAATATCCTAATTCTCCCTCTCGGATTCTGAATTGCACATTCAATGGGCACTTTACTATCCCATGAGGCCACATGAGAGGATTTATGAATGGCAGTGAAGCAACGCAACTGACGCTGGTAGGTCATGTGACAGTAACATCAAAGTGGATGTAGTACCAGAGATTGTCTTACTATTGGGAGATGAAAGGGTCTGTATTACCAAAGACCCTTTAAGATAAGTCATGTCACTCAATGGCCATCTTTGAAAAGTCTCTCGGGCAGGCAAGTGCAGCTCTATGAATGGGGAAATATCAAATTCTCCAAAACTGTTCACCAAGTTTAAGATTAAATTTCATATTTGTAATCACCAATGAAAATTGACAAGAACTGTCTCATAAATGTTGTTTTTTTTGCTCAAATAGTGTTAAAAAATGCCTATTTATTACTTGGAGAAAGCATAACATTAACTTGGATCAAGTGCGCCTTGAAAACCAATCACATTACAGCCTTGATGTCATTGAATTTCAGTCAGAGCTGTGCGACACTCAGTCTCCGTTTATGAATGAGAATTTCCGTAACTGAATCGCAACTTTCGCAAGAGGTCAGTGACTTCTCTTATGAAACAGCATTTTTTTGGGTGTAAGCTAAAAATAGTTCAACCAAAAAGTATTGTTTAGTGTAAAACATGTTGAAGATTAGCCGATAGGCTGTTGATTAATTAAATGATAAGCAGTTTCCTCTAAAAAGCTGTTTATTCAGCGCAGTGAAGCCTCTCCTCCACTGACATCCATTAAAGAAAACGGCCTCTGGTCTACTTTCCCATGTACTGCCAAAGCGGAAGCATTAACATTAGCCGTTATGCTTTTTTGGCTAAAGGTTGCAGGCTTGCCTTCTAGGGGCTTTGGTAGTATGTCCAAATTTCATACTACCCATATTCATACCATATAGAACATACTTTTTAATGGTTAGTAAATTCAAATTCAAATGTTGTAGTACCTACTCAGACAGTACGCGATTTCGGATGCACCGTATAGATATTCAAAGACCATTCACTCCTATTACTTACGAATGGAAGAAACTGTAACGCACAATATGGTGGTATAGTCCCGCCTTCTGAATAAAACTGTGAAGTCACTGTGTCACTGAAGCTACCATTAGAGGCTCTGGTTCCCATTGAAAACCGAGACTCACGCTTATGACTGCACATACGCATTGGCTGGTGTAGTCTGAAAAATAAGCTTTTTTAATGCTATTGAGCATAAAAAACAACATTTATAGGGCACTTCATTTCAGATTTGGTTGCTGATTTGAAATGTCATTTAATCAATTTGTTCAGCAAGCAGTTTTTGAAATTTGATGATTCCACCATTCATGAACGGACTTTCCTTGAAAGGGATTTTGGTTGGGTAACGCAGTAAATGTCATGCCAACTATCGCCTCTGTCCCAACAAATAATTACACAAATGGTTTGGTATATGTTTTATATTGCTACAGTAAATGTAACTTGCTTTGGATAAAAGCATCTGCTAAATGTTTAAATGTAAAAAAAGAAATAACACCACTTATATAACATAACGAAGCCTTTGTACTTTACTGAATGTCAGTAAATATTTATTTTAAAAATCTTATTTTGTAAGTTCTTAACTGCTGAATAAGCATTGCTCTCTCTCTCTCTCACTGTACTTCTGTCTTAATTAACTGTAAACTGTAAAATGTAATGTTCATTAGAACAACTTACCCTTCACCATCCATAATGCCGTAGTCATGATCGGTCGGTCCCCAATTACCAAATCTGTTACAACACACACAAACACAAAGGCATAACAATGGTCATTTTAATAACACCTTTATTAAAGGTGGTCTATCTTTCTTGTTTTTTACGTACAATAGTTAAATTTAACAAATTAGGGTACTTCAATCAGTCTAAATACTAGTACAATTTTATTAACATGATACTTCCCTACTATATAGAGGTGCATCTCAATAAATTAGAATGTCGTGGAAAAGTTCATTTATTTCAGTAATTCAACTCAAATTGTGAAACTCGTATATTAAATAAATTCAATGCACACAGACTGAAGTAGTTTAAGTCTTTGGTTCTTTTAATTGTGATGATTTTGGTTGAAAATACAAGCTACCGTTTACAACAGATGGTTCCAAAATCCACACAGACACATGTTTCGGGTCCACTCTCCCACTCAGAGAAAAAATCATGGAGATTTCCATCAGAGTCAGCACAACCTAAATAGACATGTATTTCAAATATAACTAATTTGTTGTCCAGGATTATTAATACACACAAACACAAAAATACGCTTTTACTTGATATGCACAGGTCTAAACCCAATGGCCATTTAAGACAGCGATTGTCTTAAAAAAAAACACTATCACAGACAGAAGTGGAGATAGACAGCGAGCAACAAGAAAATTATTTGTAATTTTCATCTCCCAAAACACACGTTATAGCGTCACTAGGTGGGCCTTTCACTTAAAGTTTTGCAAAAATGTGGGCATACGTTTTTCCCAATAGACAAAGTAGTAACATCACCTTGTGGGCTGCTAGTGGAATCTTGAGTGGGAAACATTTCTAATCTGCAGGCATTACAGCAGACCACTGCTGTAAGCAACACAAACAGTCTCAGCTGAAAGATAGGACAAATATATAAAGAGACATTAACATGGATTGATTTTAAATAACATTTGTTGTAAATATATGCTGCAAAAAAAATCAACATTACGAAGGCTCTAAAAATCTAAAAATAAAAATTGCATTTTAAATAGCAGTTGCATAACTGGAGTGGAGACATATAAACACATCTACAAAATACATCTAAATACATCCATATTGTACATAAGACCCATAAATAAAATACAATTTCAGCCCCATATAAGTTAATTCTATATGTTACAGAAAATTGCATTGCACTCTATTAGAGAAGACAACTTGTACACAATATTCACTACCTGAAGAGACCCCAAAACAGCATCTTGTGAAAAGATGTGAAAGAGACCCCATAAACAAGCCATAGGATAAAAATTGTACAGTACCATGTTGTGGTGAGATGTGGTGAGCAATACAAAAAGACTGTTTAGTCAAACACGACAGACACTTTAGGAACTCTCTTCAAATGCTACAATAAATACTACCTCTAAATAAACATATGTGACTGAAAGACTTTTCTTCCAACCAGTGAGCAGCAATTGTATGGTGGCATGAATGGGTAAAATGAATAATTATGACCCCCCCCCCCCCCCTCCTTCCAAGTTTTCTGCTTCAATTGGTCTGTTTAATTGTTACTTCTGTGACTGGTGAAAAACTGCAAGACTAATCTAAAACCAAATAATTTACATTGGTGGGGTCAGTGTAGAAATTAGATAGATTTAAACTTTCATTTGATAACTGAAATTCAAAAAAAGCTTCTATTCAAATTTCTCTTGGGTAAATATTCTTAAGAACTGGATTCTTAAGAGTGCTGAATGCAAATGAATTAGTTGATGTTAATTTAAGGTGACTTTACAAATAATAAAACATGACTTAATGTTTCTGTTCAATCAGATTATGCTCAATATACAAAAGTTCACATGCAAGTATCTTGCCTTGCAAAAAACTGTTAAACTGTTTTACAACATTTCAAATATATTTGCAAAACTTTAAATACTGGTCTTTAATGATCTATGTTTTCCTAGCTACAACATTACTTAATCTGTCTTAAATATAAATATTTTTGTATAACATGATCGATATTCTACATGTAAGTCTGATATAGGAGCTAAATACCCTCAAAGATATTTTCATTTATCACAACAACTTTGCTGTCAATTCTCTCACTATTTTTTTTAGAAATAAAATGGCAAAAATGTGTTTGTGTGAATGTGTAATTAGTTACAAAAGCTGCAGCATCAATTCAAAACCAAACTATTTACATTGTTTTATGTTTATATAATTGATTTGTAAAATTTAAATAAAGCTGTTCAAATTAATTTAAGAACTAGTGGTACATGTACATGAATATAATAATTTAATAATTTTTTGTGACCTTTCAAACTAATATTATATTATATTATATTATATTATATTATATTATATTATATTATATTATATTATATTATATTATATTATATTATATTATATTATATTATATTATATTATATTATATTAAAGTGTGCTTTCTCTCTAGGAACCATTTTGCTGGGTTTCATTTTGCTGTAGGCTCTGCATCCTCTTCGGATTCTTTTATTTACAGGTGCTGGTACACCACTGAAGTCTAACATGAAAACAAATGAGATTTTTTAGAAATGCACAAACAAGCACAGATGCATGCTCTTAGTACGTTTATTTAAAATAATGTTTAAATCAGCTCATTCAGCAAGGCTTAACCTGGTCATTATTGCCCACTCAGGATGTTACTTCACTGTCGCTGTCGCAGGAATGTTGTCATTCCTGTCCCAACACACAAATAGTTTGGAGTAGGCATATTTTTATTGTTAAATAATTTTCTACAGGCTTCTTGATGAGTTTTGTCAGGAACATTGACAACACTAAGTAACAAACTGACTTTGATTATTTGAGAACTTTCTTGTAGCTAAAATAGAACTTGGCGCTAGAAATGAAAAGGTCATGGTTCACATGCAAAACACAAATACATGCTGTTCACAAGGGTTTCATTCATTTTAAAAATGGCATAACTAAGAATTAGCTTTTAATTATTATTATTATTTTCTTTTTTTCTTTTTCTGTAAAAGAGTAAAACAGGATTTTACATTAATGGTTCTTTGTGCACTCCGTGGTCCAATCGAATGCATCAAAGAAATCATAAAAGATTTAAGCGGTGGTGGTGTTTTCTGATGAGACGGTGTTGGCGCTTTCAATTCTGTTCCACACCCTTGCACACACAAGCATGAAGACAGGTTAATAGAGTTATAATAGTTACCCTTCAGGAACTCAAGCTGCGTCTGAAAACGCTATTGGAACGCCCTTCAGCGTGACTGGCTCTGAATAACAGGTGTAATCAGTCCCATGAATGGGCGAGATGTCATAGGCGGGTGACGTAGCGACCAGGAAGCTATAAAACACGTGAGGTGGAACGAGCATCAGATTTCTGTCATTCAGCGAAACTCTGTGTGTGTGTCAGTCATACCATTCGTGCCTGTCAGTCTTATTTACTGTTGTTTGTCAAAGAAAAGTTGCACAATCACAACATGGCAAAGAAGGCTGAGAATAAGACAAAGCATTTGGGCGAAAGTGGATCAGATTTCAGACTGTGTGTTCCTTCCTGCTTACGCTACATCACGAGCGGCGATACACACAGTCTGTGCGTGGTCTGCTTGGGAGTGGAGCACACAGAGTTGGCTATCGAGGGAGCCGACTGCCCGCATTGTGAGCGGCTTCCACTGCGCACGCTTCGCTACCGGAGGCTTCTCTTCAAGGAGGGAGCCTTCACGAGCATTCTTCACGGTGCTGGCCCCCTCCCGCTGAGGCAGAGCGGCAGCTGCATTCGTGGGGTTCGCAGTTAGATTTGGCAGAGGGAATGGAGATGGGCGAGTCCCTATCTTCTTCCTCACCTGCCAAATCCAGCGCCCACTCTCTGGGATCGGAAGCGTGCTTTGGCGCTACTTCCCCCGGGAAGCGGACGCGACACTCCTCCTATCTGCCTCCAAGGAGGTGGATGTGGAGAGCATCGATGAATCGCCCTCTCAGTCACCCCAGTATGAGGAGTTGTTGGAGGTGGTTACTCATGTGGTAGCCAAGTTAAACATCGATTGGCCTGCCGAGAAACAAGTCGAACCGCAAAAAAGTAAATTAGATGAGCGGTTTTTACGATCTCGGCCACCACCTCCACGCCGGAGCCTGCATTTTTTCCCCGATCGTGGGCGTAACCATTCTCGGCCCGCTTATTCGTCCCCGCCTCTGATTATTACGGCAATGTGGCGGTGTTGGGTGAATGCGGTTACAGATCGATGCCCTGGGTAGTGATGAGTGGCCACCCTCCCCGCGGTCTGTGGAGTGGTCATCATCTCACGTGGCACATCAACTGCCTGGAGATGCTAGCCGTATTTTGAGCATTGAATCATTTTCTCCCAGACCTGAGAGATCACCATGTGTTGATGCGCACCAACAACATAGCAGTGGTCTCTTATATCAACCACCAAGGAGGTCTGCGCTCACACCGTTTGTACAAACTAGCGTACCAGATCCTTGTGTGGTCCCAGGGCAAACTCTAAACTGCACTGGACACATATGTCCACAGAGCTGCCCTGTGGAGAAAGGTGGACCTTTGGCAGGGGCCGAGGCCTGGGGAATGGAGGCTTCTTCCACCCCTAGGTGGTGAAGCCCTATGGAGAAGATTTGGTCAGGCTCAGGTGAATCTGTTTGCGACTCAGATGACATCCCACTGTCCCCTTGGGTTCTCTCTGACTTATCCGACTCCACCGGGGCTGGATGCCATGGTGCAAAACTTGTCCGAGGCTTTGTCTGTACGCTTTTCCCCTGATAGCTCCCCTGCTCCCGGGGAGTTCAAGCTCAGTGTACCCGGGACGGGGTCTGTCTTCTATTAGTAGCCCCATTTCAGAGCTCCCTCTACGAGGAAACTGGGGACCTGGCTGTGATGCTAGGAGCTCTCTGTAAGCCTCCTTTCGAGCCTATTGAAGAAGTTGCTGATCGCTATCTCATGATTAAGACTGCCTTTCTTCTAGCTATTACTTCTCTAAAGAGAGTTGGGGATCTTCAGGCCCTCTCAGTGGCCCCTTCCTACTTAGACTTTGCACCCAGAAAACTCCCAAACTGTTTCTCTACCCCCCGAGCAGGGTATGTCCCGAAGGTTCCCTCAGTTATACCGCAGCCTATCGTGCTACAAGCCTTCAGTCCCTCCTCCCTGCTAAAGTCCCACCAACAAATTTCTAAACTGCACTGGACACATATGTCCACAGAGCTGCCCTGTGGAGAAAGGTGGACCAACAACTTGTATGCTATGGTCCCCCTAAGAGAGGTCTTCCAGCCACAAAACAGACCCTCAGTCGGTGGATAGTGGATGCGATTACTATTGCCTACTAGTCCCCTGATCCCCCCTCACCATTGGGAGTCAAGGCTCACTCGACCCGTAGTATGGTGGCCTTCAAGGCCTTCTTGTCAGGTGTGTCTATGCAGGACATTTGCAACGCAGCTGGGTGGTCCACGCCCCTCACGTTTGTCAGATTTTATGGTCTCCCTTCCAGAGCTTGCTTCATTCCTAGTAGCTGATGCTCGTTCCACCTCACATGCTTTTATAGCTTCCTGGTCGCTACGTCACCCGCCTATGACGTCTCGCCCATTCATGGGACTGATTACACATGTTATTCAGAGCTGGTCACGCTGAAGGGCGTTCCCATAGCATTTTCGGATGCAGCGTCTCGTTCCCTTCGGGGAACCATGGTTACATACGTAACCTGGGACGTTTTATATTAATCAAAAATTAAACAAAGAGAAGTGAGGTTTGTGCAAGAAATGCACATGTACCTTTCAAAATATGCTTCCAAATCCACAGACATGTTTCAAATCACATTAAGGTGCTTAGAGGAGATTTCCACTGTGTTGCACCAAAAACATTTTTTTTTAATCTTAAGTAAAAAAATGCACAAACGTTACACAAAAAAACTTCTCCTCTACATAAAATGAATAATAAATAAAATCTAGGGAACTCGCACTGAGTCCTCTAGCAGACATATAGAAGAAGTTTAAGAGGAAGCCTGCCAAACATGTCACCAACTTTTGTTGTCTTCAGGAGCCGTTTGTTTGACAGAACGTTTGAAGGCGTTTTGAAAAAAACTACGCCAAGTGAGCATTTTAGAAAGTATGTACCTACATGTCCGAGGTTTCTGACACCCAAAGACACACTCAGTTGGGTCTCGATGGGTCCACAGATTGAATTGGAGTTCTGGGCTTGGAGCCCTGAGGTGGAGCTGGGGGATCCGAGTGTCTAGGCTAATCTGCGATCTATAGGCTCCAGATCTCAGGTGAAAACTGTCATTTTGACCCGCCCTCTACAAAATAGTGTATTACTCAATAAAATGAATCCATGACATGTAATATTTTGCCAATTTTGCCCTCCACATTAGCTGTTCTTGTTTACCGGCCTCATCGAAGAGAGCAAGCCTAAATTCAAGAGCAAACCTAAAAGGGAAGTAAAGATATTCAAAGAAATCCCTGGAACTTGATGTTTTTTTTTTTTTTTTTTTTTTTTTTTACATTAGCTAAGTCAAATAAAAATGAATAATGAAGTAGGCCTATAAATTATTCACATATTTTTAAAGACAGCTATACAGTAATCATGTACATGGACACTTCTTGGTTTGTTACAATGTATAAAACACGAAAAAAAATGAAAAACTTTGCATTCAAAAAACAGCAAACACAAAACAGAAACTGAAAAAAAAACTTCAGTAATCCATCTACATCTACAAAGACAGTTGTAACAGTCCTTCTCCCATTAAGAGTTGAAGTCATGGATTACTCCATCAGAGTCGACACAACTTAAATAAACCAGCACACATAGGACCATTTAAAAACTGTAAAAGCAAAATATTGTTATTTAAGATAATTTACAATGATTATTTAAATCAGGGGACATTAGACAGAGAGCTTACAAAAATTATATTTTACTTGATCATTTTGATCTAACAGCTGTGGTTTATCCTTTTAAGATAGTATTTAAAGAAAATAGGTCTATTTCATTTATAAACATGAAATATATTAATTTAAATGTTAATGTACAAAATAAATATATTTAATCAAAATATTTTAGTAGAAACTTATTTCAGAAAGAAAAAGCTTTGGACAGTTTTGGTTACCTTGTAGATGGTCTGTTATGTCATTGACAGATAAAAAAAATCCACTTCTGGTTTTTAAATGTAGCACTCGGCACTACAGGAGACTACCATGAAGAGAAGTATACACACTCTCAGCAAACACACCTGAAGATCAGGAGAAGTTACTGGGCTGTTAAATATGTCAAGACATCATGCCAATAAATAAAATAATGATAGATGAAAAGTTTATTAAAAATGAATATTCTAGCAATGAAATAAGAACGTTAATTTTTTAAAAATGATGAATTACATAAACTTCCATATTGTAGTATAAGACAGAGCTGATACCAAATGCAGTATTTTGTTGTGGTAAAAAATGTACTATACATTATAATTGAAAAGACCTAATAAGCTGTACTGTACCATGTTGTAAAAGTTCCAGCTAAAGCAAGTGCTGATGAGGGTCAGTTCAACCAGTGGCTGAATGGACACTCTCACACCTTTTATATCACAACATTGCTGTGATAAATCAAAACTGACAAGCTTGTCCTCCATTAATTAAACAGGAGCTGGTTTTACTCATGATGGGAAGGTAAGGTCTTTTATCCAGAGCAATTAATAAATACACTTAGCCTATGTTTGATCATGTCGCTTCATTTTGTATGTGTTGGCATTCAACACAATTGCATAAAATAAATATAAAGAGCCTTTTTGCTATCTCTATATACAGAATTCAGCCAATACACTCAAAAATAATTTTTTTTAAAGAATAATAACATATTTTGAATGACTATATGAACTAATCTTTAAATAATTCATATGTAAGAATCATACATAAATAAGTATTAAATTAATAAATAGAATAAAACACTCCATATGAATCATATAGAACTTATATAAATGACTAAAATTTCAAAATTAATAATAACTTCAAATAATCACAAAAATTAATACCTCATCAAAATCTACGGCAGTAGAAAATTAAGGGAAAGAAGTGCATTCTGCATCAACATCTACAATATTGCTCACAGGGTTCAGAGTTTTCATGTCTTATATCACATTGATCCTCTAGAGTCAAGCAATGAAGGGCAGTAGAAAATGAAGGGAAAGGGAGAACTGTCTATAACTGTCTACCTGTGCTTTTATATAATGATTACTGGCACCAAAATAAAACAACATCAAAATGTTGTCAAAATTAGCAGTCAAATCAGGTTGGGAGAGTTAAATCATTTAATATCTAGTCAAACAGCGCTGTTATTGTTGAGTAGCCTAATACTTGATACATCACACCTAACTGTATAAATAGAAACTGTAATAAGTCTACAAATCTTCAACACATTCAACATTTGTCATACTAAAACACACACATTAATGTGTTTATTGAAGGTGTAGCCTAATCACACAGTCACGGTTGCCTTGAACTGAGCCCGAGCGCGATTATCCCCCTTCCCTCGCTGGCCTGCACCTGTTTCTATCGTTTTTATACAGTCTATGGCCTGCACTCACACTTGTACTAAACTTTCCGGCCCAGAGCACGCTTACATCATGTGCGAGATAACAGAGAAACCCACTTTCGCTAATATTCTGTCTAATGAATTTGCAATTTATGCTGTGCCTTGATTTTCACTTGTAAGTAATCTTATCAGAGAATTATTACGGAGGCAGATGACGTTAATGAAAGAATTTGCAGCTTTAATTCCAGTTCATCAGTAAGTTGAGAACCAGACCCATTATAAACGTAAATATACTTGACTGAATTAAATTAATTGAAAAGTGTAGTGTAGTGCAGTAGTAGTAATATTATATGTTTGCGGTTGTAATGATGACAGTAGATCACACAAAACAGTCCATGTTCCGTGCTCCGGCGTGGTTAGCGCTCGACACTACATGCTTACCGTGACCGAACCCAACTGAACCATGCTCTGTCCCACCTCTCAGACCGGGCCAGGGACAGCTAAACGATTAAGGTTAAGATTGCCTAATGTGAGTAAGGCTACACCCTCAGTCTATAAATTTTTATTCCAGTACAAATATACCCCAGGTACTCCAATTGATAAGACTTTTGTTAGCATCAAGGTACATTTAAATAAAAAAGCAAAAAAGAAACAGTTTTATAAATCAGTTACATTCACAAATGTCTCATGCACACATCATACAAACACACAAATCATACTGGTAAATGAACATGCTGTATCTCCGTTTAAAGTCCATATAAAAATTCTGAATATAGGCCTACCCTTACGAAAAAGAAGTTTATTCAAGTGTGCTATTAGTATACTTATTTTAAACTAAAAAATAGGAAAGTATACTTTTAGTTTACTTTTTATGTACTTCTCAGAAATGGGCTTTATGTACTTCTAAGATACATACTTATAATGACAATTAAGTATACTTGACTTATACTTACAAAAAGTCTAAATATACTTGAACTTTACTTAAGTATACTTAATAAAATAAACCTGAAGTATACTACTTTTTGGTAAGGGTATATATGATGCTGATATTGGCAAAACATTTCAGAATACTTATCTATTCCTGGAATCACATAAAAAATAAATGGTCACTTATTAAAAAAAAAAAAAATGTGTCAAAAAATGTGTTTGCAAAATGTAAATATTATATATCTGTGGCTGTAAGACTTTAAATATGCACTATTAAGATGTAGAATAGGAAGCATCATGTATTATTATTTAATAAAGTGTAACCGGAATGAGTATGTTGTGCTGTTAAGTGGGCAGATGACGTAATGGGTAGGCTGTGTTTAAAGTCTCGCGGGCGTCAAGGAAACAGTTTTTGCTCTCAGTTTTCTACGCTTGGCGAGCGAGTTTGTGTTTCTTCCTCTGCTGGCACGTTGAAAGAACAGTTTGACCCACTGTGCCCGACAATTCAGAAGATTTCTCCTGTACGAATGACTGATGTGAGAACATAGTGTGCGTGCCATTTTGTGTTTGGTTACGGCCACTGGACATCAAAACCTTTCTTGGCAAGTGGCCATCGTTTTTTTCCCCACTGAATTTGAAATTTGGTTGCTTTATTTTTTTATTTGTGATGTTTTGATTTGTGGCATTCATTTTGTGAGATCTGCCTGTCTTATTTAAGTGGTATATCACTGTATTGGGAGGTCTTATTTGGTTGTGTGTTTTACATATTATGGTTTGATTGGGTTTGATTTTCTTTGGGTTTGATTTGTTCCTCCCATGTGGTGTATTTCCCATTTTATGATTCTAGGTGGATTGTTGCTACTTTGAGTGTCATTCTTATTATGTTTTTCTTTTTGATCTAAATTATGATTTGTTTGTTTAATTAATCTGAATTTTAGATTAATTATTTATTTTTCTAATTGTACTATTTTAGTTTGATTTTGATTTGTTTGGAGCATTGTTTCTATTTCTTTTGAAAATTAATTTGGTTAAGTTAACTTTAAATTCATTTAGAGTGGTGTTGAATTGTTGTAGTTTGTTTATTTTCTGTTGTGTTATGAAAAGTGTTACCAAGTCATTTCAGCCATAAAAGAAGAACGGTATTTCTCATTTTATAAAATAAATCAACCCTCTTTTGTACTCTGGCTTCTAGCTCATTTATTTGAACTGCCTGTGCGAACAAGAAAAAAGATCAGGTCATTATTAGGGTCCCCCATCCCAGAACTTGTGGGTGGCGTAGTCAATTTGGTCGACAATTTAATAGCTACGAGCAACCCAAGGTCACAAAAGTAAAAAAGGTCATCTTTATTTGACCCTCTAACTTTAGCATTCACTATTCTAATTCTATTCTTAAAAAAAAAAAATCTAACTAGCTTTCTAATCTTTTTGTATTCTATCTGTTTTCTTTTCATTTATTATACAGTTAACAAAAGCAAAAAATACCTCTAACACTAGCTTGCTCTATTCTTTTTCTATTCCATCTGTTTTCTTTTTATTTATTATATTATTTAAAAGCCCTTGCTACGTGTACTGCGTTAAGCTAACTGAGACTTATAGCACTTGTATATCATTGCTCTTTTATTGATTTTGATTGCTTCCATTGTCCTCATTTGTAAGTCACTTTGGATAAAAGCGTCTGCTAAATGACTAAATGTAAATGTAATAAAGACTAAATGTATATTACCGCTTTTCCACTTAAACATACTGTATGTTTCCAGGAGTTTAAATATTATGCGCTTAATGGTAAGTGTAACTTAAATCTGCAATTGTAAGCTCTCAAAACGGTTTCACCACGGTTTCAAATAATTTTCCCATGACTCCAAACATAAAGACTGTGAAGCCTAAGGTTAAACTAAACATAAAAACATCCTAGAAGTATCCGGGTTTGGAAAATGGCCAACCATACTCAGTAAAACTCTCCACAATGTCATCGCACTCAAAGAATGAGAACAGAGGGAACCAGATACGTGCTCGGCGGCTGTGCTTATAAGCTTGTGTGGGCTAGCATGTGGTAGTACGGGAACAGTCATGTAGAATGCAATGAAGACATTAATGGAGTAATGTTCAAGAGATTTGGTTTAGCACCCAAGATGTGATGTGGATGAAGTTCCAGTTACGTGGCGTGTCTAAACATCGCCATCAATGTTTGCATACTCACATTCAGTGACAAAAAAGTTGAGCATTGTTGATATTTTTGATGAGTAAAACTCTCCACAATGTTTGCATACTCACATTCAGTGACAAAAAAGTTGAGCATTGTTAGAACAACAGTGTGACCACTGAACATGTAATCACCAAATGAATGAACACAGGTTAAAGACATGCCAAGCCCACTCCAGATTTCCAATGCTTGCTGCACTTTTGCCCATGCATCACCTTATATCTGCAAAACACAGATATGCATATTAATGCTTGTACACTGTACAGATGGATGACGGTCAGGCTTAAGTGTAAGAGGGTAATAAATAATGAGATTTTACATATATATATATATATATATATATATATATATATATATATATATATATATATATATATATATATATAAATATAAAAATAAATTAAAATTATATTATTAAAAACACAAAATTACAAATAATATTAATAAAATATTATATTTATATATACCGTGTATATATATATATATATATATATATACATACACATACACACACTCACCGGCCACTTTATTAGGTACATCTGTTCAATTGCTTGGTAACACAAATTACAAAATAAAAACAGCCAATCACATGGCAGCAACTTAATGAATTTAGGCATCTAGATGTGGTGAAGACGACTTGAACTGAAGTTCAAACCGAGCATCAGAATGGGGAAGAAAGGGGATTTAAGTGACTTTGAACGTAGAATGGTTGTTGGTTTCCAGACGGGCTGGTCTGAATATTTCAAAAACTGCTGATCTACTGGGATTTTCATGCACAACCATCTCAAGGATTTACAGAGAATGGTCCAAAAAAGAGAAAATATCCAGTGAGTGGCAGTTGTGTGGACGAAAATGCCTTGTTGATGTCAGAGGTCAGAGGGGCAGACTGGTTAGAGATGATAGAAAGGCAACAGTAACTCAAATAACCACTTGTTACAACCAAGGCATGCAGAATACCATCTCTGAAACACATCGAACCCTGAAGCAAATGGGCTACAGCAGCAGAAGACCACACCGGCTGCCGCTCCTGTCAGCTAAGAACAAGAAACTGAGGCTACAATTCGCACAGGCTCACCAAAATTGGATAATAGAAAATTGGAAAAACGTTGCCTGGTCTGATGAGTCTCGATTTCTGCTGCGACTATCAGATGGTAGGGTCAGAATTTGGCGTAAAGAACATGAAAGCATGGATCCATCCTGCCTGGTTCAGGTTGGTGGTGGTGGTGTAATGGTGTGGGGTATATTTTCTTGGCACACTTTGGGCCCCTTAGTACCAATTGAGCATCGTTTAAACGCCACAGCCTACCTGAGTATTGTTGCTGACCATGTCCATCCCTTTATGACTACAGTGTACCCATCTTCTGACTTCCAGCAGGATAATGCTCCATGTCACAAAGCTCAAATCATCTCAGACTGGTTTTCTTGAACATGACAATGAGTTCACTTTACTCAAATGGCCTCCACAGTCACCAGATCTCAATCCAATAGAGCAGCTTTTGGATGTGGTGGAACGGGAGAGTCGCATCATGGATGTGCAGCTGACAAATCTGCAGCAACTGCGTGATGCTACCATGTCAATATGGAGCAAAATCTCTTAGGAATGTTTCCAGCACCTTGTTAAATCTATGCCACAAAGAATTAAGGCAGTTCTGAAGGCAAAAGGGGGTCCAACCCAGTACTAGCAAGGTATACCTAATAAAGTGGCCAGATCTATCTATCTATCTATCTATCTATCTATCTATCTATCTATCTATCTATCTATCTATAATATATATATATAATCTATATATATCTATCTGTATATATATATATATTATATATATATATATATCTATCTATCTATCTATCTATCTATATATATGATGGTATTTTGCCTGTGTAAAAGTCGTGGCCACAATGCTAGGGTGTGGTTGCTAGCCGATGACATTATTAAAGTAAGTTGATCAGATCAAGCAGGATTGTTTGTGAATGTCTTTGTACCTTGCAGTTCAAATTAGAGTATTTATTTATTTATTTATTTGTTGTTTATTTGAATAGGGACAGATACAAAATTAAACATAGATTATTACATAAAGAACAATCTGATGCATGTATCACAGTGTTTATAGCCATGGCTAATTCTCAACACCTGTCCCTAGAAGAGCTTTTAACAGTCAAGTTAATGAGAAAAGAAAAATTAAAGAAAAAAAAAAAATATTACAGCAAATACAATGAAATGTCCAAAAACCAGTTAGCCCCAATAAAGATAAGTATTATAAATAAATACATTTACTCGAACTCACACAGATGCACACCTCACATACACCCAGCTACACATCTCATATGGCATGATCACACTGCTGCTGCTCTACGAGCCAGTCTTTTGTAAGTTTTTTAAAGGTGGACAGTTTAGTTAAAGTCTTTATATTTGTAGGAAGGCAGTTCCACAAATTGGCTCCTTTCACAGAAAAAACATTTTTGGGCAAAAGATGTTTTACAAAACGGGACTTTACAGTCTCCACCTGTAGCCGCTCTTGTTGATCTGGAAGTATCCAGTCTGTTCACAAATTTACAAAGTGGCTCATCTAAAACCAGTCAAACATTTAAAAAACAACTTTATGTGTCTAAAATTAACAAAATTAACAAAATTTAAGATTTTATGCTTACTTAAGATGTAACAGTGATGGAATCGAATGGGCTTTTTATCTAAAAATTTTTAAGGCACAATTATAAAGCCTCTCAATAGGCTTTAGAGTAGTTTGGCTAGTCTGGGACCAAACAGTGGTGCAGTACGACAAGTGGGACATGATCATAGTGTTCAGAAAGACATGAGCACATTCAAAAGTTAGACTGTTCCTGATCATTCTGAAACAGTTTATACTGACCTTCATTTTTCTTGAGATATTTTTAATATGACTTTTAAAATTTAACTGAGAATCTAAAATCACTCCTAAATATTTTTCTTGTTCTACCTGATCAATAAGTTCACCATTCATTTTAACGTCAAGGTCATTTATTATCCTTGTTCTTTGTATAGAGAAACACATTGATTTAGTTTTCCTCAGATTAAGTGTTAAACATGATTTATTTAGCCAATTAGACACTTTCTCCAGACTTTTGGTCAGTGTATTGCCGATAACAACAGGGCTCTTGCCAGACACATAAACCACAGTGTCATCGGCATACATCTGAAGGCCAACTTCAGGACACACTTCAGGCAGCTCGTTCACATACAGGCTAAAGAGAATCGGTCCCAATATGGTTCCCTGAGGAATTCCGGTCTTAATTTTACATGGGGCAGATTTTACATGATCAATAACTACACATTGTTCTCTGCCCTGCAAGTATGACTCAAACCATGATAATGCTTGGGGTGACATATTATAAGATGACAGTTTTGAAATAAGATGGCCATGGTTTACTGTATCGAATGCCCTCTTTAAGTCTAGAAATACCGCACTCACGATGGTTCCTCTATCAAGCGGCTGCACAATATTGTCCAAAAATGCGCATATAGCTGATTCAGTGGAATGGTTCTGTCTGAAACCATACTGTTGAGCGTGTATATACTGATGTATTTCTAAATATTGTGTTAGCTTTTCTGAAACAATTTTTTCTAGTATTTTTGACATTACCGGAACTAGACTTATTGGTCGATAGTTACTAACGTCTGTGGTATTCCCGGACTTAAAGATGGGTTTAACCAGTGCCTTTTTCCACGCGTCTGGAAATATTCCAGTTTTAATCGAAACATTTATAATGTAGGTCAAAGGTTGAATAATAATTTGAGCATATTTTTTGAGGAAAGTTGTGTCTATGTTATAGTTGTCTTTGGATAAATTAGTATTCAGATCTGAAATAGCTTTCATTACCACTGCCTGATCCACTTCTCTAATTTTAAAAGAATTCTCATTTGCTGATGGCAATATGTTTAAATTGACACTATTGGGCTCGTCATCTAAAAAATTAGAAGCAAGGTCTTGTACTGATTTAATAAAAAATTTATTAAAAGCATTAGCAACTTGGACAGGGTCTGATATGTTTTTTTCTTCACATTTTAGTTCATATGAGTTATTTGTATTTGCATTAGGTTTAATTAGACTATTAATTTGTTTCCACATTACTTTACAATTTCCTTTAGCTTCAGTTAGAATTTTCATATAATAGTTTGCTTTTAAGTTCCGCAATTCTTTCACTACTTGATTTCGTAAACCTTTAAATAACATCAGATCTGTGTCATATCTGGTTTTAAGACAGGTTTTTAAAGCAAAATTTCTTTTTTTTATTAACTGTCGTACTTCATCACTTACCCATGGAAGCTGTACTTTTCTTTGTGGCCTTTTACATTGTTTTAAGGACTTATTTAAAATGTTACTCATTGTAGAAGTAAATATGTCACAACACTCGTTCACTTGACTATGTTGTGAGACCTTATCCCAATTAGTGTTTGCTAACTCATTCTCAAATTTAATAAGATCCTTGCGGGGGATTATTAACTTGGTTGCCTTTCGGTCATATTTATATTCATTTAGACGAATTTTTGAAAGTTTTCTGGAAATTAATATCATGTTATGATCTGATAAGCCACACACCAGATTGTATGTTTTTAAGACTCTTTCCGGCTTATTTGAGAATGCTAAATCTATTGCTGTCTGTGATGTTTTTGTCAAGCGAGTGGGACCAACAAAAAAATGAAAGTCATATTTTGATGTTAGTTCTTTGAGTTGTTTCCTACTGGATTTATTTAACCAATAAACAACATTATCACCACCAATAATAACCACACCACTCTTCTTAAAAAAATTAAAAAAAAAAAATTTCCAAATTGAGGGTGAGTACATTGTTTGAGTTGGATTTCTTGTGGAGAGATGAATATTAATAAGTCTAGTACATGAAATAAGATCTCCAACATGAAATTTCCAAATAAGACCACAGAATTTGACTCGACATATTTCCACGTCACCCTATTCAGCAAGGATGCATTAAATTGATAAAATGACAGTAAAGTTAATTTATTATTAATATGTATAAGTATTTCATAATATTACTGTTTTACTGTATTTGTTTATCAAAAACAATCCGAAAAATCTTAACATACATATTTTATATTTATATTGTTGTAAAATGTTGATTACAAATAATCCTGAAATTAATAACTTTTATTTAGTCTAATCTAATAACTGTTGTTTTATATGTTTTGTAGTTAAAAATCAATTGCCAAGGAGCTCAAGTGACAACATACGTATGTGACGAGTGGGGCGGGGCCGAGAGCCGTGGGAACGGAGCGAGGCCGGTGGAGTGATTGGGAAATGAGCGACACCTGCTCCACTCACCGGTCTCGAGTCCCACGGAGGAGATTGGGAGGATACAAGAGGAGCGACGACAGTGAAGGACGAGAGAGGACCAGGCCTGGGTTTTATTTTTGTTTGTGCGCGGCAGTCGCCCGTGAGGGGCTGTCGCGCTGTTTTGTCTTTATTTGGTTATTAAAGTTTTATTTGAATGTTCGCCGGTTCCCGCCTCCTTCTTCCCGTGATTATGGAGTTTTTATATTGTTACAACGTACAATAGATACAATAGGCTATCTCAGTGTAGTATTGGAACAGCTCAGGACTGCAAAGCCCTGCAGAGAGTTCTGCGCTTAGCTGAGCGCATCTCAGGGTCTGCTCTCCCCTCACTGCAGGACATCTACCTCAAACGCTACAAAAGCAGAGCTGTTAAAATCATTAAGGACTCTAACCACCCTGGTAAATGTCTTTTCATCTTACTGCCATCTGGTAAGTGCTTCCGTAACATGATGGCAAAAACCGAGAGACTTAGGAGGAGCTTCTTCCCCCAGGCCATCAGGCTCCTAAACTCAAACTCAGTCTCTTAACTTCTACATGACTTCACTTAATTATCAGTAAGATACTTAACATACTGACATTGTCACTAGCACACAGCATTTTCAATAATTTTCTACTTTTATTTATTTACTTTTTTTTTACTACCACTATTGCTGCTATGTAAATACCCTGTACAACCTGTTTGCACATTCTTCTCTTGTACAATCCTGCTCATCTTAATATTTATTAAGTCTACAGTATACTGTCCTGCACATTTTATTTTATAAGCATTTTATTTTATTCTTTTTTTATCTTACTTTTTCCATACCATATTTATATATAATTTTCTTATGTTTGTATTCTTTAATAATTGCGCTGTCCATGGAATGGACCTGACTTACATTTCACTTATGGTCATATGCTCTCCGTATAACCATGTACTGTACATGACAAATAAAAATCTTGAATCTTGAAATGATTACAATCAGTTTTTCCCTCTACAATCTAGAATGAATCTCCTTAATTTGGGCATTGATAATATTAAATAAGTAATATAATATTAAATAATTATTTTCAAAGAGATTCAGTCACCTGAGAAACAAGATTTGCATTTGTCTTGTTTAAAAGAATATTGAAGGAGTACCTACAATAAACTATGTCTTACTTCATTGCCCACCCCAAAGGCACCTCTAAGACAAAGAATGAGAAAGACAGATGGCATGTCTATTTATGTGCTCCTCCTCACCTTGCCTGAACATTGTAGATGATGACCAGATACAGACAGTGAAGTAACAAACATTGTGACCCAGCCTGCGAAACAAAATGGACCAGAAAAGTCACAGAAAGATGGAAAAAGAAACTGATTATGAGTCCACAGTGAGCAATATATAACAGTAATAATATACACAATATAATATTCACTTCAAATTTACATTCACATTTAAAATTCAACACATTTACAAGGGATTTTCATCATGATGAAGCATTTTCAGAAGTATCAGCAATTTCTGAAAATGACTGCATTGTCGCTGAGAATATTCTAACTACACAGCAGAGTCCTGAGACCACAGTAAACTTTTTTAAATGTTTCTAAGGGCTGGGTTGCATTTTGACTCTTTGTCTGTGTGTTTACCTGTGTTTGAGCATTAACACCACCAGCATTAATATGGAACTCGACACCACTGCACATGCTTCAGCCATGGTGAACGCCCAGGGAATTCTGGGAACACTGGCACATAAACAACAAGAGTCATAATTCTTGATATTAACAGTCCCAAGCCACAAGAAAAAATTACTGAGGAAAAACAGTTATTAAAATATACTTCTCATTTAACTGAATTGTGAACAAAAACAAGCAAAGTTGGATGTACATTTAATATACATAATATATGCATAATGTTGCTGTTTGAGCATAAACAGTATCTGCAAAGTTACGAAGCTGAAAGTTCAATGCAAATGGAGATATCGTTCTGGCAGATAAAATTCTGGCAGTTTAATGCCAACAAAAACGGCTGGTAGGGACTACAACAAGTTACTAACTTGTGATGTAACAAACCCAGATAAACCCTGCCCTCGGGAAAAGTGCTTCAAAATCTCGACCCCCATTCATTTCCATTATAAAGCTTGGAAGAGTCAGGACATTTTTTACTATAACTCCAATTGTATTCGTCTGAAAGTAGAAGTCATAAACTTTGCAGGTATGGCTTGAGGGTGAGCAAATCATGAGATAATTTTCATTTTTGGGTGAACTATCTCTTTTAAGGGATAGATCACCGAAAAATTTAAATGTCATCATTCGCCTATCCTCAAGTCATTCCAAACCTCTATGACTTATTTTCTTTTGTGTAAGAAGATATTTTGAGAAATGTCTGTTTTTGGTCCATACAATGGAAGACAATGGGTTCCAAAGTTGTCTGATTTCAGTGTTCTTCAAAATATATTTTTTGTTCCGCAGTAGAAA
This sequence comes from Cyprinus carpio, assembly GCF_018340385.1. Lineage (NCBI taxonomy): Eukaryota > Metazoa > Chordata > Actinopteri > Cypriniformes > Cyprinidae > Cyprinus > Cyprinus carpio. Next base: position 8,737,579 of record NC_056588.1, on the reverse strand, counting down.
GAAAGTAATTCAGGTTTGTAACAACATGAGCTTCTATGTGAGACCTACTGGTACAACAGGATACTAAAAATGAGCAAACATTTCTAGCCATGCTGACATATTCACACACAAACGATTCTTAATGACAGACTGTCAAACGTGTCATTCCTGGAACCAGAATGACTGGAAAAAGCATTTACAACATTCAGTGGAAGCTTCTTAAATCAATAAACCTCAACAAAAACAGTCCCAGTATATTTCAGATAACAATAAAGTGATCACAAGCATTTGGTGTTAACACAAATACTGTACACACATACAGGAATACTGCCACTTCGTACCAAGATGAATTATTGATTCAGGGACATTTACAAAGTGGTTAAAACCAAGTGTCTGTCCTCTTGCACAACACTGCACGAACAAACGGCCTGTTGTTAATAAATCTTAAAGCCATTTGGATGAGTTTCATCTGATATACATCCACTGACACACAGCACCGATTTTGGTTTATTAAAACAAAGTTTTTAGTGAAGTGAATTTCTTCTCAAAATTAAAACTGTACTAAAATTGTAAAAACAATATAACAAACAATTTGGGCCAGAAAGGTGTCCAACAAATGGCTATCATTAAAAAAAAAAAAAAACGTGCACACACACACACACACACATTGGGCCACAGTTTGAGTGATTTGGGTCAAGACAGCAAAAGAAAAGTGGCCAACAAACTATAGATTATAGATTAAGTTTGTACTGTACAAAAATCATGATCTATATGGATATTCCTCATCAAAAAAAAAAAAAGTCTTTATATAATTTTATATATATTCAGTTCCAAAATCTTGTTGTTGTTAACTACGGACCTTAGAGGGGCCAAAAAACAAACTGGATTGGCAATACCAAATGAATTTTTACTTTACAAATTACAGACATGGCCGATTCGCAAGGGATTAAGATCACAGACAACCTCAGCGTGATATGTAAATTTATTTCGAATCGGGCTAAAGACAGACTCAGGAGCCCCCTGGATACTGGAACCACAGCTCATAAACTGGAAATCACTGGTTGGCCACACACCAACCTGATTTTAATCAAGGTTAACTGGCTTTTCAATTTTGAAGAATTAAAATTTCTAGAAGCAAGTTAACTTTCATGACTCCACCATCTGATGTTCATGGTATTGCCAATCCAGTTTGTTTAAATTAAAAATGTATATTCCAGCAATGAAATAAGAACGTACATTTTTTAAATGATTAATTACAGAAACTTCCCTATTGTAGTATAAGACAGAGCTGATACCAAATGCAGTATTTTGTTGTGGTAAATAATGTACTATACATTATAAGTATGACCTACCATATTTCGCCAAAAAGCAAGGTCCTAAGATAATATGGTACAGTACAGCTTATTAGGTCTTTTCAATTATAATGTATAGTATTATTATTTACCACAACAAAATACTGCATTTGGTATCAGCTCTGTCTTATACTACAATAGGGAAGTGTCTGTAATTAATCATTTTTAAAAATTAACATTCTTATTTCATTGCTGGAATATTAATTTTTAATACACGTTTCATCTATCATTATTTTATTTATTGGCATGATGTCTTGACATATTTAACAGTCCAGTAACTTCTCCTTATCTTCAGGTGTGTTTGCTGAGAGTGTGTATACTTCTTTTCATGGTAGTCTCCTGTAGTGCTGAGTGCTACATTCAAAAACTCTGCACCACATTGGCCCTCCAGGGCAAGATTTGAATAACCCTGACATATGTTCTTTACATGCTATCTTAAAAGGATAAACCACAGCTGTTAGATCAAAATGATCAAGTAAAAGTTCATTTTTGTAAGCTCTCCATGACCAACTCTGAATGGGAGAACGACTGTTACAACTGTCTTTGTACACTGTTTGGCATGCTATAACAAGTAAGTTTAACACTAGTTAGACGTAATTTATTTAGTGTTTTCATGACCATTCAGTTTACAAAGCTTACTTATATACATGATCTTGTCTGTGTGTGTGTGTGTGTGTGTGTGTGTGTGTGTGTGTGTGTGTGTGTGTGTGTGTGTGTGTGTGTGTGTAGGATCCCAAGAGCAATAGAGTGCCCTGATGAATGTGAGATGGTTGTTAACAAAACAACCTGCTCCTTCACCCTAGCACTTATTTCAGACCACACCAAACCATGCACATTTGCCTAACACAACTGGATGCAATCACACGTCTATGGAATAAGTTTTTCACTGGGTGAAAAATATTACAAATGAAATAACGGCATAACTGTATGATCTGAATATACAATAAAATGATTTATCTGGGTTTCTCTGGATTTTAATCCATTGTAAATATGCAGAATTGTTCATCTACAGCCTGTTCATGCACATTTGCAGATATCATCTTATTATTATTGTTTTAACCGAGGGTGCTTTTGATTGTGTGAGAAAATGGATGTGTGGCGTGAGAAAAGTTTCAGTTGTGTGAGTCTCACGCTGAATGCGTGAGAGTTGGCAGCCTTTTTGAAAAGGGCCTGAACTTCACACATGATCTCTTAATGGCAATTTACTGGTAATTTACCAGTAAAAACTGTATGTGTGAAAGGGACTAAACTCTTCCTCTGTATAGGCTATGCTGTGAATTTGAATTGCTTAACGTTTGTCTGGGAAAAAAGTGTGCATTATCTCACTAGATTTGTAACGTAAATCATTTATAAACTTTTGCCAACACAGGAGAATACATTAACCTGTTTCTAAATATGCCATTTATTGTACATCGCAATTTTAAAATAAAATTTCTGAGTTTGCATGTGGCCAAATATTAAAATTAAATACAACCAAACAACGTATAATTAATAATACAAAATAAACTTAACCAGGCTATTTTCAACCTCTGTAGGTATTTGTTATAATACATAATGTACTTAAGTTGGTTATGTTCATATTATGTATAGGAACATTACATTATGTATTTTATCAGTGTTGTTCAATTAAACCAGTGATTCTCAACCTTTTTTTCCACCGGGCCGCACTATGGTCCAAGTGCAAGTCTCGCGGGCCGCACGCGTCACCAATATAAACCAACCTGATTTATAATATTTTAGCCTAAATATTATGATATTTAATCGATTACATTCATTGAAATAAATTAATAATTCTACTCCCCATAAATAAAACACCTGATGCTGTCGGGAGCTGACCAATTTTGTGAAATTCGGCTCGAAAGGAGTAACAGCACAATGAAGTTGCGATTTTAAGTTGCAGTCTGTAAGACGCTCACGGAAGCATGACTTGACGCGCGACATTGCAGAAAATGTGCGTTCACAAATGTAGCCTATGTTGATCCAAATATGGAAAGCACTTTCGAATTTAATAATATGAGGTTCTCTCCAGAGATGTTTTGCCACATTTCTGCAATTAAGGATGATTGCTGCTTAGTAGCCTATGGGTGGTTCTATTTACCTGAACTTCTTCAAGTGAGTTACGGAGCAAACCGAAAATCCAGCACTCTCCTTCACTGCTGATACTGTGGCTATTCTTGTTTGTACAGTATGAGTTCATTCGCTGACATTTTCACACATTTCTTTTTACTCCCTTAAAAAACAAATTTTGTCTCAAAAAAAACAAATCTGATGTCTCATTTTACAATGGCTGTTGATGAATATTTGAATAATTCTGCCAAAGTGCGGCATGTATGTGTTCGTTAAATGCGGAACGTTATGTGAGTAGGTCTGCAGTCATGTCTGAAAATAATATATGAAAAACAAAAATAATTTTACATAAAAACATTAGGCTATAGCTTATATTTATTTAGTACATTTTTAAATGAATGTAAAAACTAAAATGAATTGTAAAACTGAAAGTCTGGGCCGCATTTGAATTTGTGATGTTGAGAACCCACTGAATTAAACCATGTAATGGTGAAGGGTAAATTAAGGGATTTTATAGGACACATGATTTATAGGGGAGTCATTTATAGGGGGACGTTGCCCCCTTGTGGTTAGGTGGGGGAAGTGGTAAAACCAAGCACTTTAATAAAATCATGCTTAGAGAGCACACATGTTGGGCATGTATCATCTGTTAAGTTAGTACCACTTAACTCTACATGGAGTCAGAAGTGACTTCAGTTTCTCCAAGTCGGGTAAACATGAGATGTGGTTTTGCCGATTTAACTGGAGAGAACTCACGTAACTTTAGTTAGTAAGTCTGAAGTTTAGCTAGCTTGCAAAACTAACGTGAAGTTCGCGCGCGGACGAGAAAGGACAAAGAAAATGGAGTGATTCCAGATTCCCCCCACCACCCAAGTTTTACTTCACAAAGCTAGAAGAGTGGCCCAAGTGGATTCGAAGGTTTTAAGAGATTCCAAATCGGGTCTAGAGCTACAGCCGGATGAAAACCAGGTGAACACTTTAATCTATACTATGGGGGACGAGGCGGAAGATATCGTGACTTCACTTCGTATGACGGAGGAGGAGGCAAGTGTATACAACACTGTCAAAGAAAAGCTAGAGGGACATTTCGTGGTGAGGAGAAATGTTATTTTTGAGCGAGCCAAATTCAACCAGAGACAGCAGGAACAAGGAGAGACTGTGGACAGTTTTTATCACCGCACTCCACTGCTTGTCAGAGCACTGCGGCTATGGACAGCTGCACGACGAACTGGTCCATGACAGACTTGTTGTAGGCTTGCGCGATAAAAAGCTGTCGGAGCAACTGCAGCTGGACTCGGAGCTAACGCTGGACGGTGAGCGATGACACGCGCGTCAGAGCGAAAGTGTGAAAAAACAACAGGATCTGTTGAAGAGTAACTTTAAAGGCACCACAGACGTGGACAGCATTCAAACAACAAAACAGACAAATGCAAAGGAAGACAGCAGAAAATGCAGGCCAAATGATATATCAGTTATCAGACATAGACAGGTAACCAGACATGATGCATGTTGTGTGGTAGAACGCCAGCACACAGCAAAAATCAGTGCCCAGCTAGAGAAGTAGCATGTAACCGGTGTCAGAAAAAGGGTCACTACGCAAAAGTGTGGAGGTCAGGGGCTCTCAATGAAGTTAACACAGCAGAGTCAGAGAGAGGAGGAAAATAGCTTATTCAAAATAGATACAGTTCAAAATATAAAACATCTATAATCAACCTTAAAGTGAATGAGCACACAGCTGTATTCAAAATAGATACAGGGGCAGACGTAACAGTGCTATCTGAAGATGTATTTCAGAAAGGGCAGTTTCCGGAGCTAGAGAGAGCAAAGAAATTGCTGCAGGGTTCAGGTCTGACACCCATCACAGTGAAGGGGAAGTTCACAGTCACTATAGGAACAGACAGTAAAAGCACCACACAGGAAGTGTATGTAGTCCCGGGTCTGAAGTTTAGCCTACTGGGACGTCCAGCTATCCAGGCATTAGGGCTAGTGGCTAGAGTAGACACAGTGGCACTGGATTCAGTCGAGAGAGTCAAGGAGCAGTTCCCCACAATGTTCAAAGGGCTAGGCAAGATGGAGGGTGAATACAAGATAGAGCTTAAAGCAGACGCCAAACCATTCTCCATATCAACCCCACGACGAATCCCGCTGCCTCTCATGTCTAAAGTAAAAAAAGAACTCACGCGCATGGAAGAGATGGGGGTGATCTCAAGGGTTGAACAACCCACAGACTGGTGCGCCGGTATGGTCACTGTCCCAAAACCAGGCAAAGATGAGGTGCGCATCTGCATGGATCTGACCAAATTGAACGAGTCAGTCAAGAGGGAGAGACATATGCTCCCGTCAGTCGAACACACACTTGGACAGCTAGAGGGCGCCAAAGTATTCTCAAAAATTTATGCAAACTCAGGGTTTTGGCAAATTCCCCTTGCCAAGGAGTCCGCTCTCCTCACAACGTTCCTCACTCCCTTTGGGAGGTTTTGCTTTAACCGCCTCTACTTCGGCATATCCTCAGCGCCTGAACACTACCAGAAGAGAATGTCTTAGATACTGGAGGGACTCGATGGTGTCCTGTGCCAAATGGATGACGTGCTCGTGTACGGACACACAGACCCAGCACAACACATGACTGCTTGCGGTGCTGGGGAGGCTGCAGGAGGCAGGCGTCACGCTGAGAGGTGAGAAATGTGAATTCTCAAAAGGCCATGTCAAATTTCTCGGACAGATCATAGATGCAGCCGGCGTGAGAGCAGATCCTAACAAAGTGAGGGCAGTGACCGACATGGAGGAGCCTGAAGACGCGAGCGGAGTGAGACGATTCCTCGGGATGGTGAATCACCTAGGAAAGTACTTACCTCATCAGGCAGAAAAGACACAGCCACTCCGGGACCTGTTAAAGAAGCAAAACGTGTTTCAGTGGGGGCATGATCAACAAAGAGCATTCAACAACATCAAAGAGGATCTGAGCACGCCACCTGGGCTGGCGCTCTACAACGCAAAAGTGGAGACAGTTGTCTCAGCTGACGCGTCATCATTTGGACTGGGAGCTGTGCTACTCCAGAGACAGGAGGATGGCCACCTCAAGCCAGTTGCGTATAACTCCAGAGCACTCACAGACACTGAGAAAATGTACGCACAGATTGAGAAAGAGGCTTGGGCAATCACATGGGCATGCGAGTGTTTCTCAGACTTCTTGGTGGGCATCACATTTCACGTTGAAACGGACCACAAGCCTCTGGTTCCGTTACTAGGCTCCAGGAGCCTGGATGAGCTCCCGCCACGCATTCAGAGACTCAGAATAAAACTGATGGCTTTCAGTTTCTCCATCTCCCATGTGGCCGGCAAGAAACTGGCCACGGCGGACGTGCTATCAAGGGCGCCATTGCGAGACAGAGGGCAGCTGGAGCAGGAAGAGGAAGGCAACCTGTATGTAAACATGATCATGTCAACCCTCCCAGCTACATAAAAGAGGCTACAAGAAATAAGGGAACATCAAGATTGTGATGGAATACTGAGTCAAGTGAAAAGGTACTGTACTGAGGGCTGGCCAGACAGATCCACAATAGACAGAGCTTACCTACCGTATGCACATGTCGTGGAAGAGCTATCAGTGGAGAACGGCTTATTACTGAAAGGATGTAGACTAGTTATTCCCAAGCTGCTACAGAGAGACATCCTTCAGAAACTGCACGCAGGACACCAGGGTATAGCAAAGTGTCGTGAAAGAGCCAAGCAATCTGTCTGGTGGCCGGGACTGTGTACACAGCTTCAGAAAGTGGTCGAGGGCTGCAACACATGTGCAAAAGAAAGAATCAACCCCAAAGAGCCACTGCTGCCTACAGAATTCCCTGATAGACCATGGGCAAAGGTGGGTGCTGACTTGTTTCAGTGGAACGATAACCAGTATCTACTGGTGGTAGATTACTTTTCCCGTTTCATTGAGGTAGCTAAACTCAATGAGGTTTCATTGAGGTAGCTAAACAAGTCTATCTTCGCCAGGCATGGCATACCGTCCGAGGTCATGACAGATAATGGACCCCAGTTCCCTCAATAATTCCTCAACAAATTCGCAACACACACACACTTCACACACACAACGTCCAGCCCCAGATACGCTCAAGACAATGGAGAGGCAGAGCGAGCTGTGCGGACAGTTAAAGGCCTCCTCCAGAAAGAAAAAGACCCATTTCTGGCACTCATGGCTTTCAGAGCCACACCACTCGCCAACAGTCCAGCACAGCTGTCAATAGGCCGGCAGCTCAGAACAACAATTCCAGTCACTCTGTCATCTCTCAACCCAGGCTGGACTGACATAACCGAACTCAAAGAGGAGGAACGGAAAAAGAGACTGAGATCAGCCAGTCAGCCAGTGAGTCAGCCAGTGAGGTCAGATCATGCAGAGCAGGGCCCAGTTCAACCATGCAGTCCTGAGCCTCTGGCACGTTACCCTGCAAGAGAGAGACGACCTCCAGGGTACCTGAAGGATTTTGTGGCTAAATAGCGGGTACCCCTGGTGAGACTGAGTGATTTCTATGGGGCAGAATAAACCCCCACACTCAGTAGAAGGATTGGGTAGTCAACCCCACCTTCTTAGTTCAGATTTTCAGCTAATGTTCACTTGCTTATTGTTCTTAAGATACCATTTGATTTACAGTTTTACATGATTATTTGAGAAAAAGACAATGGGTGATGTTGCCTTATGCAAAGTGCAACAGTTTGAATTGGGAACAGTTAACTTTTGATATAGTCTGTTACAGTACAGAGGGGTTCGTGTAATCTTGTGTTATATATCAGTACAACTGATCTTATAAAGAGGGATGTAGTGTTAAGGGATTTTATAGGACACATGATGTGACGTTGCCCCCTTGTGGTTAGGTGGGGGAAGTGGTAAACCAAGCACTTTAATAAAGTCATGCTTAGAGAGCACACGTTGGACATGTATCTCTGTGTTTATCTGTTAAGTTAGTACCACTTAACTCTACAGTTTTGGTATTTTATTTGAGCCAATTATTATTGCCTCATCTTTAGTTTATAGTCATACTAAAGCCCGATTTTCACATAGGTCTATTTGTGTTGCTAAAATATATCAGATTACTCAGTTGTCAAAATAATCAGTAGATTACTTGATTATCAAAATAATCATTAGTTACAGCCCTAGATTAGATTAGAAATACAACTGCATTAGAAAATAGTTTTTTTGCTTTAACCCCTGGGTTAATGATGACATACAGTAAGAACACAAGAGGCCCTGTTCTAACGATTTAAGCGCATGGTCTAAAGCGCACGGCGCGGGTGCACTCAGGGCGTGTCCGAATCCCCTTTTGCTAGTTCAACAACGGGAAAAACGGTCTGCGCGCCCAGGTGCATGGTCTAAACGGGTTGTCCCTATTCTCTTAATGAGAAATTGGTGTTTTTTGGGGTGTAACGTGCAATAAACCAATCAGAGTCTCATCTCCCATCCCATTTAAAAGCCAGTTGCGCTCGCGCCATGGCGGGTTCACTATTTACATGATGGCAGAATGTAATTTTACATTTTTTTTGTGCTTCTGCACACTTCCTTGTGTGTAAAATAAGCAGAGTGTACGCACGTTGTGCACCCACCTATAGGCACATATTACTAACGCGCTCTTTAAATAACAAAGAAAAAATACTGTGCCAGACTTTAGACCAGGTTTGAGTCCATTGTGCAGTCTATTTTCAGTTCCTCAACATAGCAACGCACCAACAATGCACCTGAACACACCTCTTTTTTAGACCAGCACGCCCATGGGCGCACAAATGGGTGCAAATGCATTTGCCATTTAAACGACGTGGCACAGGACATGAAAATGAGAACTGCGTCAGGCTGAAACTAGCAAAAACACTTGAGCCACGCCTTATACTGGGTGTATGATGGGCTCAAGTACGCAAGATCGCATATTAGTGATGGGAAATCAAGGCTTTCTTAACCGTTTGAGGCTTTCACGAAATTGTGCCGAAAAACGGTTCATTACTCGAGGCTTTTAACACAGTGCTCATTAGTGACATCTGGTGGTCAGACTTGGTTTCTCCACCAAATCTAACAAAACATCGCAGAGGATGGTTTTTAATCCGTGCCAACTCGTGTCATGCTTAGTCTGGTCAACGGATTCACATATTGATTAATAATATTAAATATACAAGTGTGTGATTTATAATTAATAATTGACATGAGTAGTAGCAAAAATATTTTGGGTGAGCTGTTCGGGGTCTCTGAGACCCCAGCTATATAGAACATGATAAAATGCAATAGAGGTGTGACGTGCATTCAGTTTCTGTCTGGTGTTGAAGTTATTCTAAACTATTCTACTGAATCCCAGATAAGTGTACACAGACACACACACACAACCAAGTCAATTTAAAGTCAAACAGAGTCATACGAAGAACCGATTTTTTTCAAACCAGCTGTCCTGACCTTCCGATACAGCATGACGTTCGAAGCTTCAAACGTCATCAATCACGTGTTTTTTTTCCATTTCGATACAAGTGTCGCCACAGTGTGTGATACAATACTGCTTTGAAAACTGCGTTGGAGCCTCTGTATCAATCGTCCCATTACTATCGCATATTGAGAGACGTCAATTGTCATCGCTGGTTTATTTGACAGACGAAACAGACATAGCTAGTTAAAACTGCTGAAATATTTGCAGGGAAAATGTTTCTCAGGTCAGTCAGAGGTCATGGTAAACACAGTGCAGGGCTGGATTGGTAATCGGTCATACAGGGCATTTTCTCGGTGGGCCGACGTACCTTATGGGCTGACAGAATGTTTTATTTTGTTTGTTTTTTGCCATCACGCAGGGACAGTGAGCAGCCAGTGGCCCATTTGTTTGTATCCTGTATTGACAGTGTAAACATCCAATCACAATGCGCTATAGACGGAGCAATTAATTAAGTATTTTGCTGCACCTATATAAAGATCGCACCAGCCTAACTTCTTCCTCGTTGGCTTTTCCTACGTTTACACAGCAGCTTGATCAAGAACAGGCTTGCTCTGCGGTGAGTGATGCAGACCAAAGAGCCAGGCAGGAGGAGAAGAAGAGAGTAGTTGAATCAGTAAAGTGCTTGATAGGGACTCGCAACGGAGGCAGGCATCTAACCTATCCTAATGTGTGCGTGGGCCATGAGTGTAGAATATGTAAACACTTTTTAATTAAACAAAAATTAGTCCCCTGCGAGCACACAAGTCAAGTGTGTTCATAGAGGTTTCCATGGGCCAATGCAAATTAAGCTATGAATTAAAAAAGACACGATATTGTCGGACCTGACGTTTTATTATCCAAAACAAGATGTGCTATGAGTGTGATACATAGGCTACATACATACACTACCAGTCAAAACATTTTGAACAGTAAGAAAGATCCAATAGAAAGATCCAAAGATTTCTAAAATAAAAAGCTTTTGTAACGTTACATGTACCATTCAAAAGCTTAGAGTCAGTATAATTTATTTATTTATTAATAATTTTTTATTTATTTATTTATTTTTTTTTTTTGGGGGGGGGGGGGGGGTGATTATAGAAATGAATACTTTTATTTAGCTAGGATGCTTTAAACTGATCAAAAGTTACGATAAAGACATTTATAATGCTACAAAAAATAAATTTCAGATAAATGCTGTTCTTCTGAACTTTCTATCCATCAAAGAAACCTGAAAAAAATTATACTCAGCTGTTTTCAACATGATAATAATAAATGTTTTTTGAGCAGCAAATCAGAATAGTTGAATGATTTCTGAAGGATCATGTGACTGGAGTAATGGTGCTAAAAATTCAGCTTTGAAATCACAGGAATAAATTACATTTTACATCTTTTGAAGTGGTGGTGGGCTGCCTGGACCAAAAAATGCCAGCCCTGGTTATAATGAGAGGATTCGGGAACTTGCAGAATTCTTTAAAAAAAAACATGTTGAGTGGTTTCTGAGTAATTCTGAATGCAATGGCCAATCAGGAGTGTTCAGTAAATCAACAGACTGGCTACATCGCTCAACGCTACAAAAAAGTTGTTGTAAATATAAGCTTTTGAAGTTTAAGTTTCAAACTTAAAGGTGCTTTAAACTGATCAAAAGTTACGATAAAGACATTTATAATGATACAAAAAAATAAAATTCAGATAAATGCTGTTCTTCTGAACTTTCTATCCATCAAAGAAACCTGAAAAAAATTATACTCAGCTCTTTTCAACATGATAATAATAAATGTTTTTTGAGCAGCAAATCAGAATAGTTGAATGATTTCTGAAGGATCATGTGACTGGAGTAATGGTGCTAAAAATTCAGCTTTGAAATCACAGGAATAAATTACATTTTACATCTTTCGAACTGGTGGTAGGCTGCCTGGACCAAAAAATGCCAGCCCTGGTTATAATGAGAGGATTCGGGAACTTGCAGAATTCTTAAAAAAAAAAAAAAAACGGGTTGAGTGGTTTCTGAGTAATTCTGAATGCAATGGCCAATCAGGAGTGTTCAGTAAATCAACAGACTGGCTACATCGCTCAACGCTACAAAAAAGTTGTTGTAAATATAAGCTTTTGAAGTTTAAGTTTCAAACTTAAAGGTGCTGTATTTAAGATTTTGACTCTACTAAAACATAACAATAGCATAATATGTTTGCAGATATTTAAGAAACATGCTAAGTTAACATACTTGTTTATCTGAAAAACAATGCTACAGTCAGTTATTCTCCTCTGAAAATGTGCATCCTGCCTATGGCCGTAGCATACCTGAATGTAATGCCCTGGAAATTGGCTGAGTACAGATACTGAGTTTTAAAGAAACCAAAATAGAGAATTGTGGAGTGTGAAGCGCGGTGCTGTGGTCACTCCAACAATCTAACTGTCTGACCTCTTTCTCTCTTTCACACAGTTACTCTTTGGTCAGGAATCCTCTGAAACTGCAACTGTGTGATCTGATTAAGTGGTGAGACTACATATTGTGACCTCAGTTTGGGAAGGTGAAGATTACATTACAGGACAGGACATTATCATTTTATTTTCTTATAGTGTCATACGGAGTTGGTCTTTGTACACTAGGTTGTGCTGTTGTACATAGATTGCAGTTGAGTTAGGTTTTGTAAGGATATTAGGTGGTAAAATGTATAAAATTAAAGATGAGTGGTACTCACCACTCTTTTTTTCAGGTTGACTTAGCAGTAGGTGTCCTGCAAGACTGATAAGAAGTGCTTTCTCAGGAAAAGCTACTTTAACATTACATCACGGGGAGCGCATCATTTCAACAAAAAAGAAGAGGAACAGCTGGAGTTAATTTGCACAGAAATATCCTTGTTAAGATCCCCTGGACTGCTGATGTGAAGGTAAGCGGGTTACATCTGCAAGATAATGTACGATAATAATTACCTCCCAATATCATAGTGTGTGTGCAACAAAAAAAGGGATATCATTTAAACATGATGTGTGTTGGAGAGGTGAATTTGATATTCTAAACACATAGTTAAATATAACAATGTTATTATGTGTGTATTTTCTCTTTCTGCTCTTGAGTGTCTGAAATGAGATCTCAGTTCTGCTGCCTTAGTTATGCAACTCTGCATTCCTCCACTATAGTCAAATGGAAATACTTATGTGTGTGTGGATGTGATATGTAGGCCAGCACAAAGTCCTCCTCGGGGTTATTGGAAAGAAAGACAACGAAAATGAGTTCTGTTGTTTTCACTGTGCACTACATAAACTGTCTGTATTTAGTACTGAAATATCATATAGTTTAAAGTTACCCATAATTTCAAAACATGTTTTATATGTTAAGGATGTCAACCAATTAAAAGTATAATCGAATTAATTCCATGAAATGCAGATTACTGAAGAGTGCTTCAGCCGTTATGCCAATACCTGGAAGATTAATTCGCCATGGGTTCCAAGCAATTCAGTTTGCATGGTTTGGTCATATGTGAATTCTTTCTGAGTCTGAAATGTTAATTGTTGGTCTATATATGTATGAGACAGACTGATGTCATTGGCCATTGCATTATGTTTTGCTGTTTTTTCAGTGACTGGTTTTATGAGCAGTTCATTTTAAGATGGCGTGTAAAACTAAATGTAATTTAACTTCAAAAAGACATATTGAGACCCCTGCATTCTCTTCAACGATTCAAGCAAGATATTTTCAGCAGTTTTGTCTCTATTCTAGGCAAAAAAAAAAAATAAATCAATCATAAAACCACAAAAATAACAAAAACAAACAAATTATTACATATTTCCTGATTTAGTGCACAGTACCTTAATCACTCATTTCCATTTTCATGTCAAACCAAGCTGAGTTGTTACACATTTATGTACTTGATTAATTTAGTGAGCAGTACTAAATGTGCAGCTATAATGTAAGATTTATAATGTAAGAAAGTACATTGTGCCTGTTTGTTCATGAGGTCAGCTGAATTCCTGCAGAAAAACAAAGGCCTACTGCAGAAATAAGCAACAATGACATGCAGTCCATGTAAAATATGATATAGGGGTCAGAGAGACAGAGAAAGAGAGAGAGTAATTGGGAGAAAGAAGAGTCAGAAAAAGAGAGAAAGGGATTCTGTGATGTTGAAGAAAAAGCAGTTCAGAGGGAGGCCGTTGACGTGGCAGAAAGGAAGTGGCTTCAGTGTGATGGGGGAGTGAGGAGTGAGGAGGGGGGAGCCATGGGAGGGAAGGAAAGAGAAAAAATAAGAGCAAAACAGAGAAAGAGGGACTGTAAAAAGGGAATAAAAGATCCCTTTATTTGTACACAGTGAAAATTAAAAGTTTATCAAACTCTGTGTGTGTGCAGCTTTGAGGACGAGGACTGGAAAATAGAGGTGAAATACTCAGAATACTTTTAAAGAATAATCACTCCAAATAACAGCATCCTGCAAAAATGCTTTAAATACAAATGTATAAAGATGAGGACTTGGTCTGTTTATAAAATTTCAACAAGTGTGATGTTGTTTTGAATATGTGATGCGACCTTAAAAAATAAAATAAAGTCAGTGATAAAATTACAATTACAATATGTGTACAGTAGAAGAACAATTGCACCAGAACAAACATTAACATAAACACATTGTTTTAAATAAAGCCACAAAGACTATATTACATGAGTGAAAGAATCGCTTAGTAACCTTTTTGTTCAAAGTTACACTGTTCAGAAGTTTGGGTTTGGTAAAGTTTTTTTTTTCTTTTTTAATGTTTTTGAGAGGTCAAGGCTACAGTTATTTGAACAAAAAAAACAGTAATATTGTAGGCAGTGTGTGCGTGTGTGTATATATATATATATATATATATGCAGTAGTCAACAGTTGATCAAAAAAGTTCATCAAAGTTTTCTTAAGACAAGAAAGGGTATTGTTTTGGTTTTACGACAACTTTGATATAAGGTTTTGATCCACTTCAAATGTTGACTACTATATATATATATATATATATATATATATATATATATACACTCACCGGCCACTTTATTAGGTACACCTGTTCAGTTGCTCGGTAAGGCATGGCAAGGCAAGGCAAGTTTATTTATATAGCACATTTCGTACACAATGGTAATTCAAAGTGCTTTACATAAAAAAAGTAAAATAATCATGAAGAAAAATAATAACAAAAATAAAAAGCAATTTTAAAACTTTGGAAATGATTTAAAAATTGACTTATTTAAAATGAATTTAAAACAGGTAAAAATATAACAGTCAATATGTAAAAATACAGTGCAATCAGTTCGGACATTGCACAGTGCTCATTCAATAAATGCACAGCTAAACTGATGAGTTTTGAGTCTAGATTTAAATGTGACTAATGTTTTAGCACATCTGATCTCTTCTGGAAGCTGATTCCAACTGCGGGCGGCATAGTAACTAAAGGCGGACTCCCCTTGGTATTTTAAAACTGACTCAATCCTAATGATCTGAGTGGTCTGTTAGGTTTTATATTCAGTGAACATATCTGCAATATATTTTGGTCCTAGGTCATTGAGTTATTTATAAATGAGTAAAAGTACTTTAAAATCAATCCTAAAAGCAACTGTAAGCAACTGAAAACACCTGAGAAATGCTCAGATATTCTCATATTTCCAGTCACAATCCAGAAACCAGCCATCAGCATTCAGCCGCAGCTGCAGCTGTCTAATGGTCTTTTTGGAAGGCCGGTGAGGAGACCATTACAATAGTCCACCCTGCTGGTGATAAAGGCATGGACAAGTTTCTCCAAGTCTTGACTGGAAACAAAACATCTAATTCTTGCAATGTTTTTTTAGATGAAAGTATGCTGATTTAGTTACTACTGAAAAAACTAAGGTCTGTCTCCAGAATCACACCAAGATTCCTGACTTGATTTTTAGTTGTTTGACCCCTAGAATCAAGGTGTGCATTCACCTTGAAAACTTAATCTTTGTTTCCAAATGCAATAACTTCCAAATGCAATAACAGTTTTTACCTTTTTTAACTGAAGAAAGTTCTGGCACATCCAACTATTAATTTCATCAATACATTGGCAGAGGGAGTCAATGGGGCTGTAGTCATTTGGAGATAAGGCTAGGTAAATCTGTGTATCATCAGCATAGCTATGATATGCAATTTGGTTCCTTCTCATTATTTGACTTAGTGGGTAATACAAATTGCTAATCAGCCAATCACATGGCAGCAACTTAATGCATTTAGGCATCTAGATGTGGTGAAGACGACTTGCTGAAGTTCAAACCGAGCATCAGAATGGGGAAGAAAGTGGATTTAAGTGACTTTGAATGTAGAATGGTTGTTGGTGCCAGACGGACTGGTCTGAATATTTCAAAAACTGCTGATCTACTGGGATTTTCACACACAACCATCTCAGGGGTTTACAGAGAATGGTCCGAAAAAGAGCAAATATCCAGTGAGCGGCAGTTGTGTGGACGTAAATGCCTCGTTGATGTCAGAGGTCAGAGGAGAAGGAGCAGACTGGTTAGAGATTATAGAAAGGCAACAGTAACTCAAATAACCACTTGTTACAACCAAGGCATGCAGAATACCGTCTCTGAAACACATTGAACCCTGAAGCAGATGGGCTACAGCAGCAGAAGACCACACCGGGTGCCGATCCTGTCAGCTAAGAACAAGAAACTGAGGCTACAATTCACACAGGCTCAACAAAATTAGATAATGGAAGATTGGAAAAACGTTGCCTGGTCTGATGAGTCTCGATTTCTGCTGCGACATTCAGATGGTTGGGTCAGAATTTGGAGTAAAGAACATTAAAGCATGGATCCATCCTGCCTTGTCTCAACGGTTCAGGCTGGTGGTGGTGGTGTAATGGTGTGGGGGATATTTTCTTGGCACACTTTTGACCCCTTAGTACCAATTGAGCATAATTTAAATGCCACAGCCTACCTGAGTATTGTTGCTGACCATATCCATCCCTTTATGACTACGGTGTACTACTTCCAGCAGGATAATGCACCATGTCACAAAGCTCAAATCATCTCAGACTGTTTCTTGAACATGACAATGAGTTCAAATATCCTCCACAGTCACCACAGTCACCTACTGCTATCAGTTCTGAAGGCAAAGTGTGAAGGTGTATATATATATATATACACACACACATACACACAGTCTTTCTGTAAAGTGCCATATTACACTACTATATTTTTACTGTATAAAGCATTTTTTTCAATTAGTATAAATTCCAAAAGCATCATAATGTTTTTAATAGAGTTGGACTGAGCCCTAAAGCTAATGCTAAAAACTACCATTAATGTAGTCTTTGTTTCTTCTTTGAAAATAAAGAATCAGTGTTTCAAATGTGACCATGCTGTTTTTGTGTCGGAGAGCAGCAGGATATGTTTCAGAGAATGTGAACAAAGCTGGAGAGAATGCGAGTATGTGCTGAGTGTGTGAGTATACTCTATTTTCATAGGCCATATGCTTCTGTTTAAACTGTTTTAAAGGGGTGGAGCATCATTTGATTGGGATCTGTTTCCCCTTTCTCTATTGCCCGCCCCTTGAGTCCATAGCTCTTGGTTTATTTTCCTCATCTCATCTTTCACTCCTTTCGTCAGCTACTCCTTTTCCTTTTCTCTCTGTCTTTCTTTTCCCCCTTTGCTCCATTTCTTTATTTAGTCAGGCCTGTGTCCTGCTGCAGAAGGGATCTGAAACTCTTAGAGGAGATGCCAGAGCCCATATGAATCGTTGGTTGGACCCCTTGGCCCAGGGCCGGTAGGATGTGCTTCAAGTTGAACTGTGCTTGCTCAAAACCTTTTACCTTGGAACTTTAAGGTGTGATGAGACTGGATGAAAGTAGGATTTGTTTTACCTGAGCCTTTTTTGCTTGTTGAGACATTAACTCCACAGATCTGAGCCTCTTTGGGCCAGTGTTGTTGTTGATTCTTGGATGAGCCGTTGATCTGGTACCACGTGCTGATTGGCTGGGGCTGTGTTGGTGTACAGTAGGTGAATGGCGCGGCGCAGTTCAGGTGGACGCGGGGGTGGAGGCAGCTGGCTCACTGCCTGTTTTTTTCCATCATCCTCAGGGAGGGAGCATGGAGAAGCCCTGGGTGCAGAGGAGTGTATGTGTGTGTATGTGGTGACGGCAGACTACCAGTGTCAGGAAAATACAGAAATCAGCCTGAAAGCAGGAGAGAGAGTCGAGGTGATTGAAAAAAGTGAGAGTGGTGAGTGACACACATTCATACACACACAACATAGTCTTGTACGTACAGTGGGGTCCAAACGTCAGAAATCACTGGTAAAAATGCTTGTACTTTGCATTTTTAAAATGAAATGCAACATTTTTAAATACAACTTGCATAATAAGCATCACAATTTGAGTTTTATTTTTTATTTTTTATTATTATTTAAATTGAAAAAAAGAACATGAATTTCAGAAAGTTCTCCAGCATGTTTTGAAATGATCCAAAGAGCATCTTGTCCTCCAGTCCTTCAGCAAGAACATCTGACTGTCTGAACAAAGAGTCACATGATCAATGTCACAAATTTAGCTGTTTGATTATTAACCTAAAACTGAACACAATCTTCAATGTTTTTTGTTTTATTTTAAATTATAATATTTATTAACATAATTAGATTTTAGATACCAGATTTTCAATACTCACACTTTTGAACATCCACTAATATACTAACAAACATATACACTCAAAAAAAAGAAAATAAAAACAATTTATTTTTTGTTTTAATAAAAATAAAAGAAAATGTGTTCTTTAAAAGTGCATTTCAAACTGTGACGATGCAACAAACTTATGCTGTCCTCGTGACTTATTGTTAATGCATTACTTTGACCTTTTGTAAACTGTCTTTCATGGCAGCTGTGCTTATTTTTCTGATGTCACAATTATTATTTTTATGGCTGCTTTGGAAGCTAAATGACTGAATAATGGTATATAGCTACCACAAAATGACCTATTTAATTCCAAAGACAAGCAAAAAAAAAAAAAAAACCTCAAACGTACTCATTCATCAGAAATCACCTTCACAGCAAAAACTGTTTTTATTTTTTATTTTTTTCAAAAGTAGCAATATTTACCATTCTACATCTATTTGGATGTCGGAAAATTTGTACCAGCTTTATAAGTACAAAAAAAAAACAACAACAACAAAAAAACACATCTTACCAGAATTTAAAGCAGCAGTTGGATTTCTCTTGGAGAAATGGAAAGTTTCCAGCCTACACTGTGTGTTTGAAACAAATAGTGTGTCTGGAGAGAATTTAGTGAATTTTTTTTTATTTTATTATTATTATTTTTTTTTACTGAAATACTGCTTTGAAATTTGAAAACTTGAACATGCAAAGACAGTGAATTAAATTATATTGAGTCATTTTAGAGCAGTAGAAGAGTTTGCGTAAGTCTGGAAAATGCCCACCACAGCCAGAGACTCGTATTTGAGTGAAGGTATTTAGATCATCTTAATGGATCTGCCAGAATCTTTCCTCAGCAGAAAAAGTGTGTGTTCATATGCGTATGTGTATTTGTTTGTGTGTCTTTGTGTGAGTGTGTGTTGCTAAACTCTTTGTTAAAGTCATAATGAGCTTAATAAGCCAAGACAGCCTTCCTAACTTTCCATGAACTCTTCTCTTTTTTCTCTTCCTCATCAGTGACTGTTATGTTTTATCTGTTATGATGTCTCTCTGTCTTACATTAGTTTGGAATGTTCGGATTCTGTCCTTTAACACATGCATACACACAAATGGATGAAGGCATGTGCAATATATGCTAACAAAAAGACTGCAGATATCTGATGTACTGTACTTACATGAGTCAATCTGTCCATTTATTTTCCTAAAGGTATTTTTTTAACAGAGCATAATAAACTGGGAATCTGGCAACTTAGTGCGTGTGTTTGTTTGCTCTAATGAGCATCTCACACTGTGAGCACTAACTCATGGCAGGTGTTTGCAACCATTGACAGTGTGCTTGTGCTCCGCCTAAACAGTTTTGTGGTTTTTACTATTTTAAGGCTATTTTAAAACATTAGTGAAGTATACAGATATAAGGGTTAAAAATTAATTGGAAAATTAAACTGATGTGAAATACGCTACTGCTTAAATGTTTTCAGGATTTTTAAAAGAACTGTTTCTGAAAGATCATGTGACTCTGCAGTTTGGAGTCATTTCTGCTGAAAATTCAGATTTTCTATCACAGAAATAATTGAATTTTTAAAATATATTTAAATAGAAAACTGTTATTTTAATTTGTAATAATATTTTGCAATATTACCGTTTTTCATCAAACAAATGCAGCATTGGTGAGCAAAAAAAATCTTACAGAAATATGATATTCTTAACTTCTGAAGTTAAAGTTCAGCTAAATGTTTAATTGTCCCTCCATTAAAAATATAATGTTATGTACCTGACTTTGCACGTCAATACAGATAATTTAATGGCTTTGCAGTTTAACTTAAATTAATAATATGATACTATATGCATGCTAATTAAGGCCAAGGCATGCAGCATTCATATTTATACACTATGTAATGAAAATGGTTGCATTACAGAAATCACAGATGCTTTTTGCCATATCCCTTTTCCCTAAAGATATTATTTAATGATCTGATTTTTGTTTATATTGATGTATTCAGGACTAGTTAAACTATGAAGACATATTGATGTATTCAGGACTAGTTAAACTATGAAGACAGAAGGGAAGTGACCCAATTCAAATGAACAGCTGGAATCAGTTACATTAGTGGTATTTGCTCACGGACTCTTTCTCTTTCTCTTCAGGGTGGTGGTTTGTAAGAACAGCTGAAGAACAAGGCTGGGTTCCAGCGACATACCTTGTCTCTCTCACAGGACATCGAGACAGCCACAAAGCACCAAATGGAGAGAGTAAGACAAAGATACACTGCTAAACTACCCATTTAATCACCCATGCTGCCACTAAACTGAATCAAGAACCGTTGAACAAACAAGGCACATCTTTTACAACAGATATCAGAGCGGCTGGCTTGTGTAAAACACAAGCAGTGGCCAAATGTCCTGTTTTTCTTTGTCTTGCGCAACCCTTAACTCTTAACAGTTTCAAATTCATTTGTTTCAAAAGATTTATGGATGAAAACTGTCGGTGAATTCTGTTATGGACTCAAGTTCATGCCATGTCAGCACATAGTCTTGCTTGGATGAAAACCATACAGGCATTGCATCATAGCCAAGGGACCCCCTTGTTCCACAAGCACACACACACACAGTTCTTGGAGCATTTAACAGCCTGGGAGTGGAAATTCCAGCAGAGATGTCAGATTTTCCATCTCCTGGTCCAGAAGCTTTTACTGTACAACCAGGACTAGCGCACACTGACCCATATTACAGAGAGAGAACGTGACTTGTGGTGGAGAGATTCTGCAATGTCTGCATGTTTCATTTGGGGTTTCCACTTCTACACCAAAATAGCAAACAAACTAAACACACAAGCATTACTTAAAGTGGGCCAAAATGATTTGGACACTTAAAGCACATTTAAAAATGTATGAATTTCATTGCATTAGATAAAAAATACAAAATATAAGCAAAACAAATCTTAAAAAAAAAAAAAGTTCAGTTTTAAATGATAAAACTGAATGTTTAAAATAAAAAAAAAACATTATATATCTGTTTAAAATAAAAAATAAAAATAAAAAAAAAAACATTATATATCCCCTCTAGTTTCAGAAATGTTAGTTCCAAGAAAAGTTTTTTCACTGATTTCACACCTAATACAATTAACCAAATTCTGTACATTTTTAAGTGTAAGTGTCCGAATCATTTTTGAGGCTACTGTACAAGTACACGTGCAGGACAGCTACACACTCCTAGACAGATTTACAAAATATTTGTTCTATGCTTTTTTTCAAAGCTTTGAATTTGTATGTCTATGTACATTATATATTGTAGCAGGACGGTGTACATTGTGCTCTTTCCTCTTTTGTCTGTAAGAGAGGTATATTACGGTTCAGTCTTTCAACACTTCAAGTCAGGATGAGGTGGGATTTGAGAGTGGCGTCATTGTTGAAGTCATCCAGAGGAATCTGGAGGGCTGGTGGTTCATACGGTAAACTCATCTTCCACCTGTTTATTCTTCTCTTTAAACTACTTCAATATGCTTCAAAAATCCTTTGCTTTCTTTAGCTGGAATTGTCTCAATATTTAATGGGTTTTTGCAGAAAAAAAAAAATTGTAAAGCTTGCTTTTGAACAATCATTGATGACAAACAGGAAGCTCTCCAGTTACTCATAGCCTTAAACTCTCACTCACTCAGTCAGAAATAAAGGTACAAAGTTGGCACTAGATGGTACCCTAAGGTAAAGAACCTAAAAGGTTTAGTGTAACAAGATTCTTCTAATATGCTTCTGATTTAAAATCATTCTAATATGCTGATTTGGTGCTCAAGAATCTTATTATCAATGTTGAAAACATTGTGCTGCTTAATATTTTTGTGGAAACCACAGTACATTTGTCAGTATTCTTTGATGAATAAAAAGTTCAAAGGAACAGTATTTATTTGAAATATTTTTTTTTAATGTCTTTACTGACACTTTTGAGCAATTTAATTCATCTTTGCTGAATAAAAGGAATAATTTCTTTCTAAAATAGAAAAAAAGTCTCACTAACCCCAAGCTTAGGAATGGTATTGTATATAGTTTTATTGAGAAAATGCCCTTGGTTGGTTTTATGTATTGGGAGTGTGTGAATTATCTCTCTCTCTGTTCTTCTCTCAGTTATGGTGGTAAGGAGGGATGGGCTCCAGCTGCCTACTTGAGGAAAATGCAAGATGGTGTCATAGCCGGTAACCAGGCAACAGAGACCAATAAACCAGCTGTGCAGGGTCAGGTGGAAATCATTGGAAACCTTATGGAGATCAGCAACCTCCTGAACAAGAAACCTGCCAATGAACGACACTCACACACACAAACTGACACCAATGCACACCGTAACAGTAACACAAACACATACAGGCACTCACAGACTGACACATATACACAGTACAACGGCGATGCGGAGCAGACTGATGCTTACGTTAACAATATACACACCCATAGAAACAGCAGCAGCAGCATTAGCACAGCAGCTAATACAGGCAGTAGTGGTTTAGAGAGAGACTCTGTTGATCAGGCCACCCAGCACACAGACACCAGTGTGCGTCTGTCTGTCTCAGACAGCAGTGTGTCTGTGTCAGTGTCGGATGCTTGTGGAACTGCATCTGTTTCTGAAGCAAGTGTGTCTTCAACATTATCAGCAATAAAGACCAAAACCGTCCCTACATCTCCTGCCATTGCTCGAGTCGCACCTCAGAGATTCCACAGTGTTGAGACCAGTGAGAATCTTTTTCTTTAATTTTCACTATTACCTTTTGTTTTTATTTTTTTATTTTCATTCTCCTCATTTCCTTTTGTCTTCTTTCTTTCTTTTTTTTCTTTATGCATTATCTATAATGTTTTTGAACCATGTTATGTGATACTAAACACATTTTGATTTCGGATTTGTTTTCCCTAGGATCACCATCAAACAATCAAAAACCACCTCCCCGTCGAGAAAACAGCCTGGTCAGTGTGTTTTCCCATTCCCGTTTCTTTTTTCCTCTTTCTCTCCAGTACACACACACACACACACACACACACACACACACACACACACACACACACACACACAAATAGGTAATTTTGTGGTTTATAATATGCTGAACAGCATATTCTTCTATTTGCTCTCAGGGATTTCAGTTACCGCAGCCCCCGGATCCCCCTACTGTTGAAGCTGAGTATTACACCATCGCTGAGTTCAGGTCCTGCTTGACAGATGGGATCAGTTTCAGTGGAGGACAGAAAGCTGAGGTAAGACACTTCACTCTTCAATCAGTTTTGGGGATTAGTTTTTTTTAAATAAATAAATAAACAAAGTACTGTTATTCAGCAAGGATGCATTAAATTAAACAAAACTGACATTAAAGACATCTATGAAGTTACAAAATATTTCTGTTTCCAATAAATGCTGTTCTTTTAAACTTCCTGTTTTTTTAAAGAATCCTGAAAGAATAATTATGACAGTTTTCCATAATATAAGCGGCACAACTGTTTGTAGTATTGATAATTATAATGTTTATTGAGCAGGAAATAAGCATATATAAAATGATTTCTGAAAGACTGTGGCAATGAAGATGGAAGTAATAGCTGATTTAGAAATTTAGAATTACATTTAATTTAATTACATTTTGAAATATATTCAAATAGAAAATTGTAATAAATTTTCACAATATTACCATTGTGGATTTTTGATCAAATAAATGTTGCCTTGGTGAGCAAAGAAGAGACTTCTTTCAAAAACTTTTTTTTTATTATTATTTTTTTTTTTTTTTAAGTACTGTTTCTAAATCAGTGACAAAAAAGTGGTTTCCATTGTGACAGCTTTGCCTATATAACAACTATATCATTGGTCAAAACTGTATAGAACTTAAAGGTTTGTATCTATACAGAAACTGATCTAAAATATTCAGTAAAAAGTGTGACAACTTACTCCAATGTTGCCTATTAGCTGCAAATAACATTAAATATAAGTATTTCTACAGATGGTCTGGAAACTGTGTATGTTTACAGGTCATTGACAAGAACTCCGGAGGCTGGTGGTATGTCCAGATTGGAGAAAAGGAGGGTTGGGCCCCATGTTCTTACATCGACAAACGCAAGAAACCCACCTTGAACCGCCAAACCAGTACACTGACCCGGCCAAAGGTCCCACCTCCTGCTCCGCCAATCAAAAAGCAGAACTCGCTTCCATGTGTAGAGTATGATTCTGTGAGTCCAAGGGTGTACGAGGAACCAGAATATGATGTTCCAGCAGTGGGCCTTGAATTCGACCCTAAGCAGGAGTTTCTTCCAGGAGACCCACCAACTAAAGCCCCTCCTCCTTTGAGTCAGCGTATTGTTTCTTTTACATTGGGTGAAGGGGATGAAGAGGATGATGAGGGTGTTTATGCGAACGGTGGCTTCAGAGCGGACACATACTCATCGTCTGCGGCTCACCGGGCATCTATGTGGGATCCACCGGAATATGACGCCCCAACAATCGAGCCCAACATTGAGACCAATACAACACTCTACGCACACACAAAGCAATCTAAGCTCAAACAGCAGGCTGATGAGTTGAAATCCAAACCATCCGTGCATCCAAAACCTGCAAACCAAGACTGTAGTTCCATCAGAAGACCCCAGAACCAGGAGCAACCAGGCCAGAAACATTTCAGGACCTCCCGCACATCTGAGGACTCCGAGAACGACTCTGAGAACTTCCAGACGTTCTCTAATCCACCTTCCTTTTTGTACCAAACTACTGCGTCATACCAACGGGAAGAGCCGAGTGAGCTCAGCTTTCCTGCGGGAGTGCAGGTAGAGGTTCTGGAGAAGCAGGAGAGCGGCTGGTGGTTCATCCGCTGGGGGAACGAAGAGGGTTGGGTGCCCACTTACTACTTACAGGCAATCAAAAGCTCAGAAACAAGCGGTACAGAAGCCAAAACCACAGAGAAGGTTAATTCTGAGACGTCTTGGTCTGCGGCTCCCGAGTTGGAGATTTCATTGCAAGGAGATGTTGGAAAGATGGGTATATGCGTAAGTTTGGAGAAGAATGAGCAGCGTGTTAACCAAAGCCTGAAGAGCGGACACCTATTTAACCAACAGAACTGCCGGGTCGGCGTGAAGCAGCTCGCTGTCAGACCTCAGAACGTCCTCAAGGACAACACTAATACACACACAACTCCCGCAGGATGGAGGAATGATGCGCTGCCTAATTATAGCTACAATGATCAAACCACCTCTTCCTGTGCAGTTAATACCGAGAGCGTGAGACGTAAAGTACCGGTGTCAATGGTGAAGCCTAAACCGCATCTGATCCACAACAACCTACGCGAGGAGTATGTTTCTATCGCCGACTATCACGGTGACGCAGAGAGCATGAGCTTCCCCGCTGGCACGAGGCTGGAGGTCCTGGAGAGAAACCCTAATGGATGGTGGTACTGCCGTGTGCTCGACACAACTAAAACACAAAACGGATGGGTGCCCTCCAACTTCCTGGAGAGGAGGAGCTAGTGGGTTACCAAAATTAATTACCAAATCATACTCTCTATCTTGACCATGACCCAATTAAAACATGTTCCCTTTTTAATTCATACAAGACATGGCTATCTCTGTTCACAAAATCAAAGGGAACACTAAAGAGTCAGTCACAAGTGAATTCTCTTGTTGACTGACACCTTGTTTGTATGCTGTATACTCCTGCTTGTGCTGGATGATGTGATGTTATTGTCACTGAACAGATTTTTAGTTATTGCTCTTAGCTGGTCTTAATATGCTGCAGATGGTTTCCGTTAAAATGTGTCTCTTTGTTTTTTTCCTTTTTACTAAATAAATATCAGGGTCTGTTTACAGAATAAATGCACTTTCTATCTATCTATCTATCTATCTATCTATCTATCTATCTATCTATCTATCTATCTATCTATCTATCTATCTATCTAGCTATCTGTCAGTGAATGTGTAATTAAACATGGTGCTATTCCTATTAAATCACTTCATTTTCAAACCAAACCTTATAATAAATCTCAAACACAAAATCTTTATCCTAATCACAATATCTTGACCATGCATTAATATATGTCTCAATTCATTAATATAGGGCGTATGTAGGTTAACTAAATCACTAAATCAATCATTCAAGTGGTCAATCACTGCATTATTCATGAGAAACAAGGGTAACCCTCAAACAAACAAGTGTTTGTACATACAGATGATAAATGCTTAATATAAAAGCCTTACAAAATATATATTATTATATT
The DNA here is from genome assembly GCF_018340385.1 of Cyprinus carpio. NCBI lineage: Eukaryota > Metazoa > Chordata > Actinopteri > Cypriniformes > Cyprinidae > Cyprinus > Cyprinus carpio. The sequence goes on along the minus strand of NC_056588.1, from coordinate 8,710,916 downwards.
TTAATATTTACAATAATAAATACAGGCTCTTCTGTTGGGTAGCATTACAGTTTTAGTTTAATTCCACATTGAACATAAATAACAGTTATTGGCACTTATTACAATTTTGTGAATGTCTACTTTGGTATATAAAACATTTTTTTTGTTTTTCTGTTTAATGTTTTGTAAAAAATACATTTATCAACACATCAAATCTGCAGTGGAGTTTTCAGATTCTGATTCTGGATTAATTGAACATATACAAGTTCATACAAGTAAATATGAATAGATAGTGTGGGAACAAACATTTTAAAACGTGAACAGTTTTGCATGAAGTTACTAGTTTACTGAAAATCAGAATAAGTCTCATAGTAGCTTGATTTTCCATTATGCATATCTTGCCATTTGTCAATAGAGATTTATAGTATCTGGGATGTGCCATTCACTTAAGCAGTTACTTTTGGGTTTTCTCAGCATTTTTGGTCAGACATTTAGTACATTAAGCAGTCATTAGTACCTCTTCCTTGCTGAGCTCAAACAAGCAGTCTTTTAAATGGAATTGTGGGAACGAGATAGTGACCTGTAAGGGAGCCTCTTCAGATTCACCCAGGTACTGGGATCCTATTTGTCAGAGAGGTGGTTTCCAGGTTACATGCTGCCGAATATTTTGATGATGTCTCTGATTGGGCTGCGACACATGGGGCAAGACGGGTTTGACATCTCCATTAGCTTCCCACCACAGACGGAGCACATGCACATGTGTCCGCATGCGTACAGCACCGAGTCCACTGCCCTCTCACAGCAAATCAAACACGGCTCACCAGTAATCGCACAGCATGAAGGGGTACTGGGAGATTCTGAGGACAGCGAACTGAATGTTTTCCCTGGTTACCACATCAATCACAGAGAAAACAGCAATGAGAAATTATATTTTTAGTTGAGGAATTTGATTAATTAACAAAGTAATAGAACATAAAAGAATGAAAGACAGGAACAAACCTGCAGAACTGCTGAGACACTGTGGGTGGGACTGAAAGCCGTCCATAAAGCCCCTGACTGCTGTACTGGTAATCTGATTGGCTGAGAGGTGACTGGCATCAGTAAAGATGGACCTCTGTACTTCTGAACATGATGGAGAGTCACAACTGGAAGTCCCTTCAAAAATAAAAAAGAAAGAAAAAAAATACATTAACCCTGCACAAATAATAATAAATAATTAAAATTATATGACATTATAATTTAATTTTAATAAAAAATCAATTTAAGTTACTTATGTAAAACTGGATATAAGAAAAAATAAAACAACCTAAACATCTTCACGTCATACCAAAGCAATAATTAAAAATGCATTAACCTTGCACTAATATTAAATAAAATTAAATTAAATAAAATTGTCAATCATACCTTTTATGTCATAAAAATGACTGTTCAGTACAAAAAGTAAGCAAATAAGTGTTATATTATATTATTAATTAATTAATTATAATTAAAATCAATTAAAGTAAATTGGTAAAATTGGATATAGGAAAAAATTAAACAAATCTTCACATTATGCCAGAGGAATCATTAAAAAAGGTGAATAAATATTTATAATTTAAATTATATCATATTATAATTTAATTATAATCAATAATCAATTGAAGTCACTTATGAAAAGTTGGATAAAAAATAATAAACATCATCACCTAATGCCAGAGCAATAATTTTTATAATTACATTTTTTTACCTAGTATGCTGATTTGCTTGATGTGTGGCTGTAAGTGGAAGATCATCCACAGAGGAGCGGAGTTATCCACACATATCTCTCTGCAGGCCCTGCCTCCATTATGACTCACAAGCACTTCCCCTTTTGCAGTTGCCCGGAAACCGATGACATCCCCACCCACAAGCGGTGAAGTCAGGCAGCTAAAAGCCCAGAATTCTTTGCGGTCTATCAGGTCATCTGGATTGACCGGCAGGTGCTTTGGGTTAATATGGGCTGGGTTACAGGAAGTGAATCCATAAGACAAAAATCCATTCAGAGCAGAAGACCTCAACGAGACCTTCAGGAACACACACTCTCCACAGCGCAACGGCCGATGAGTGAACGCCAGAGCACAATCCTCACGTCTGTTATAACAACGCACCACTCTGTGTTCAGTCAGCAGACGCAGACCTTTGCCATGAACACAATGGAAATGCAAGTCATCATTGAGCTGACATGACAGCACTGAGTTTAGAGCGTTTGGAGAATTTGAGAAGGATGGCAGATCTTCCTGGAGGTCAAGCTCAGAGCAGCTGCTTGACAGATGCCACTCATCCATGCCTTCATGAGTCACAGTAGGACAGAGATATTCAGGTGGCACCATCTTACTGTCTGGAAAACACAAATACACTCTGCATTCATAATCAGGATCATGCTATTATTTTTCCAAGTGGTTGAACTTACATTTTTCTGCTTGGTGGGTAATAATAATTTCAAAAAGGAAAGGCAACTGTCTAGCAACCAACCAGAAAACATTAGCAACCACATCAAAATTATTTGTACATTATTTCACCTGTTTTTACATTTACACTACCACAGGAATAATATAATATTATATAATATAATTTATAAATAGGAATTCTAATTATTTTTTTGTAATGAAATAATATTTCACAACTTGCTGTATTTTTTAATAAATGCTGCCTTGTTGAGCATAAGAATTAAAAAAAAAAGAAACAACATCTTACCGACCTAAAACTTTTGAACAGTACTGTTTATAAACTAATTTTAAATTATATTATTTTAATATTCATTTATTCTGAATTTCCTGATATTGATTGAAAAATAAAATAGCAACTGCATAGCAACACCCTGGCAACCATCCACAACACTAGCATTGTGGCAGTGAGTTTTGCATGCAGAAGCACTATTCATATTTTCTTCATAAAAATATATTGCTCATGTAGCCTGCAATCAGCATCATCAGTATAATTGTACTGGATGGTTTTTCATTTTGACCTCAGTCAGTAAAAATGTTGCCACTGGCCATCCACAGTGGACAGCCGCTGATGAGAACACCAGAGCTTCAGTGATGGAAATTACTGGTCTGTTATAACTTTCACTGCAACTGCATCAGCAGAAACGTTCTCCTACGCGGTATATGTTCCTCTCTTGGTTGTTTACAGTTTCTTGATCTATATAAAATCATGCATTTTATTTTTACAAAACAATGCACATGTAGTTAATACGTGATAACCTACAGTACAAGGGACCTTCTACCCAGCACTGAGCCACTTTGACTAAATGCCAGATGTGATGTGATCTACATTAGTGTGAACAGGAGGTTGCTAGCTAGATAAGAAGCAAAATATAACTGGGTGTGTAGATGTGTATTTGCGTCTCTAGGTTTAAAAGCTGAGATCAGGTTATATAGTGAAGGTTAAATTAGTCTAGTTGTCCCAAGGGCTAAGTGATGTTACACCAACACTGAGCCCTGATATCAATACACATACATGCTGTCTGTGTCTATGCTTTTTAACACACCCCGTTCTCACTGCTAAGACATACTGCTATCTGACTCTGTGGAAAAGAGATCTGTTAAAAATTATATAGTAATGCATTCACTAAAATGTATTAGAATTGTACAAAAGCACATGAAAACAACTTATTTTTCGATTACTGTAGCTTTGTTTTTCATTACTGTTTACAACACAAGTGTAAGGGAGCAATTAACTAAAACTAGCCATCCTACTAAATCAGGTTCGTGTTTTTGTAGTGTGACAGCTCAGCTCTATTCAAAATAATGTAGTTTCTTCAGTAACAAGCTACTTTTTCCAAACTTTTCTTTTCCAAATACATTTCTTTTTTTTGCACACACAGATAGCTGAGTAGCTGTAGCTGAGATAAATTAGGTCCTAATCAAACATATTCATTTAAACATCATTAAAATCAAATCCTATTTACCACAAAAAAAAAAAGAAAAAAAATAATTTCCACAAAAAAAAAAAAAAAAATATTGAGCAAAAAAAAAAAAGTCAAAAATGTTTAAGCATCAAATCAGAATAGAATGATTTCTGAAAGATCATTTGACACTGAAGATGGCAATAATAGCTGTTGAAAATTCAGCTTTGCCATTATAGGAATACATTATATTTTAAAATATATAACAAGAGTATTTTATATTGTAATAATAGTTTACAATATTACAGTTTTTATAATATTTTTTTAATCAAAATTTGATCTAAAACTATTTAATTCTAACTTTTGAATGATGAATATTTACTTTGTTTTTAGAGTGGGTATAGAAAAGAATCCCACCCCCCCTTACAATAATCACATTTTGTTGCTTTGCAGTTTTTGTTTTATCCAGTTGTATTTACAATTGAAAGGTATAACACCAACATGTCAGAAAAAAAGAAAACACAGAATCACTGAGTTGGAAAAAGGATCAACCCCCTCCTTAAAGTGACTTGTAAACTCAATCAGGTGTAACTAATCACCTTCTCAATGGCACACAAAGCCACTGATCAGCTGTGATCAGCTGTGGTCATTTTGATTAGCTCAGCATGAAAAGAGCTTTCCTGGAGCATTTCAGTCATTGGTACTGCAGCTGAAGCAAACAATCAACTATGGATGGCAAGGCACTGTCAAAAGATCTCCGGGATAAAGTTGTGGACATGCACAAGTCAGGAGATAGATCCCAAAAAATTTCAAAGCCTTTATTATGGCTAGATAAATTATGGCTAGAAGCACAGTGATTGTATTTGGTACAAACACAGACCCTCCCTGGATCAGGACGTCGCTCCAACCTGGATGAAAGTGCCAGGAGGAAACTGGTCAGAGAGGCTACCAAGAGGCCTACAGTAACTCTGAAGCAATTGCAGGAATTTATGACAAAGAGTGGTCATTGTGTGCATGTGAAAACAATAACACAAAATCTCCATAAATGTAGCTTGTATGGGAGGGTTGCAAGAAAAAAGCCACTCCTCAAGAAAGGCCACATGCAATCACGACTGAGCTTTGCCAAAACGCACCTTGAAGATTCTGAGGCAGATGAGCATAAAATTGAATTATTTGGCCTCAACACCAAACGATACGTCTGTTGGAAATCCAATACAGCTCAGCATCCAAATAACAGCATTGCTACAGTAAAGCATGGAGGTGATAATATTCTGTTAGGGGGTGTTTCTCTGCAGGATATGAGGAAAAATGTATGGGTACAGTCACTTGACAAGCTACAATTTCAAAAGTTTCCTAAATACTGTCAACTTTTGACCATATTACAGCAGCCACCTTTTTTAAGTGGAAAAAAGAGAATAATAATACCAAACAACAACTGTATTCTCAATCTGTATGCGTTACCAATGCCTTAACAAATAAACAATGATTAAGACATGCTTAATCGGCTTAATTAAACCTGACCTTGTTCCTACAGAATCTCACTAAAACTAAATTATGAATGGAATAATTATTTTCCATTCAACTGGGTTTATTGATTTTGTTCAACACAAATTGTTTTTCTCACTTTGCCAGCATTCTGGAATTCCCTGGCATATGTTTTTCATTTTAAAAGTAAAAGTGTTGCTAGGCAACCGTTCCAATCTCTCCCATCTTTTTCCATTGGGCAGTTCTTGTAATTAAGGATAAGAGGGTATAAATCTAGAATTCTATTTTTAAATGTTGTGAATTTAAATTGTTTAAACATGCTCGGCACAGCAAAAATGCATTGGCCTCTGTGAACTTTACAACTCATCAAGCGATCAGCATGTGCTCAGTGAAGCACAGCTCAGATACTGGCGCACATTACATGCCAACCATGGCTCAGCAATTCCACTCGGAGCAAACTCTGAATGGCACGTCATCTGATCTGTGTAGAGAGTTACTTCACAGAGACGTCCAGCTAACCAGCTTCAGGCAGTTTGATGACTGCTTGGTTTAGAACGTAAAAAGACATTATAAATTTGTAAAATCTGATATTTCATGTGAGAGAAATTTGAACTTACCAAGTAGCTGTACTCCACGTGTCAGCCCGTAAATGTCAATGATCGCCCAAACCAGCTCTCCGGCTGGTACACCGCCGAAGAAGAAGATCGGAGGGCCGGAGTTAACCCGGTAAAACACTCGCCCTGTGTTATCCAACCAGAAGGACAGAATGGTTCCTTCTTCACATTGTTCCTCAGGAAGCGCTCGGGCCCAAAATCCCCTTTCGCTAACTAGATCTGGGCAGGTGAACTGTGGCAGCCATGCTGAACTTAAATCAGATGGATCCACCGTACTGAAACCCACTCGGAGAGCACCATTCCAACATCCCTGTCTCTTTGTGATCTAAAAGAAGTGACCAAAAATGAGAGAAACCGAGAGAGTTAGCTTAAATTATACATATTTCAAGAAATAAATGTTAAAGTTATTGTGTGACAAGTGTGATAAATGGAGACCAGCAGACGTATTTATCAGACACAGATTTCCAAACAACCTCATTCACCAGAACGAGATAACAGCACTACCTCACATGTTAGCATTTCTAGCATTCTCTTTCTGTTTTCCCCTTCTCAGGAAAGTTTGAGATGGAGTGATATGAAAAAGGGCAATTTTGGGACCACACAAAGTGCTTTACAGGATGCCATGTGGAAATGGGTGAGAGTTATAGAGAGTTAACCATACCTTGAGCCGAACCTGTTCATAAATTCTGACTGGCCGGTTGGTGAAGGTGATGGCATTACAGAAGCTGGCAATTCGGCACACGCTGCGCTGCATCTTGTCCATCACGATTTGAGACCCTTTCGTGTTGGCGTGGAAACAGATCGGCGGGGTTGCTGGCAGCTGTGGGCACATGTTCACTTTCAAGGGATGGCAGCGAAGGGTTCCTCCGTCTGAGAGATGGACCAAAAAAATTAAATAATTATACATTCAACAGGCACTCACAACAATGTAAATCCTGACTGGCACTGTTTTTCTTTCGAAGAGTTTTGTGCTGGGTTTACAGAAAAGAGAGAGGACAGTGACTACCATCTCTGAATGAAAAGTTTTATCAAGAAGAGAGAGACTACAAAAGAGACACCGAGAGGATACAGGTTTCTGCTATTCAGGGTGTCAAAAATTAGGTTATGTCTCCACACACACACACACACACACACACACACACACACACACACACACACACACACACACACACACACACACACACACACACACACACACACACACACAAATACTCACACACTAGAAAGTCAACATCTCTATTCAACATCAGACAACTACTTTTGTTGATGATTTCTACATGTTTTTATGCCATGCAAACTTTAATAAAGTAAGGTTATGTAACAATTGTGATATTTGAGAATGTTTCACAATAGTTTTGAAAGCATCAGTTTGAACGTGTTAAAAATTAATCATGTCACCCCACAGTATGTAGGCCCATTTTCAACCTAAAGTAGTATATACAGTAATTTATTGTTATTGCTGCAAGATACATATTAGATCTTTTTGTTTAGGAAAACGTTTACTGAAAAATATGAATATACTTCTTTTTGATATAACAAAAATGTTTTTTCATTGCTGAAGTATTTGTTGTAGTGGAGCTGGTGAAACCTGAATTATTGGACTGACTAGAACAAAAACAAGCAAACAAATAAACAAATAGATTAGCAAATAAACAAATCAAACTTATTAGGTGGTTGTATTATTATTTTAAACTACTGAAATAATTTGCTGTGATTTGGAACTGCAATATGGTCCATTTCTGGAACTACGCAATGGCTATACAGTTACTGAAAAAAAAAAAAAACACCTCAAAATGTCCAATCAGAATCAAGCATTCTTGAGCGTTGTAGCATAAAGGTGGAATGCAGTGACAGGTATTGTAGATGAGTAAAAAAAATACAGTGGTAAACAGTTTAGATATATACAATATATAGTATAGTACAGTACATAACATATATAGCACACAATTCTATAATGATGAATTAGACTATATATAAAGTAATTAAAAATATAAATAGCCGTTAATGAGGACCAGATCCGATGCGCACTGATTCTCACAGACAGATCAAACACTCACTCCTCAACATTTCATATTTTCCCAGACCTATCCGAAGTATAAAGTCAAGGACACTATCTTATTTCAGAGACATTACTCTCTTTAATTAACCGCTGTTGACATTTCACTGGGTGTGAGTCAACAATTGAAACTTTAGCTTTTAGTTGCACAAGAGAGAGACTGATTCTACATACTTCTCCCACTTTATCTGCATGATCTCTGTGTGGGCAAATGAGGACATGCAGTTGCAGATGTGAGTGTATTTGTGTATGTGTTTATATGGGAATCATGAGACAGTTTGTATATACACACACACACATAAATAAATGAAAATAATATTCCAACTACAAACCCCTGACCTCTACAGTGGGGAAAATATTTATTTGATCCCCTGCTGATTCGGGCAAGACCAAAGAGCTGTCAAAGGATGTCAGAGACAAGATTGTAGATCTGCACAAGGCTGGAATGGGCTACAAGACCATCAGCAAGAAGCTTGGTGAGAAGGAGACAACTGCTGATGCAAATATTCGAAAGTGGAAGAAATACAAAACAACCATAAATCGGCCTTGGTCTGTAGCTCTGTGCAAGATCTTGGCTCATGGGGTAAGGATGATCATGAGAAAGGTGAGGGATCAGCCCTGAACTACATGGGGGGAGCTTGTTAATGATCTTAAGTAGGGTTGGGAAACGAGAACCGGTTCTTATTGAGAACCTGTTCTGTTTTTTTGAAAAGAACCGGAACCGTGAGCAATTTCTAAGTTTCGGTTCCAAAAACGGTTGTGGTGCAACACGTGACCAAGCGCTGTGAGCAGCCATCGTTTTGTCTGACTGTACATGTACCGGCAGCGTGCAGCAACTGCCGCCACAAAATTACATTATATTTGTCCCATATTGTCATTAATATACATACTGACTTTAACTTGGACCACTAAATAAATAGACTGCTATTGTGATGTAAGTATGAGGGTTAGATTATTTAGTGTACAGCTCATTTCAAGAGTGATAAACAAAGTGATAGAAAATATTTATTTTCATGCATTTCAAATGTTTAAAAATGTGGAAACCGCTCATTGCATCACAGCATCTCCTGACTGCATTATTATTTGTAAAATATGGGCTTTATGGAGTGTGTGTATACATGGTTATAAGTACAACAGTTTATATTTCATTAATTTAGGAAAATGAACAAGTGTCTCAGCCCTCAAGGGACTATTTGGCCAACCTTATTCCTGCTTGAAAAGCAAAATGTTATCCATAACCTAAAAAACACCAACTATTAAGCACATGCTAATTGATGGACTTGCATTACTCAACATTACTTACTATCTTCCAGCAACACTACATCCAATGAAGGTAAAATAGTAAAAAAAACATAATAATAGTTTATTTAAATGGAATCGGAACCAGAAAATTTGTATACTGTAATATATATATTGAATTTTGACATTGACAACCTTTAAATTAAGTTGACAGTAAATAATAAACAGTATTGAGCATTTTTCCTTACCACTATTTTTTTAATAGTCGTTTAATAATTTTAATGGAACTGGAATCGGAACCGGAACCGTTAGGCGGAACCGGAACCGGAAAATTTCTAACGATTCCCAACCCTAATCTTAAGGCAGTTGGGACCACAGTCACTACACAAAACATTAACACACTACGCCGCAATGGACTGAAATCCTGCAGTGCCTGCAAGTCCCCCAGCTCAAGAAGGCACATGTACAGGCCCGTTTAAAGTTTGCCAATGAACACTGGTTGGTATTCTGTCTCTATATGTTAAAATAAACCTACCATAAAAATGACAGACTCTTCATTTTTTTTGTAAGTGGGCAAACTTACAAAATCAGCAGGGGATCAAACAAATATTTTTACTGTATGTCATGACAAATACTGTACATATAAAACCAATAAATGTGTTTGTGTTTTCATACTGTTGATTTTCATTATACATTTTGTTTGACTGATCAAAATACATTTACTATCACATAAACCTAAATCTTCAAAGAAAACATTTCACATTTTAATCTTTTCATTATGACATTATTTCATGGGGGCAGTTGCTGGTCTTGACAAAAAGTGCCCCACATATGTAATCACTAATCACATATTTCAATATCTCTTGTTTTCCCTCTTGGTTTAAAGAGATGTTAGAGATGTTCTCTTGGTACTAATGTCATGTCCCATTATATGTGTGGACTCTCTCTCTCTCTCTCTCTCTCTCTCTCTCAGTGCTGTAGGCAATAACAGGCCTAAGTGTCAGGTTGACTCAGTGTCAGCTCAGTTTACTGAGTGGGTATAAATCTGAAATGCTCTATTATGCCTACTTTTCTTGTTCACAGCAAGAAAGAGTAAAACCTATATAACTGACAAATCTAAAACTATGTGTATGTGTGTGAGGATATACTATTACAGGCACACAAAAAAATGTCCCTTTGAGGACATAGCCTACTCAAAAGTAAAAAGCACTCAAAAGTAATGCTAAATAAAGCAAATAATTTTTTTTATTATTATTATTAATTTAATTATAAAAAAAATAAAATAAAACTCTCTTACAGGTTATGATTAGAGTTATTATATAGTAGGCTAATTTTAATGGATCCCTGAAAGACAAACTGTTGATCAGTATTGATCTACAGTACAAACCATTACAAAAACCCATTTATGTTGGAGAAACAGAAGAGAATAAAGTGATTTGTTTGATGAGAGGACTGAGCAACAAGCATGCTATGTTTAAGTTACAATAACGTCTTTATAATAATGAAGAAAAAAAAAACAAATTTTCATTCAGATAATTTGAGGAAAATGCAGACAAAATTCTTCATATAATTTTCAAAGAATAATTCACATAACTTATATTCAAATATTAGATCAAACAAGTTCTTCGAAATTATAATGAAAAGATGCAATTTTACTGTCACTCACCTAAAGAGGTACGGGTTACCTGGCCACCCATTTCAGCACAGCGAAGTTCACACAATAAAATCCTGCAAAAATATCTTGATTCTGGTCTTCAGTAGCTTTGCATTTCAAATAAAGTAACTCAAAGTATGTTCCAGACACTCCTCTGGTGTGTGATAGTACAGTGCCTGTAGACACCATGCAAACGCGCTCCCATTTAACGAGACACTTCAGCAAGGAAGGACTCGTATTAGCATAGGGGGCGGGGCTTGGGAGGTCTACTGGTCATTGATTGGCTCGTGTAGATGAATTAGCTTACGTGACTGGACGCTCTCTGAAAGTTACTATTGTCTCTGGCAACGTCTGAATGACTCGATTAATAGTATGGACAGTAGGCTAATATTCAATTTCGCACTTCTGACTGACCCGTAAATGTACATGCGCTGCCAATAAAATGACAGGGAATAAAATAATCCGCACTTTTAGAATCCATAACTATCCCCGTGGTTTTAGTAGATTGAAAATAGTACGAAACTGACAATCTCTTAGATGTTATGCTTGACCACATTTCTAGCATTACAAAATAGGCTAAAGAAAAACTGTTTTAAATAACAGTATCTCGTTGAGTAGCAGTCACTGTCTTGATCAAATCATCTTCACTTCAGATGATTATCTTATTGATAATCCCTGAATTCAGTCGACACGTACCTGTAGGCCTATTAATCTGTGAGTGTGTGTCTTGATCAAATCAGCTTCACTTCAGATGATTATCTTATTGATAATCACTGAATTCAGAGTAGGCCTATTAATCTCTCTCTCTCTCTCTCTCTGTGTGTGTGTGTGTGTGTGTACAATCATACCTGCAAACACTTTGTGTGTACATACAGGTCAAAACGAACAGAAGACATCATTCATCAGTTTCTTTCCCAAACTCATCATGATTGAATGAACAAAGTACACAAACCCAAATAGTGTTTCCTACTGAATTCTGTTTTGGCAGCGGGGGGAGACCCCACTCTTCACTTAAAAAATGAAAAAAAAATTCAAATAAAAATTCTGTACAATTTTGACTCGGTAAAATAATAGTCGTTTATTCGCTGATCGGACTACTTTTTTGTTCACGTGGTATGTTTGTGAGCGCAGTTCAACTCTATTGAAAGACGTTACTTGCTATTATTTCGCAATACATGGTCTCATTGAATCACATTTAATACACACTGAAAATTCACATTCAGGATTCCAGTGAAATATTATTTATTTTACCGTGTCGCTGTAGATTCACGCGATACAGGAAAGCAATTTACATGAGACCACAAAGAAGTACAGGAATCATTTTTAATCCGATAAGGCAGTGCAGTTTCTCTGTCGTCCACTGAAGGGTGCCCTGCGCTCACCAAACATTTCTCATGTAGCCGTTCACGTTTCAGTCTCACCGGTCCTCAAGTTTAGAATATTCATCAACATTCTATGCATTTCATGCATCATTTTGAACAACGCTGGTAGATGGTTGTTCTACCAAGGACAAACTTTGGCAAAAGATCAGAATTTTATTCATACAGCTGCAGATGGTGTATGTGTGTGTGTGTGTCTTCTGGTGATGTTCTGCCCCTATATGCTTCCCCTCAGCATCCTCTTACACAGTCTAATTCTGTGTCCAATAGTTTGAACAATTTCCTCTGCAGGGAAACAAAAGACATATATATATATATGTGTGTGTGTGTGTGTGTGTGTGTGTGTGTGTGTGTGTGTGTGTGTGTGTGTGTGTGTGTGCATGTGTGTGTGTGTGTGTGTGTGTGTGCGTGTGTGTGTGTGTAAACTAATATGTCCACAGCTGGAGGCTCTGGTGAAGGCCGTTCTGACACTGATTAAGCCTCTCGAGGCCCTGACAGATTCAGAAGCTTAAGAGTGAGAGAGGGTAGAGGAAGAGGAAATAAGTAAAAGGAATGAAAGTCCGAGTCCGACAGAGAGAAAGACAGCAGTAAAAAGTTGCAGAGTCTCATGGCTGACCTGAATGAATGTGGAATGAACCAACTTTTGTTCAGAATGTAAAAAAGTTCTTCTAGCATTTATACACAGGCACTGCAGGACAAATAATGATAGAATTTTCTTTAAAAAGCATTAATAATAATAATAATAATAATAATTTTAAAGTTATATTAATGTCTATTATAAGATGCTTTATGTTTTAAACTTTTGTGTGAATGAAGGAAAAGTTACAAAAGTATTTTACATTTTTAAAAAGCTTATTTGATTTAATTTAATCAGTATGATAATTATTAATGCATTTTAAGAAAATGAAATTATAGAAATACCATTAATAATAAAGTAGCCTTCTATTAATTTCTTAACTTTTTAAATGAAGGAAAAATGACAATACTAAATTTTATTCAATCAATGTTATTTTATTTAATTATTATTATTTATATAAGTTTTAAGAAAATTCTATTGTACGAATGTATAGAGACAATTCATGGATACAATTAAAGTTGTGAAGTTAAATAGGACATAATTTAAAGTATACATTTTGCAGACGAATAACTGTTCTCCCCCATGCAGTAGAATCTTTTTCAGACAATTTAGGAACATCTCTCTCTCTGTCTCACTCTCAGCAAATAACTGTTTAACTGTCTGACAGCAAGCAAAGTGAAAAGAGCATAGGTCAAAAACTCGTGCTAAAAAGCCAGAGTTTGATTTTATAAGTCTAAATGTCACCACCAACAAGCTCCATGTGACAAGCTGTAATGTGACTGAGCAGAACTCCAGGATACATCGATAATATAAAAAATGTTTCAAGAATATTAAGTCTGTTGCATTGTGTCTATCATAAATATACTACAATACATACTCCCTGAATCTTTAAGAACGTAACAATTGTCCATGATGTGGGGAAGAGTAAGATTTGATTTGAATACTGAATAGAGCATTACGTGCTGTTTAGCAGACAAAAGCAAATGATCTTGTTTCTTTTAGAAATAGCCAAATTATATATATTTTGTGTTATTGTGTGACGGTGTGAATTAGAGAGAACTGTGTGTGTGTGTGTGTGTGTGTGTGTGTGTACATGTTTGTGTGGCCAGTATGACCTTATTAGCGGTTTAGAGAGATGTGTGCACTAAGTCTTAGAAGACTACCAACAGTGAACCCATCATAGCCCAGCAATCAACACACACACACACACACACACACACACACACACACACACACACACACACACACACACACACACACACACACACACACACACACACACACACACACACACACTCATGCCGAATGCTCTCTTTTATCAGCCTACGTCATAAATATCAAAGCTGTCAGTCTCAACCGGGTATGACAGCATCACATGCACGCACCCACACTGCCACTTTAACAGGGAGAGTGAGACCATGCCATCAAGACATCAAGGCCTTTAAATAGATTTCTCCTATCTTTTATAAACTATAATTGCCATTTTTTAAGTCAGTATATGATATAAATGCAAAGTGATTGGAAAATATCTATGTACTTACAACATTTTTGACTGCAGCCATACACCAAGGCATCATTGCTCATGTGCTGGGAAAAAATATAATTTCTGCAGAACTGTTGACGTTCTTATTGCCTTCACACAATTTGCACTTTTGGTGCACTGTTCAAAAATTCATGCACAACTTTGTGCTCATTTCTAATTAGGAGTCCTTAAAAAACAGAAATAATGCAGATTAAGACATCTCACTTGTGCAGACACAACCAAAATGATACTTTTATCCATTGTCTTAAATATCTATTTTACATTATTGCTCAGTGTAATTAAAAAAATAAATAAAAATTGACCAAGCAAGAGCACAAGAAGGAAAAAAGGCAGAAAAACAGTTTTTAAAAAAAATTCTTCTCATTTTAAAATAATAACAATAATATTACTTATGCTAAACAATGTTTCTTTTTTTCAAATTTTTAAAACTTTTTACTTGTACGATCTACAGTTACACCATCTATATATATATTTTTTAACTTTAAGACACACAAATAACCTTTTTAATGTTTTAAAAATAAAACATAAATGAACAAACAAATAAATAAAGACCTTAATAAATCAACCAACTTTTCCCTCTATTGGCCACTGCATGACTGTATTAAAAATAAGTAAAACTTTATTTATATAGCACAAAACTTACAGATCACAATATTCTTACTTATTCTTTAAAATATTATTACAGTAATGCTTTAACTTGATATAGACCTTAGTCAGGTTAGACTCCAATTTAACACGGATGACGACAAGGCTGTGAGGAATAGACGTAAAGTTTTTGCAATGGCACATAAAAGTTCTAGATCACCAATTTCACAACTCACATTTTTTTGTTGATGTTTTTTTCTTTTTATCATTATTTTTTTTTTTGAGAGACGTTTCATCAGCTGAGTATGTTTGTAAACAACAGTACAACCCATTTTAAGTATAAGGCTATTGTACAATATCCCACCTTGTTTTCATTTCTATCAAAAATTAAATATAACTCTACCCTGACTATGGTCTATTGTTCTTTGCTTTCGTTATAACTAATTGTTGCTAAATGTTTAAATATCCCTTTATGTGTGATTCTTACTGGATCATTGCCCTTACCAAAAAGTAGTAAACTTCTTAAGTAAAGTTCAAGTATATTTTAAGTATACTTTATGTAGCAAGTATACAAATATCAGTGTTCTAGTAGTATACTTGTAAGTGTACTGTTTCAAGTACTCCTTGGGACTAAATTGGCCCACTTTCTAGTATATAAAAGTATACTTTTAAGTATACTTCAAGTATAACAGTAGCAAACTTTAAGTACACATTAGTTTACCTCTATGTTTGTAGTTTGTACTGCAATTATACTAAAAGTGAACTTATAGGTATACTGATAGTTTACTAATTAAATACTTAGTACACTTTGAAGTACAGTATAGTCTCAGTAAATTACTAGTTTAGTAGTCTTATACTGCAAGTATACTCATAAGTTTTCTTTAAGTGAACTTTACGTCATACTTTAAGTGTACTACTATGTCCCTATTTAGGTTTTAATTTGTACATATTTTGTTAAATGAATATCTGAACATACAAAACATCCAAAGAAAGAACAGGGTATCTGCTTGTAAACAAAAACATTTTATTCTAGCTTCATGCATTCTTTTTTTAAACACTTTAATGTGGGTAAGTTTCATAAAATTAAAGAAATAACATTTTGAACAAAAAGCTAAAAAAAGACTATTAATTTGGATTCAGAATGATAATCAAAACGTAGATGGAGTCGATCACCACCCAAAGCTTGGTTATAATTATTACCTCCTCATCGGTCAAAATTTTATTCCATAATGTTACAGTTTTGATGCTGTTTCATGTCAGATGATCGTGTTACATGTGTTAGTATCTGTTGTTTCTTTTTCTTTTGGAAATTCTGTACAGAAGATGTGTACTAGCGCCCTCAACCATATAACAATGATAACACGGATTCTAAGAGCACAAGTATAGCTAAAATATATTTAGATTTTTTGTAAGTATAAGTCAAGTATACTTAAATGTAATTTTAAGTATATTTCTAAGGAGTACAAAGCCAATTTCTGAGAAGTACATAAAAAGTAAACTAAAAGTGTACTTTCCTATTTTTGGTTTAAAAGAAGTATACTAATAGCACACTTGAATAAACTTATTTTTCGTAAGGGTGGTTCTGATGGCTGTGTGTAAAGTTTCAAAATCTTATTGGTCACATTCACAATTAAATACAGAATACAATGAAATAAAAATAGTTTAAAAAAGTAAATACATGCTAAGCGGAGTGACAAGAATAGTATATTCTCAGCAAATACTAATGTTTTTCCCTGTGTTTTATAAGATTTGCGTATATATTTTTAAGGAAACTTATTATTGTATGTAATGTGTGTATCCAATTCCGGTAAAACGTTGCATTATACAAGAAAAGAAGTTCTTCAGCTGACCATTTGTGTTACAAGTAGTTTCTAAACCAGACTTAGCCCCATGAACCTGAACCAGAAAAACTTCCATCTCTACTCTCCGTCCTCACCTCAGTTTTTCTCACCACCATATTCACTAAATGCCCCTCTGGGGTAACATCAGCACTTTTACAGTGCGCCCAAGTCACATTCTTCTGCTCCAGTGCACATTCTGTTCATAAACATCATACATAAACAACATCAGTCATGGCTTGTGATGGACCACAAGGCACATTTTTGTTGTGTTCATGGGCTGGATGAATTAACATCCAGCCTTAACATCAGAGAAGTGATGCTTCCAAATGCACATAGTGTCACATTGTCTAGTCTCATATTGTCTAGTCTCATAATATTGTGGTGCATTGTTGTTAAGTTATGTTTTGTTAATGTTAAGTGCCTCTCTGGGGTGAAAGTGTTTACTCTCATGGGAAGATCTTTCACTCTCAGGGCCTGCATTACATGCTCAGCGTCTTACATAAGTGGCAATGATAGAGCTTTAATGTGAAAGGTTTTAAAGATGATCTCACAACAGACAGGCTGTGTGAAATGCTCAAGTCTTTCTGAAGAAGTTCCTATTTTGGAGTTCAGAAACCACAGATACACTGAGTTGTGTGTAAGTTTGGTCAGAATAAATAGGTTGTTACAAAATAAAGAACAAACAATCCAGAGTTGCAATTGAGTGTATTTTATCATCCTTTTATTATCAGCCATAGAGAATGATGGGAAATGAGTTTGGCAGTTTCACACAGTTCACACAAACCTGTTAGACGAGGAGCAGGGATATTATAGTTAAGCAAAACTAGAACCATAAAAAACATTTTCTTGACTTAAAATAAAATAAATTGTAACAAAAATAAATAAATCAATGCATTTACGAAGGCGACATTTCTCATTTTTATTTTAACTTGGTGTAAAAAAAAATCATATGCAGACATAAAAAAACGAATCCATCGATATTCTTTTACAATTTATGCCTTTATAATGTTCATTTGCATTACAACATGATTTTAACACAGTGAGCTGCCTTCACTGTTTGTATGAAATGTCTCATAACAACAAAGAGAGAAACCTCAATTTTCATCTTTTGTATGGGTTACTGATGCAAAGGTCCATTTTCTATTTATTCATTCTTTTTTCCAGAAGGTTCATGTTGTATTCAATGTTCATACATTTGATCAATATGCCTGTTCCGTGGGAATCAGTCACATGACCTTGCTGTTGCTAAAGCCATGCTCTACCAATTGAGCTACAGGAACAATTAATAATATATGCATACTGAAATACAATGGAAATTTCTTCTACTGATAATGAACTAACAGTGTTCTACAGAATCATTACGATCCATCAATAAACAAAGAAAAAGCTCTGTGAAATTACTTGATTTTCATGTTTTAAGTCGCTGTAATACCACAGTACAGCCACACAGGCAAACAGAAACAAACATAATGCGCAAAAGGAATACAAGACTAGGACCAGACAGACATCTTGAAAAAAATAACCATAAAACTGCATATTCCCTCTCCTCCTGAACTGGCTGTCCAACTGGTGTTGTAAAACCTTGCTTCCATGCCAAAACAACTGTTAGTTATTGGCAGCAGTAATGAAAGAAGCTCTCTCATTGGTGAAGGTGGCAGAGTGTGGCCAGGCCAATTAAAGAGTTATCAGTTCCTTCATTGCACATTGCGGGATAAGGAGCAGTTTAAAAACTAGGGAGAGAAAAAAAAAAAAAAAAAAAAAAACGCAACAAAGGGTCCAGAATAGTACACTACTACACTACACTTGCAGAAAAAAGGTAAAAGCTATCACTGGGGTGGAACCCTAAGGTACAAAACCTGCAAATCTTTGTATTTTACTCCTAAATACTAGCTTAAACATATGTATTTGTACTTATGTACATATTAATTCCTAAAGTGTAAATATTTGTACCTTTTGGAAGGGTGCCATCCCAGTTTTTCCTTTTTTTTCCTTTTTTTTCAAGTGTACACACTTTTTTTGCAATATTCAAATATATGCTCAGAAATGACATTTGTCAAAATGTGCAGAATATTATGGAGCTCCTAAAGGGACATGGTGGTGGGAAAAATACAAGGTGGGAGGAAAAATATTTTTCAAAACTTTTGCATTCCATCGCAAAACTGTTCTGTTCCCCCGATAAACTTTGCGTTCACTCGCAAAACTTTTGCATTCTCTTGCCAAACCAGTTGAGTTCTGACAAACGCTTCCTGTTTACTTTACAGCTTGTAGTGGTTCATACAGCTCCATACATTCACAGTGGAGGGGTTCATACAGTTTTATTTTGAACTTGGACTCCTCTGTTTGTAAACAAGGCTCAGCACATTTGTGTTCTACGTCAGAACGCCATCTCCTGTGTCAGCAGCTTCACACGCATGAATCATGGTACTGTCGTGAATGGTGACAGAGACTGACTGGAAGAGAAAAATTTTTTTGAATAAAGTCATTACTTTGGTTTTCTTTGTGCATAAAAAGTATTCTTGTAGCTTCATAAAATTAAGGTTGAACCACTGGTGTCACATGGACTATTTTAACAATGTCCTTTCTATGTTTCTGGGTCTCGAAAGTGGTAGTTCCCTTGCTGTCTATGGAGGGTCAGAAAAATTTCGGATTTCATCAAAAATATCTCAATTTGTGGTACAAAGATGAACAGGCAAACTATCCCTTTAAAGTGTAAGATTTTTTTTTTTCTGGATTCCACCCATTGAATTAAACAATGTTTTGAAACATCTTTTTAAGATTGTTAGTTGTCAGTGTCACATGTCCTTCAGAATTCATTCTAATATGCTGATTTGGTGATAAATATAAAAAAGGTCATAAGATAAGTCCAAAATAACAA
This sequence comes from Cyprinus carpio, assembly GCF_018340385.1. Taxonomy (NCBI): domain Eukaryota; kingdom Metazoa; phylum Chordata; class Actinopteri; order Cypriniformes; family Cyprinidae; genus Cyprinus; species Cyprinus carpio. The sequence goes on along the minus strand of NC_056588.1, from coordinate 8,691,224 downwards.
AATCATTTTGAAATGATGCAGAACTATCACTTTTGGTTTTGAATTTAATTCATCATTGCTAAATTAAAGTATTAGACCCCACGTCTATTATAGCTAATTAGATGCCCCTGCAATCCACATTTACTTTAAAAGAATTGTATACCCAAAATATTTATTTATTATTATTATTTGTATTTTGCAGAGGAAAAAAAAAAAATACAAGTTTAAATGAGTGATTAGATGATTTTTTGGGGGGGGGGGGGGGGTTGTGATAACGATCCTTTTAAATAACTGGGTTCAATATTATTTTCGCCAATACTAAAATGACAGACAGAACTGTTTAACAGGATCAAAAATGTCTTAAAAATGTCTTAAAAAGGATGAAGTTGCTTTGAAACAATCTCTGTTGTATAAAGCGCTATAGACATAAAGGGTACTTGACAAGTATTAATGTATTTTTTTCATATCTTACATAATCTGAAAATACAGTAAGAAAATGAGATTTCTCATTCAATGACCCCTTTACTGCAGTCCTATGTGTGTTCTCTTATTAGCATATGTTCAATGCTTTAATCCCTCCAAAGTAGTTTAGACAACTCAGAATGTAACGTCTCATTTATGCAAGCTTGAACTGTTTCTGACAGGTGACATACCCTTTAGGGATTCCTCCCGAAGAACATCTTTGATGTTGTGGTATGTGAAATCTTGGCATTTTACCTGTAAGCCTTTTCTAACCCTGTCTTAAGGTTTCAAGGTAAAAGAACAATAAGTAGGAAAGAAAGAAAGAATAAGAGAGAGAGAGAGAGAGAGAGAGAGAGAGAGAGAAAGTCGTCAGAAAGATATATGATAAACTATAATCAATCACAACCACTAACTCTCTTGTCCGTACAGCCAAGGTTGGCTCATAAAATACGAGTTTTCATAGTTGTGGACAGTGAGGGACTGTGATTCCTTTACATTTTGTTCTCCATAAAACAGAAATTTTACTGGTGCATTTATGGATTAGGACATCAGTCTTTTATTTACACTTCACTTCAAGGCATCATCAAAAGCTAGCAGGAAATTTGGGTGGATATAAAGTAATGCAACTTTAAAGGCTTTAAGTGTTGAATTCACACACACACACACACACACACACACACACACACACACACACACACACACACACACACACACACACACATCTCCAGCTTATCTGAAAATAGAGAGCAGAGAAATATCCCATTAGGAAAAATAAACATGTTGGATTTGTACAGGAGTCATCATGTTCAATTAAATAATATTCCAAAAAAAAAAATCATGTTGTCAAGGCTTTTGGAAAGAATGAGTGTGTCTCCGGTGTGTGTATGTGTAAGATTATCTCTGTCAGTTCTTTTATCTCAAAGCACACAATGCTTCTCTAAACTGAGTTTACAAAACAGACAGGTCGGATCTGAGTAAAATGCTTGACAGGAAATTCCTGCAAACTCTTTTAATATGGGATAAATCTCTCATTTTACATGACATAAAACCTTTTTTTCTGTTCCTTTATTTTTGTGCTCTCTCTCTCATAAGCGAAGGAGGATGGGTGTGAATTTAGATTTTCTTGTTAAGATCGGCTTGTTTGCGGCTCAGTGATTTCACTGGTGCAGGAAATGAGAATGAGCTCAACTAAGAGATGACAGGACAGACATGCACATAAACACAGAAACCCGAGAAGGAAAAACAAGAAGGCAAGAAACAATTACGCACAGTGAGCAATCCGGCGGGGAGCTGTCAGGATGGACAGATGGACAGACAAGTAGTGAAATGCACTGTTTAAGAAAGGGCAGAAATATGAGGGCCTGCTCTGACAGGAGAAAGTAATTGTCTCGGAAAAATAGAATAAAGAGCGAGGGGAACCATGAGAAGGTGGGATGGAATGGAAGGAGAAAGTGTTTCTGTAATTCAGAGATTAGATCAGACCCCTGGACCTAAAGCACACAAATGGACACACACACATACCTGGTAACCTCACTCAAACAGACGGAAAGTTTTAAGCTCACAGCTCTGAGACTGGACATACGCCAAGCTCATTACAAACAGAGCCCCCTCCACCAGCTCCCATCTCTCTCCCTCTCTTGTCTCTCTCTCTGCTTTTAACAGGTTACAGCCTCTCTCTGCAGGAGGAACCTTTGACCTCCACCGCGATGAGTTCTGTAATGGATAAAGCTGGGCTTACACACACACACCACACACACCTTGCTTTCAATGAAACCAAAGGGAATCATGCTCCTATAATACTGCTGGATGTCCCCAACTCCCTGAAGCCATAGATAGATTATAGACAGACAGACAGGCATTTGACCATTAATAAAAAAAAAAATTGTTTTAGTTTCATGCCAATAATATATCAGACTACAGTCAACTGATGAAGCCACTCAACCTTAACATATTAAAAATAAAATAACATTGTTACTTTATAAAATCATCACACAAAATGCATTTTGGGAAAAAATTTACAAGAATTATGTTTGATTTGCTTATATTAAGTAAGTAAATTAAACAAGAAATAGATGGATGGATGTATACATAAAAAAAAACAGATTTACTTACTAAATTATTGTTAAACTTAATAATGATCAAAAGGATTTGTTTTATAACTTTATATCATAATATTTTATGTATTTATTTTATGTCTACCAAGCAGTATATCAGACTTTGATCATCTGATGAAGTTACCCTACTCCAACACCATATAATTATTATGATTAATATATATATATATATATATATATATATATATATATATATATAATAAAAAAACAGTATGTCATACATTTTTATCAATTGGCTATAGTTAGTTTTATTCTCTAAAACAAATTTCAATAACTCATACAAATCAAGAACTGTTGCATTAGCTCATTTTAATTAAGCAAATTGAACAAGAAGCAAACAAGAGGTTTTTGAGCACAGACAGACAGATAAACAGACAGTGGTAGGTATGCATCATGACTTGTGCAGTAAGCAGTATGCTGATATTCCCTTCCAAACAGCCTAAATGGGTTATAAACTACAGGCTTGTTGATCTCTATCCTAATATAAAGCTGTATGTCTTGTGTCTCTGCAGCTCTGTCTGCTGTTAATGACATAATAAGGGAAAGGATAGCGAAGACTTGTTTCTGTTTATACTCTCAAAGAGTGAGAATCTCCATCCCCTGCTGTCTTTTCCACACAGACTTGTGTAGGTGTACACACACTTAGTGTTGCTCGTTCATGACGCACTGTGAGAGTGCACCATTTCATCTTCTTTCTCTTTTGACATCCATTTAAACATCACTTGCCAAATGGAAAACACATACAGCTAGACTCAAAAATATAAATACTTGCAAAAACATCTTTTCATTCACAGCACCATCTCAGAAAGCTCAGCAGAACACAGTGTATTATGACTGAGGCCACAAGAAGCTTCCTGTATAGAAGCAGGATCTGAAGAACAAAAAACGTAGGAAGTCTTTAAAAACAAATCTGTTTCTCTCTGTCTGTTAAAGGCAGAATCAGGAAGAAAGGAGGAAGTCAGAGAGATATAATGCTTGTAATATTGCTTTTAAATAGCAGTTCAATAAACAGGAAGTTAATACTGACTAACACATTACCATTCAAAATTTTGGGGTTCAAAATTATTATTATTGTTATTAAGTTTTTAAAAGTAGTATCTTATGCTCAGCAAGGCTGAATTTTTAACAAAAGTAAAGTAAATACAGTAACATTGTGAAATGCTATTACAATTTTGATATCTGTTTCCATTTTAATATTTAAAAATGTAATTTATTAATTCAATAGCAAAGCAGCCATTATTTCAGTCTTGAGTGTCACATGATCCTTCAGAAAATCATTCTAATATGCTGATTTGCTGCTCGAACCTTTTTATTATTATTATCAGTGGTGAAAGTTTACTTTTTTTTTCCCTTCTCAGGATTCTTTGAAGAATATGATTTTTTTGTTTTTCTTTGAATTAATCATTGTTTTCTCAAAGACAGTCACTTGATTCCTTTCTGAACAATTCAAAGTTTTGAATGAACTGGTCAATGATAAACAATGTGTAAAAATCCTAAATATCTGTGTTTTTGAATGAACTGGTTGAGTGAATGATATTATGACGATTATGATATAATGACAGTCACTTGTTTTGTCACTGAATGAATCCGTGAATTTAAATGAATCAGTCCAATCACTTGTCACCACCTACTTCTGTCTGGAACATGCAAACACAAACAAGTTTGGATAACAACACTGGAAAAAGTGCTGTGCTGCCAATCAAATTTGAGGACTGGAACTACTTGTTGTTCAAATATTTTTTAAGTCTGCATTTCTATTTAATTCAAAATGAGTGATGATCGCTTTGACAGTGCAAATCGTTGTTAGTGTGAACCCCTCTTTGGAATTTGGACAAATGAGGTATCTTCAGAAAAAGCATAATTAAATTGCCTTCCTTAGTGAACAGTCTTTGCAACGGGAGTGCACCTATGATGCCTACAGAGACGGCTTACTGCATGTGAGAGACAGACAGGGAGAGATCAATAAGAAATTATGCCGTTAACATCTTCAAACATTTACAGCAGGGTAGCTGGATGAAACATTAGTTTTAAAAAATGGTTCCCACATTATAAATCATTAATTTAAAGAAAACTAAGCACAGCTCTACTGACAGTACAAAGATTGAGTGTCCACACTTCAGAAATGACTGAATATACATACAACTGATGCACAAAAGCATCTGAGAGCCAGATGTTCACAATGACACACAATTAACTAAATGGAAAGCTATTTGGTGTGACTACACCACTATGTATGTGTCAGAATAAGCCCATTTGATATTCATGCTTTTTAGCCGCTGTCACTAGTTTTTGATATGCTTTTGGTTCACTGCTCTCAGGGTGAGAATTAGCCACATAATAAATATTTGTATATTGTTATTTTCTCCTTTCCGGAGATGAATGATGTGTGAGATGAATTCTAAGAATGAAGTGATGAAGCGATTCAGGGATGACAGAACAGAGTGATACAGAGAGAGAGAGAGGATGGAGAGGTGTGAGGAATTTGGGCATCCCAGAAATCAGACTTTTTTTTTTTTTAACAGTCATTGTGATTCGATGTTTATTTACAGTCATTGTTATTCGAGTTTCCAATGGCAGAAAGCTCAAAGGCTCAACTTGACGAGACTGAAATTCGTTAGCGCCGATTCAGACGTAAAATCGATCAGCAAAACTCTTTATAGGTTTCTTACATCAATAACACACACACGTAGGCGCACAGGTACACAGGCAGACAGACAGACCGACTGATACACAGGTACAAAGATTCACATTCGTGGATACACAGGCAGGCTCACAATTAAAGGTGCGCTTTATACATGGCAACAATCCAAAACACGTGTTTCTGGGATGTGAGCTAACTGATTTTTGTTTTTGAGCGTGTATTTGAGAGATATTATAATTCACCATAGGTAAGCTGTCTTATCGGCCTCACCACAGGTCAGCCCGAGGCGATCTGCCGCCTCTAATTTATGCTTCAGTCATACTGCAGAACCATCAGTATACAATCGGTGCAAAGCCAGTCGACCGGAGAAAGTCGAAATTCCTAGGATAAATTAAACCCGTGATCATGGAGTCCTAGAAAAATCAAAGGCTCCAGTAATGCTGACCAAGAGACTATTGCAAAAATTAGTCTCTCTCATGTGCACACACACTTAGAGATGGAAGTCAGAAGGGAGTTTAATTGGCTCCATTGAATTAATTACATATTTGAGTACTGCCGAAGAACATCAGTCAGAAGTATCCACAGCGTGAGATGTTTAAACACCCAACGAGAACCCACCAAGCAGCGAACGCGTTTGGACACGTGTTCACGGTGCATAAAGACAAGTCATAGTCTTTGATAAAGATAACAAGGGAAAAACAAATAAACATTAGAAGGCTTTACTGCCCTCGAACTGACCTGAACCAGATGATTATAGGGAGCTGAGAAATTGTAACACTGAGCTAAGGTAATTTGATGGAGTCATTATGGAGATAAAACTACGGGAGCATTTCAAACAACACCCAAGGGATGGAGCTTAATATTCAGGAGGCATTTAGAGGAAAAACACCCTTCCGCATTCACAAACCTATTGCTAGTTCTCAGCGCTGGTCATTTTTCCGCTTGGTTTAGAGTTTGTTAATTAGGTGTAATACTGGGGCAGGTTTACCTTAACGAGCCCCCACAGGGGCTCTAAATGAGACCTTAACGAGGAACCTTGATTAAAGTTCCCTTATTAGCATATGATGAGCTGTTCAAAGACACTATGAGCCTCCTAAAGCTACAAAATACCTCCAGCTTTAACGAACCGCAGCTTTCCGAGCCTCCTGTTCATCACAGGAGTGTTTTACAGGTTTTACACATCTACACACACACATTCAAAGAAAGAAAGAAACTGTTCATTAAAACAGGGTGCTTCCAAATGACTCTGAGCAGCTCCAGGCATTATCTTATATTAATATCTAATACATATTTAATCTGTAACTTAATTTGTTAAATTATCATGAAATTAGTTAAGCAATCCTAATGACTGGCGATACTCTGCAGATGGGTGTTTAATGAGATAAGCTTCTCCATCCCCTCAGGCTCTGAGAGATCAAGGCTTTAATGTTTTTTAGAAAAAAAAAAGGGCGAATGACTGATTTACGCAAAAATCCGTGGAATCCGTTCTTGATGGTAATAGAAGAATCCTAAAATTACAGAGCTGCACACGTCTGTATTTTGACAGTGTACGGAAAAGAGTGAAAGATTTCTTTCTTTTTCGGCCAGCCTGAAGGATAGGTCATCATAATATCATTCCCTCTCATTCATACCACGAAAGATCAATGGAACCCACTTGCTTTCATTTCTTTCTGAATCTTTCAGCACAGACCTCAACTAAATGACAGACCTCAATTTGTTTTGTGCCAGATTTGAACATGTGACATTTTCAGGACGGGAAACTATGAGTGTTAGCTAGTGAGCTAAAGGCCAGACTTCTCGCTCATTAGATGGCGTTCACAGGAGAGATGTGCTGTGGAAGTATTAACGATGGTGTTTCAGAAATCATGAACTATATCTATCATTTTAAAGACAGTTTACCCCAAAATGAAATTTTTGTCCTTTTAAAACTAATGTTGGCACTGTTTTCCATGCAGTACAGTGAATGTAGAATGAAGCTCGCAAGCTTCTTTTATGAACCAAATCAAAGATTCAATTAAAAGATCTGTCTCAAAAGAATGATTCATGAAAAAAATAATTCAGGCTGGTTTTGTGAACCAAATCAAAGATTCAATGAAAAGATATGACTCTAACTAACTGAGACTAGTTTTGTGAAATTAATCAAAGATTCAAAGAAATAAAACAGGCTCACAAAAATGATTTGGTCACAAATTGGACATGCTACTTATCTCATGAGTGCATGTATAAAAAGCATGTTTACATTTTTCAGTCTCACAATTTTATTGTATGCCTTTTATAGAGTATGCATCATGTGGACCACATTTATGATTCTTTCATGTTTGTTTTTAATTTTAAAAAGCTTCAGTCCATGTTTATTGTAATTACATGAAAAATAACATGGAAACCATAATCAAAATGTCCTCTTTCTTCAGAAAAAAAGGAGAATGATGATTTGGAATAATGGCAGAATGTTAATTTATTATTAATATTCAGCAAATACTCACATTAATATTCAGCAAAAGCACCAAAATCTAGATAATAAATAAAAAAAAAAAATTTTTCCATGATTATGATGTAACAATTTTTTTTTCCAGATGAGTTCAAATATAATTCACGTAAAAACAATTCATAGCGTAGACAATTTCACATGCATGAAACCTAATTCACGTACACACACAAAAAATTCACGTGCGTGAAAAAAAAATATATATTCACAAAAAGCAATTCACATGCGCAAAATAAAAATACATATTCATAAAATACATTTCACAAATGGCTTATGATATGATTGGTTGAATGGTGTGCACAAAAACCTTTGAATGTTTAAAATTACGAGTGTTGAATGTACAAATCGTCATTTACTACGAATCCAACAGTGTGCCTGGCAGAGCTCTCTACGTGGGTCTGTCGTATCTTTAGCCAATCAGATGCGAGCTCTTCAACCAATCATATCATAAGCCACTGAGAGTGCATTCAAGGACACGATTTCTGCGCACCTTTTGCGCAATATGATTTTATTTTTACATCAGTAATCCATAGACAGTTTGAAATGGACACAGACCCAATTGGAACTCAATTGAGACAAGAAGCCCATTTTTAGCGAAGAACTTCCGTTTCTGACACTCAAAACTAAGCTTGATGACGTCAGCAACCTGTCTGACAGATGTAAATCTTCTAGTAGCTGTGCGTGCAAACTGCCATCGTTAATCTTGCAGAGACGGCGAGCTTGAGCTGGGAGTTCTTTGGCGTGAGTGAGCAGGAGTAAGTATTCTGATCAATTATTTTGTATAGTATTTTCGCAGGGCTTCTATGGGCTTCTCTCTTGAACCCGATTGCCTGCGAGCTTCTGAATGCACTTCGGTGGCTTATGATATGATTGGTTGAATCGTAAGCTCGCATCTGATTGGCAAAAAGAGTACGACAGACCCACGTGGGAAGAGAGCTCTGCCAGGAAAGTCTCAAAAACACACACACACAAATCCGAGTGGATTCGTAGTAAATGACGATTTGGTACATTCAGACACTCGTACATTTTAAACATTCAAAGGTTTTTGTGCACAGTTGTATATCTACGAAATTGTGTTTTGCATTTGTGAAATGTATTTTATGAATATATAATTTTATTTTGCGCATGTGAATGCTTTTTTGTGAATATATATTTTTTTTTCACGCACGTGAATTTTTTTTGTGTGTACGTGTGATTAGGTTTCATGCATGTGAAATTGTTTACGCATGTGTGAATCGTGTTTTTTGCGTGAATTATATTTGAGACTTATCTGTCTCCATACCATAATGAGTCTGTTATGGATTCGAACCAACAGCCGCCTCACATTCCTAGATCAGAGCGTCTCTCTCACTGCCCTCAGAGACATATAAAGAGATTTATTTTCACCAGCGTTTGATCTCCCAGATCCACTCAGAGATTGAACGACAGGAGCTGACCAACACACTCAAGCTCTCTCACTTACATGCATGCACGCACACTCACTCATTTTCTCTCTGTCTCTCACAGGCGCACACAACCTCTCCATACTTTCATTCTCATCTCCAGGGCTGTGACGTTCCATCAGAGCTACTTCCTCTCTGATTTTCTGTTTCCTGTGCCATAGTGTCTGACATTTCTCATGTCCAGCGGACACCGCAGGTTGAAATTGTTGTCAAAAGTCACATAAGAAAGAGAAGAAGAGATATATCGGGGAGAAAGAATATCAAAGTCTGCTCTTTATTTTACTGCCTTTGGACTGGATTAGCAGCTTATCAGGTGTACAACATATACGTAGAATGAAATACTTTTAATAATCTTTAAAACTTGAATGAGGTGTCACTGACAGCTAGGTGATGGGAATGAGAGACAGATAAATGTGAATGTGATAATTTATTACATTAGATGTTGTACATATCATGGTGATACAGAGGTGAGCTACTGAGCACATTTATTACAATATGTAATGGAAACGTGAAAATTTATCTGTCTACAAATCATGCACTGTGGTAATGTTTTTAGGTCATAAAATGGTACTGTGCCGGGAAATAATTCTTAATTAACCAATAATCAGCTGCTTTAATTATAATTTGTGTGAAAAGTAATATAATTTCTGAAAAGTTGCACCAGTTTTCATTTTAGTTGGAAACTGCAGTGAATTGTATGTATACAGTACACTGTAAAAAACTTATATAAAAAGCGTACATTTTAGAAGAAAATACTATTTGGGTTTTTCTAACTTAAAAATTTCTCATTTATTTCAATGTGTTACTTGCTGTTTCTTTGAAAATGTTTCTGAAATTTACCTGTAATTTCCTTCAATTTAATGAAGCTCCAAATATATGTTTGGGAGGAGCCTTATCATTCAGTCCTGTCAATCATCTTTATGAGCCTATATAAGCAGCAGTCATTCTACCTTCCCAGCGACTTCGGTGTTCTTCCGGCATCCCTCCACCTCCCCATCTCCTCCTCTATTTCTCTTATTCTCCATCTATGTAGTACCGCAGTGGGGAGGTGTTGAATTTGTGCTCAAGCCGAGCCTCAAGTTCGAGACTCCATTGAGGATAGCAAGCCAAGTGTGTTTACCATTAACCATCAGGACTGGAAGGGCAGGTGAACCCATGAATTGGAGTTAAGAGGCACATTTTTCCAGTGAGCCTGTGATGCAACCAGAGCAGTGCATGGGAAATATGGCTCACTATTGATTCCAATAGAGTTTAACAATTTAACAACAGGGAATTTACACCCTGTGATAAGCATTAAAAGTTGCATGTGCAAATATTAGGTAAATTTAACCTTGTGTACTTGACAGAGCCACTGTTGCTATGTTAGGCTGGGCAGGATGTTATGAAAGCGCCACAGAGCAAGAGTTAACACTTTTCAGGAAGTCAATCTACCGAGGGCTAATTTATAGTTGACTCTGCATATTTAAGCTGATATATAAGTAAAAATGACACAAATCACTTTACAGTCCTTAGATATTCAAATACTACACCACATCATTCAATTTGCATCTTTGTCTCAAACACTGAAACAATATTACTGGAACATACCAGGAACATATTCTAAGAAAAAAAAGTCTGCCAGCAATAACAGAGAATAAGAACTAAAATCAAACTATTAGAGCAAATTTTCTGACAGTGTAATTCTCTTTGGATAATAGTATACCTTCACATTCAGACCCGCATAAATCAATCTAATGCATTTTCAAGACAACATTTAAGCCTTCAAACACATCCCTTCTATCGGCCAGTTCTGATGCCAATTAAACCAACTGTAAGAGAAATATAGTTTAATAAAGTCTTGTCTGAAGTGTTCAACTAGAACAAAGAGATGTGAAGATTAAAAGAGACTGATAAATACTGCAAATTTATCACACACACACACACATATACAGTATATACACACACACAGACACTCGTTTGTTTTTTCTTCATGGTGAGGACTTTCCATTGGCTATGTTTTTTTACAGAGCTAATAATATTTTCTATCCTCTAACCCAGGGGTTCATGCTTCACTCAGACTCTCAGTCAACCCAAAGCATGTCCAGTATGAGAACAAGATTTTCTCAGTAACTCTGTAGAATTTGTATAACTTTCATTATGAACAGTAGTGTTACTGCATTATACAATAAAATACATAATGCTTGATATATCGCTCGTTAAATTAGGCAGATGTTAAAAATGTCATAAAACGTTACATGTTTTATTTAGCCATCTGCATTGAATCCCCCTCTGAGTACATTCAGATCCAGTATGGGACTGCTGGCTGGCTCAGTGTTTGTGATTTTAGGTTTTACTATCCATGTGGGTACACACATGCTAGCCCACAGAAGAGCAATAAGAAAAAGTATTAATAATTATACTATGTCAAAACAAACTACTATAATAAGCATAATGGGACATAAACATATACTGTATTTTTTTTAATAGAAAGTGTAGTGTTATTTTATACAATGCACAAACTGCACTAAATTAATAATAGTGCATAGAAATGCATAAGTTTAATTTCTATTTTTGAAATCTAAAAAAAAGGGCTTTTATTACATTTATTTCCTACAACATAAAATACAGCATTGTTATTTAGGGTTGCAAAGGGTTGGAAAATTTCCAGTAAATTTCCTGAAACTTTTCAGGAATTTTTGGAATCCTTTGGAAAAATTTTGCAAATTTTCAGAAACTTTGGAAAGGTTTTGGAAATTTTCCATCCTTTTGGAACTCTATTAATATAATTTTTATTGTTATACTGATATCAGTTTTGTTATAGTTAACTAAAACTAAAAGTAAAACTTTTTGTGAATTTAAATAAAGCTGAAATAAATCAAAATACCAATATTAGAGGAAAAAAAAAAGTAAACTTAAAGATCAGAAATGTTGCCTTGGCTGTACACTGAAGTACTCAAATGACTAGCATTACCAAAATTACTGCTTAAACTAAAATGTAAAAATAAGAGCTCATTCAAAGTCTTAATACATTTTAACAGAATATAAATAATACTAATATTTTGATACTTGATATTTTGAATTAAGACACATAATGGATCTCCTGGATCTGTGGTAGTGTTTTAATGAACATATATTGCTGAATGTCCTGACTCATTTGTTCAAAGAGTTTAGGTGAGGCAAAGGTACTCTGAAATCCCTTGAGAGGTCTAAGTGTGTGTGTGTGTGTGTGTGTGTGTGTGTGTGTGCACACAGGGCGTGTGACGCGTCAGTGCAGCAGTGTTGGAGTAGTAGTGCTTGTAGGTCTTGTAGTTCTGCTGGCTACTTTCTGCTTTCAGCTGCTGCCACCGGATAGCCCCTTGTTTTTTTCAGGGGCGAAAAGAGGAGCCGAGTGTGTAAGCCTCCTCAGCCGGTACATAGCCTCTCCACTGCCAAGATCTCGTTCACGCCTCCTCGCGGCACACATGGTAACTGGGCCCCTTGCGGTTCCAGGCTAAGTTTGCACGGGATCTCGGAGCAGCAGTGGGGCCCCAGAGACGTGGCATGCAGGCCCATCAGTGAATGGAAATGCCCTGCTGCCCGTCAACCACTGTCCCAGCTATGGGTAAATAGTCCCAACTATGGGCAAATAGCAAAGACCCCAACGGCGGCGCAGACGGAAGATGGTGGTGTGAGAACCACCACAACGGCTGGGAAGGCGGATGAAGGCAAACCCCCTGCCACGTGGGTTAACTCGGGAGGGTACAGTGGCTAGGGGAGTAAACCCCGAAGACAAATCTGCACTTGGGGACAGGCATAGGCGGAGTCCAACTGACCGGACCACCGGCAGCCCCCTGCAACTTCCTGCCAGACGAAGGGTCTCATGGGTTCCCTCATGCCACTGGAGGTCCATCTGGCAGGAGTGAAGATGGTGGGAGTTAGGTTTGCGCACCCTCACCCTCACCTTAATCCTCACCTATGCGCAAGCTTCTTGCCCCCCCCCCCCCCCCATAAAAGTCCTGTGGCGATGTGGAATGGTGGTGGGCACAGGCCAAGGATGTGGCTGGGAGTGTCTAGCCAAACTATGCACACAGGCGGCAATGGAGTGATGGTCGCTAGGACTGCGGGATGGAGCAGCGAGTCTTTTCGGCAGCTTCCACTGCGACTGAGCAGCCCCACACTGCTCACCCCTGTGATGGGGAAGGACCTGGAAAAGGTGGTCCAAAAATTGTCTGCTCCCTACACTCCGGACGGTAAACCGCAACCGTCGGAGCATCCCCCCCTCGCGGTCGAAAAATTAAAGTGAAAAAAAATAAGCTAAGCATTGCTTCGTGGAACGTTCGAACACTGCTGGACCTGGTCGAAACCCCCGGACAGGCCCCACCGCAGGACAGCACTGGTGGCCCTGGAGCTTGCAAGATATGATATCGATATTGCTGCTCTCAGCGAGACCAGACTACATGGGGAGGACTCCTTGACAGAGGTCGGTGCTTGGTACACCTTCTTCTGGAACGGGGTCCCCGAAGGCATTCGTCGTAATCATGGAGTTGGCTTTGCTGTGAAGTCTAAACTGCTGCAGCGCATTCCGGAAACCCCTATCGGCATCAATGAAAGATTGATGACATGGCGCATTCCCCTGGCAAAGGAACGATTCGCCACTCTCATTAGTGCATATGCTCCAACTCTTGATGCCGAGTACAACATCAAAGAGGATTTCTATAGAGCTCTTGATGCCATCCTACAGAAAACCCCAGCTACAGACAGAATCATACTCATGGGAGACTTCAATGCTAGAGTGGGTTCGGAGCATATGGCATAGACTAAACTCACCCTCCACAAAGCACCAGCTAGTCATCACTAACACGGCTCAGACTCCTCTCTCTCTGTGCAGAGCACCAGCTGGTCATAACTAACACCATTTTCCAGATGAAGAACTGGCTCAAGACCACCTGGCAGCACCCCCGCTCAAAACACTGGCATCTCCTGGATTACGTGATTGTCCGTCAAAAGGATAGACGAGATGTCCTTACCACTCGTGTTTTATGCGCGGAGCTGAGTGCTGGACTGACCATCTCATGGTCAGATCCAAATTACTCATGAGTATTCAACCTCGTGTTCCGAGGCGAGCCCCAAAAAAGAAACTAAACTGCACAGCTTTGAACAACCTCACCATCAAAGACAACCTCCGACGGCTCCTTGCCGAAAACCTCAACATGATCCCGGAGGAATCAGCCGATTGGCCAGCTATACGCCAGGCTATTCATAACGCTGCTTCAGAAGCTCTTGGCCAATCAAGGAAACATCACCAGGACTGGTTTGACTGCAACTCAGCTGAGATACAGTCACTTCTTAAAACCAAGCATGAAGCCCATAAAGCTCTCTTGTCCTGCCCTGGATCTCCTACCCATAAAGCCACCTTCACTGCTGCAAGAGCAGAAACCCAGCGAGCCCTTCGGACTATGGAGAACATCTGGTGGGTGAAAAAGGCGCACGAAATCCAAAACCTGGCAGACTGCAATAACACTCAAGGCTTTTACGATGCCATAAAAGCATTGTACGGCCCCAGGAAGCGGGTGATTGCTCCAGTCCGATCAGCTGAGGGGTCTACGCTCTTCAAGGACCGCCACGAGATTCTTGCCCGTTGGGTAAATCATTTTGAGAATCTCTTCAACCAAACCAACCCTGTTGACCAACACATCCTGGATAATCTGCCAGACTTGCCACCAACCATGCACCTGGATACTCCACCACTTTTCTCAGAACTCCGGCAAGCTATTTCAGGGCTGAAAAACAACAAAAGCGCTGGACCCGATGGAATCCCTGCAGAGGTTTTCAAACATGGAGGATACACCCTCACGCGTCGCCTGCACCTCCTTATTCAAAAACATCTGGGAACATGGGACCCTCCCACAGGACTGGAAGGATGCTAACATTGTTGTCATATACAAGCAGAAAGGAGACAGAGCAGTCTGTGGCAACAGCCGTGGGATATCTCTCCTCTCCATCGCAGGGAAAGTACTGGCCAAGATCATGCTCAGCAGACTGGTTGAGCACATCTCGGAAACTGTGCTTCCGGAAACGCAGTGTAGCTTCCGGAAGACCAGATCCACAACAGACATGGTTTTTGTCTTGAGGCAGCTGCTGGAGAAGAGTCGAGAGCATCACAAAGACCTTTTCGTAGCCTTCATCGATCTCAGCAAAGCCTTTGACACCCATCAACCGTGAGTTGCTCTGGAAACACCTATCCAAAATTGGGGTACCACCCAAGTTTCTCAGCATCCTACAGCAGCTGCATGACGGGATGCAAGCCAGAGTCCTCATGGGAGAACTCCAATCAGAGTCTTTCAGGGTAAACGTTGGGGTGAAGCAAGGCTGTGTCTTGGCTCCGATGCTCTTTAACATCCTCCTCTCTGCCATCACATGCCTTTTTCCACCGTGTCCTGGGACATGAAGAACGGTGTCCATGTGGAATACCGACTTGACGGAAGCCTCTTCAACATTCGTCGGCTCCAAGCTCACACAAAGACAAAGATCCGCCAGATCTGCGAGCTTCAGTATGCTGATGACTGTGCAATCTTAGCCCACAGCCCAGACTCTATGCAGTACGCCCTTAACATAATATCCAGTCTGTACCAATCTTTCGGCCTACAGGTTAACACTCAAAAAACCGAGGTCATGTTCCATCTCACCACCCCCGTTCCCGCACCCCCCAGTTTTCACATAAATGGTGTCCCACTTAAATCAGTGGACCACTTCACCTACCTCGGCTCCACTCTGTCCTCAAGCAGCTCCCTAGATACAGAAATACACACTCGGATAAATAAAGCCTCATCATCTTTTGGACGCCTACGCAGCAGGGTCTTTGAAAATCGTAACCTGAAGGTCAGTACCAAGGTTGCTGTTTACAATGCGGTATGTCTCTCCACTCTTCTTTATGGGGCAGAGTCATGGACCCCATACCGCCAGCACATCATCCACCTAGAGGCCTTCCATATTCGCTGCTTACAAAAAATCCTCAGCTTGTCCTGGAAAGATCGAATCCCCCAAACAGTCATCCTCAGCAACACCGACTCAATCTGTATGGAAGCTGCTGTGGCCAGAAAACATCTGCGTTGGATAGGGCACACCATACGCATGCCCTGAACATCGCCTGCCCCGCCAAGTCCTTTACAGTCAACTAGTGGGTGCTAAACCGTTCCGCCGGAGGGCAAAAGCGTCGTTTTAAAGGACTATACCAGGGACCTCCTAAAGCGGGCAAACAGCCCCCCTCACGAAGCTAGAATCTCTGGCACTTGACCGATCAGCCTGGCAGGCCACCTGTGCCGCTGCGGTCGGTCTCAAATACACCAAACCAACCAAGACCAACGATCCATGAGGCGAATCAAGAGACACCAACGGGTGGCTGGCACCCCCCTGGTATCTGGTTTCCCCTGCTCCATCTGCGGTCGAGTGTGCGGATCAAGGATCGGACTTTACGCCCATGAGAAGTGGCACCAGCGGCATGGTTGCTGAACCCCCACCCCCCATCCCTATCCCTAGAGCAAGCGTTATCATCGAACACGATGGACAGCTAAGAGTGTGTGTGTGTTCGCATGTCACATCAGATGAGTGTCAGGCTGCACTTGAACATTTGGTCATTTAAATGAGGGTAATTATATATGAACTGACTCAAGTGCCTCTGTGTAAGGGCAACTTATAAGGGCGATTGTGTGTATACGACTGCGTGTAATTATGCATGATTGGACTCATCTGCCTCCTAAAAGCATCTACACATCAATTATTCCTTGTTCACATTCATTTAAACATATTCATATACACTATACAGTAGATCTATCTTTCTACAAAGTATAAAGACTGTTATCAAAGGCATATTAAATCCTGACTGGCCAATAGCCCTGCAGAACATGACACAGGGTCACAATAAACAATAAACATTACAATAAAGTCATCCAAAAAAAAAAAAAAAAAAATCCAGTGAAATATTGTGAGATTTGAAATCAACAGATCTTGACCCACATATAATATTGTGTGCAAAATAAATGATCTCCCCCACAGCACACACATACTGTACACGAGTTGCTCTCGTATTCACTTGTTATCATTCACATATTCACAGGAGTGAAAGAAAGAGACAAAGTCAGAGGATAAAATGAAAGAGAATTCTTTCTGCACAACATACTCTCATATAGCTGCTGTAATATTTCAGACATCCTCGAGCAGCAATGTGCCAATCTATTTTACGTGGAGAGAAAGTGAGAGTAAAGGAAAGCGAAAAGCAGAGGGAGAGAGAGAGAGTAGTATAGGGTGTTTGGGGAATTTAGACGAGAACATAACAGCACTCTGCTCCATCTGTTATTCATGTTACTGTCTAATGTTGTCTGTCTGAGGCTGCTATTACACATGCCCTGAACTAAAGCTGCATCTTGCCAGCAGTCTCCTTATATAATGCCGTGCGTCCACAGCAGAGAAGTTAAGAAGAACTGTCTAGTTGAAGAGACTGGGACGTGGCCATCTGCAGGATGGGGCTTTTTCTTGGATCTAATATGGCACCTGCAGCGCTGCATGGAGTGACTTTTACAAGAGTTTTAAGGATGAACTCTAGTGCAAAGGGAGGGGGGATCTGAGTCTACATGCACACAGAGTGCTCGACATGAAATGTTCCTGGGTCAACAACTATTACTCTTCATGTAAACGTCATTGACCGTGAAGCGTCTCGCTGCAGACCACAAGATCCAGGGGGCGTGCTTGGATCTAGATCCAACCACTCCCACCTTACATTTACCTAAACCTACCCCTGATCCCTAAACCTACCCATCTCCACCCATAAACCTACCATTCTCCACTCCCTAGATGTGGATCCAACCACGCCCCCTGGATATTTTGGTCTGCAGCGAACCCTACTTGCATTGACCTCTGACTGTTGGGGAAGGGTTAAAGTTAGGATAGGGCAAAGGCTATAATGGGTTGATAGGAATGTGGCTCAGAAACAAGCAGTGCAGATGCAAACTCAAGTGCGGCTGACCCTGGAAATGAGCAGCGACTGCTAGAGTCCAGTTCAATCAACACTGAGCCCTTTTTTAAAGCACTTAACCTCATCTACAGGTTGCTACTCTGTAGTGTATTGCACTGTACCATTGTTTTGTTTAGTCGAAAAAATATCTTAATTAGAGCATTTACAAAATTGTGTGTGAATTAAATGTATCTGTGTCATCTTTAGTGTCAAATACTTAAATTGAACCAATTAAATACCAATAGAATTTTATGAACAAATGCCATGTTTAAAGAGCAGGTCATATGGGTTTTTGAAAAATATCTTTTTTGCAGTTTATAATGTAGCTATCCTTAAATGAAAACGATCTGCAAAGTTGTTAATAAAAAAGTGCATAATAAATAAAGATATTGTCTCTCAAAAGTGAGAGTCAGTTCTTAATTGTCTTCAACGAGTCGTGATATTTTTTGAATCTTTTGCCTGTTACAGGTATACGTCACTGGGTAACACATTTGCATAATCCCCACCTGCCCGCAAAATACCAACAGAGTTTGACCTGCCACAAACACTTCTGCTAGTTAGGGTGTTTACATCATGTTTAAAAAGACGCTGTGTTCAAGGATACCACAGAAATACAATTCGAACCTTTTGTTGTGTGCATGTCATTTTACAAAGGACTGATTCTCTAAATTTGGCTTTTATCTTCGTTGGCTTCTAATCTTGTTAATTTGGACTAACAAGCTCTCTGAACCACAACCTGTAAGTATGATTTATTTGTTGTGTACATTTTCAATTGAGTGCTCAAAATTTTTTTGTGGTAATATGTGATGTATACCTAGTGCAGCTTTAGGTTTACAGGTAAAGCATATTACTGTCTTACTGAAGTAGTTCTGATAATTCACTGCACCCACTATTTCCTAAGAATGTGTTGATCATTGTATACTGATGTTGTTCTTATTACTTTGTTTAATAATTAAAGAATTTAGTGTAGCACACAGACTTTATAATCATTGTGTTTATTTTACTGCACCGGCAGTTATGGGTTAATGCGGTAGAGACGAGCGAGTGTTAGGCTGCTGCACCTGATATAGCTGTTCTGCGTTCTGATTAAAAGTTAAGACAGAGCGTCTTTTGTCTGTCATTCTTCAATCATTACAGTAGACATATTTTAGTTTACAAACTGTATTGTTTCATCAGTTAGTCACGTTAGCACTCGGCTAATGTATCCACCAAGTGTTCACAATTTAGCAGCTAAACTTTAGCTGTGGGCACGATTCGCTTGGATAAGTGTTTTTGTATTTTATGTCATTATTATAAGAACGGATTGGGGCACTATATAACTGTTTTATATAAGGGTGCTTTGTCAATGGTAGCGCTGGCTAACTGGCTCAATGACTCCTCTGTGCCAATCACAACAGGCTTGTCCAGCTGACCAATCAGAACAGAGTAGGCTTATGGAAGGGAGGGGTTTGCTCCGAACTTGCTCTAGAATCGTTTCGAAATCATTGGCAAATGACTCTAATATTAAATGTATATTTTGAGAAAATTACAATGTTTTCTGACCTTAGATGCATTTAAACCTGTTTTAGGGGACTCCAACACAATATTAAGACACTTTAAAAATACCATATAACCTGCTCTTTAAACTGCAAAAGTTGAAATTGAATCTGCATCTAACATGGCATCAAACATTAACTAAAAAAACTTCAAAATGCAAGTAGCCTATAAAGTGTATATATATATATATTTTGTCACTCAGTAAGGAATATCATTATTTTAGACCCTTAATATGTATATATATATATATATTTTAACCTCACTGAATCTAACAGTAAGGAATATCATGTCATATTTTTCCCCTTGAAATCACATTCAAATATAATACTAATCCAAAGTAATACATTTTTTCCATAACATTTCTTAAAATAAATATATAACAAAAATGTAATATAATATAAATTTCAAAACACAAATTGTAGTGTTGATTGCATTTCAACCTCATCCTAACATTTTTTAAAATAATTATCACACAAAAATGTAATTTAATGTATGGGGGGAAATACATTTACCAATACTTAAAACTAACATTTTGGTACCAAGCTATCTGGCTCCTAAAAAGTGACATATTACTTTAAGATAAATCTGCAATCTAGTTACCCACTCATCTGCTATCTAAAAGCATCTAAACATCAATAATTACTCAAAAGGATCAAAACACACTTTCACTTACATGAACACACATACACATACACATACACATGCATACATATACACTAGTAAGTGTAGTGTCTTTTATCCCAGGAATATTAAATCCTGATTGAGCAATAGCCCCAATAGCTGAGCAATAGAACATGGCATGGGGTCACAGTAAACATTACAATTACAAAATCAGGGGAAATAAAAACCCCACAGTGAAATATTTTAAATCGACAGATCTTGACCCACATGTTATATGGTTTGTGTAAAATAAATGATCTCCCCCACAGCACACACATATATATGAGATGCTCTTGTATTCACTTGTTATCATTCACATATTCACAGGAGTGAGAAGAAGAGACAAAGTTGAAAAGGAAAATGAAAGAGAAATATTTCTGCACAAGACATTCTCTCATATAGCTGTTGTAAGACCTCAGACATCCTCAAGCAGATCTCAGATCTCCTTACACAGAAACTCTGTTACCCATTCTGGATTATTTTTCTTTAATATAAATATATACTTCAGGGTTTAACTGTAAAACATGTCCCAAAAAACCTGCAAACCTCTAAAATAAATAGAAAATAAAACACACATATAATATTTTGTGTTCCCAGGGTGAAAATCAACATTTTATGAAGGCAACATACCTATGTATACCAGATTATCTGTTGAGGAAAAAAAAAACATTTAGCCTACTTCAGTTTCTCAGAGTTAATTTTTAAGAGTTTTTTTTCTTTTTTGCTAAGCCTAAGGTATGCAGTAAAAGCTTCCTAAGGGACCAAATGACATTTCAAAATTGGCAAATTTCAAAATTACTTTGTTGTGATTTGCACAGAATACTGCTATTTATAAGTCTGGCAGCTCACCTGACCATTGCATCTCTTTCAGGATAGCAATTTTGGAAAATCTAGCAATAAAGTAAACTCATGACGCAAGATATGGAAGCACAACTGGTTCTCAACAACGAAGCTCTTTGAGAAAGTTTTCTGTCTAGTACAAGACAAAAAATCCAGTCTTCTATACAACTTAGTTTTGTTAACTTATGGCCTGCAATAACTTTTCCTGGATTCTTTGCTATATCTGCTCTTAAAACTGTTTTTGAACTCAATCTCAAGTTTTAAAACTGGATTCAACTGATTTCAAGACTGGATTACACTGATTAAAGACTGATGCAACACAGACGAGCCTGTCTTTTCAACACCCTGTTGTCTTAACAATCATTAGGGTTTTTATCAGCCTCTCAGGCCCTGTGAAGTCAAAAGACACTCTTCTATTCATTTTGCTCCAAAATCTAGAGAGTGGAAAAGAGCGACTAAAAGCCTGACATTTGCTCTGTGCTATCTCTCTCTCTCCATGCACTGGTTTAAACTGATCTGGACTCTAGGGCCTGAATTTATCGATTTTTTATTTTTATTTTTTCAGGGCAGGTAGAATGAGGACTTTTACCAGGACACATTACATGGCCAGGAGCTCTTCTAAAAGATCTTGAGCAGTGTTTTGCTTTGTGCTTTGTGCTAAAACAACATTTTCACTACTGACTAATAATCTTAGACATTGGGCAAATTTTAAGTTTTTACATATATCAACAATTCAGATTTAAAGGAATCAGTGCAGTGCAATGGCGTCATTAGTTTAATACATTTCTGAGTAGGGAGCTTTACTTTATTGATGAAGCAGCGGGGTACTGCTGACAAACACTATAGCATTACATTTTCACTGACAATATTTCAGCAGTGAATTTGCTTGTCCAGTATTTTCTGTCAGCTGTTTTGAATCAGAACTAGCAAATGTGAATCATTCAGACAGCTCACACTCAAAGTAATGGGATATTTAAACACACACACACACAGAGAAAGAGAGAGAGAGAGAGAGAGAGAGAGAAAGAGAGAGAGAGAACAATATGAACACTGCTTGAAGTGGATACTTACCCACAATCCTTTGAAACATGCAATTGCATCCTATCCTTTGGCAGAGATTAAGATCGTCTTCATTTAGGTTCAACACCTGCATGTATGGCAAGTAAAAACATTTTTCACCAATCAAAAAACACTTGAAGTAACAAAAAGCTATTTTCTGTGAATGTGCAAGACTTCCGATTGATTAGCTGCTATAGATAAATAACTATAAGAATAACAAAGTGCAGTAAATGGCGAAACTACTTGTGTTACAATCCAGTGTGCTTATGAATATTGTAGTGAATTTGCTTTCACCAGTAAACAACAGATGCAGCACATCCAGCATTATCTTCATCATCTTGAAGATACATAGGGTATCTTTTTCCTTTATCAGGGTATCTTTTTCCTCACAGGCCGGAGACTCAGAACGTGGTCTGTTGATGTCTCTCGCAATTTGGCATTTCCAATTCTGTGCTGTGATTGGCTGTTTCCATGAATGGATCTGTGTTATCTATCTTTGTTTCACCCACTGCTTCTGCATCCAGAGGTCCTAAGGAATTTTTATGGCGGTCAGAGGCCAAACCTTAGGAATCAGTCTCTGTGAGTGAAGGGCAGAAACTGTATTGTGACCAATGAGAAGTCCTGTCCTTCCTGGGCTTGGTACCAGAGGTCCTGTTCTTGCCCAAGAGGTGTCTAGCTGTTGTCCTAGCATCCTTATCAGTTTCACTTTATTTTGATGGTCCCTTTAACACATTCTGTTGACTATAGGAAACGTTGTACCTACATGTCTACTGACTCTCATTAGAGTGTTAGTAGATTATTAGTAGACTGGTAGGGTTAGGGTTAGAATAAGTTGACATGTACTTGCAAAATTACTTATAGTCAGTAGAATGTCTGTCGGGAGACCATCACAATAAAGAGTTAGCAGATATTAAGCATAAAAGCCTACTAATACTCTAATGTGAGTTTCATGTAGGTGTAACGTTATTTATTGTCAACTTAATATTTAAAATGGACCATCAAAATAAAGTGTTACCTCTTTATCTGATGGTGTTGGACAGTTTGCTTATGTTAGTCCACCAAGATCCAATGAAAATATAGCAAACCTATCTCCATTGTTGTGGTCAGAGAGGGCCCCTGCCATAAACTGGGCCCTGGAATGTGCTGTTCACCACACTATCATAATAAATTAAAATAATGTGATAAGAAATACTAATTTGCAATATCAAGCAGCATAACAGGCTATTTTTGAGGCCACGCCAATTCTTGCATTAAAGTGATTAGATAGCAATTCAAATACCATTGTACATAAATATCAATCTGATCTGATTTTACACCTGGTATTAGCATCTGATATCATCACTGGTATCACGTGGTACTCCCACAGCAGCCTGCTTTTTAAAAGCCATATTTGGGAAAATTCTGCTGAGTCATTTGAATAGGTTTTTTTTTCTTTCTTTTTTTTTTCTCAATGTGGTGTGTTTGACAGTATGCACCTGGCAACTGGTTAATTTTCAACCACTCATTTTTCCTCCTCATTAACACACACACACACACACACACACACACACACACACACACACACACACACACACACACACACACACAAACTGCCAGCATAGATTTTTTTTTTACTTCTTTGGACAAATTACACACACGCACACAGAAAATAATATTTGTTAAATATCTTACTATGTTTGGCTTTTTTTTCAGTCACCTTCACAGCACACACACAAATACATATTGTAAATACAATATAACAGGCACAATGCATCTTATAAACCCCCTTTTTAGTCTACTTTAAATACAATATAACAGGCACAATGCATCTTATAAACCCCCTTTTTAGTCTACTTGTCATTGTTTGAATGTATGGTTATGGTGCAAATATACACTTATGGTTCTTACACATTATTTAAGCTTTTCAATAAAAGAGAGGCAGACATCTCTCTCTGGCTCTCTTTGGCTCTCTTTTAATCCACTGCACATCTCATAGGCTCTTCTTTTGATTCATGTCTATTAAGGAACTCATATAGAAAACAACTTATTTATTGATTTGTTTTCCCAGAAAGCCAAAGTCAATCTGATAGTATGGATTCATGCAGTGCCTTGGAAAAACATTACATGGCACAAACTGATTCAGTTTATTCTATGTATCTGAAGAACAGTATTCTTTTCTGTCTCAAATGACACACGTACAGTATGAACTTCTGTCTGTCTGGAACATGTGCATGTGTAAAGCTAAAAGAGACTGAATAATATTAAGTGGGTCAGAGAGTTTGTTCATTAACAGATGATGTTTGATTTCCTGTTGCAATAAACAAATGCACTCAGCAGAGCCATAAAGACCTGAGAATATGTGTGTGCCTGCATGTGTTTGTATTGCTAATATGCATGGATGCCCGTATATAAATGAATAGGCTGCTTGCTGATTAAGATTTTGAATGGTGAAGCTGCAGCGTAATTGGAGAGCGAGGAAAAGGAGCGAGAGAGAGAGAGTCAACATTAAAACACAGAGAGAATGATTCCAAAACCCCATTAAAGACAAACCACATCTTGTGTGCAGTGGTCTTCATTATTCATTAATAGTTAATTTGCCAGCGTAATTGTAACTGATAGCTTGGTCTCAAACTGATTGTGTTTATTGCCCTCAAGATGTTTGTCACTGTTTTCATATTTAGCAAGTTTAACAGGAGATTTATTGTAAGAGGTACCAATCAGTTACTCGTATTCCTAATCCTGTTGACTATAATTTTGTTACATAAAAAAATAGACATTTTATTCATCAGTCACATAATTGCCATGACGACAGGTTGATAAGCCAACGAAACAATGTGTAAATGGAGCATCTTTAACTCTTCTCAATTGTGATTTTTTTTTTTTTTTTGAGTACTTGAGCACTGATGCAGTTCCTGTAATTTTAGAAGAGCAAATTTGTACATAAAACCTGTTTAACGAACTCTCATAGAACACTTCTGAATTGTTTCTCTCCATATTTATGTCTAGGTAAAGCAATTTAATGGGATAGTTCACCAAAAATGAAAAATCTGTCTCATTTCCACACCCTCGTGTTGTTTCAAATCAGTTTGACTTTTACACATTACAGCAGTTCCAAAATATCTTTTGCACTACCGTTCTTTAAACATTGGTCTGATATTTAAAAGATTTTACATAAATTAATGATTCAGGAATAGTTAAAGGAATAGTTCACCCAAAAATAAAATTCAGTCATCATTTACTCACCCTCATGTAATTACAAACTAACATGCATTTTTTTCTTCTGTGAAACAGAAAAAACAAGATGTTAGGGAGCATTTTCAAATTGACTCTGTAGCTAAATGTTCTGAAGCTTTGTGAATGGCTTTTTGATTTATTTTTTAAATCATTATTCACTGAATAATATCTCACAGCATTTTAAATCTTGTCACACAACAACTAGTTACAAGACACATGAGCATCACTGATGTCAAACTGACACATGAATTAGATTTAAGCACATCAGGGTGGAATATTTTAAGGATTGTTCATTTCTGTCCTTTCATCACACAAATACCATATGGCTTCAGAAGACTTGAAATATAGTACTAGAGTTGTACGGAATTTATGAGACTTTTACCATGCATTTTAGGACTTGATAGCATCCATCCCTATTGTATGGAAAAGAATTGCATGAACGTTTCAAAACTGTGTGCACCACAGAAGAAAAAAGTCATACGGCTGGAATGACATGAGGATGCGTAAATAATGACAGGTCGGTGAACTAACACTTTAAGCTTCAGACTTTCACTTGAGCCCTACCATAACAGCCAAGAGAAAATGCTTTTAAAAGTTCAGTCTATAATGTTGCCACTGACATGCTATTTTCAGTTCTGCAATAACAAAGGCTTGTGTTGATCAGGGTAGACCTTTGCTGACCCTGTTGGAGACTCATACCCATGTGTTTACCAAAAAAAAAAAATCCAGGCTCTGCAGTTTAAGAATGCATCACACCAGTAGTTTGAGACTGTATTTGAATCATTTTTGAAATCCAGAGATTTATTCTGACTGTGAACATTGCCTAGATAATTAGCCATAATGATGAGAAAAAAACTGCACAGATAATGAGCCGTAATAAACAAAAGAGCATTGTCTTCGTAAAAACAATTAATCTAATATGGATTATTCAGTTTTAGGAATTTCATTGCTCTTCTCTCCATTTCCTTTGTTATTTTTTTTAAATAAATCCAACCAGTCTGAATGTAGCTGCTTCATTATGTCAGTTTCTGGTCTTTCTCTCTTTCTTTCAGTTGACTGTTTCTGTGCAACAGAGAAACCATCCACTAGGACCAATGAAAGTGCGCTTATGTGTGTGTGTGTTTTGCTACACACAATGGCAACTGCAGTGATAAAAGCTCTGCAGCAGTCTCTTTCACATGTCTGCATATGTGTGTGTGTTTGTGTGTGTGTGTGTGTGTGTGTGTGTGTGTGCGTGTGTGTGTGTGTGTGTGTGTGTGTGTGTGTGTGTGTGAGTGTGTGTGCAGGAGGAGGCCATTTCAGTGTCTGTCAGATCTTATACCGGAGTGTCAGAGCTAACAAGCTCCTGCATGGACTGAGAACACTACAAATGGAACACTGCCTGGAGGCAGCCAGTCTTTGCACACTAATGTGTTTGAATGTGCATGAACATACGTCAGTCTGAAGAATGTGACAGTAAGTGTCTATATTTTGCCGCAGTACAGTATATCGTAAACTGCAGAGAAGACTGTGTCTGTTTGTGTCTGAGTGTGATAGATGTGTGATATACTGGGGGATGTGAGTGGACTAAGAGCCATGAACCGCATGTATATTTGTTTTTTGTTTTTTTTTAAGTCATACCATTGCTCCCGGCAAACCAGTGGAGTATTCAAGGCTGGAATCATTGGGAAATCCTGACAGAGTCTGCCCTAAAGTAAAAATGTCACAGAGGAAGAGGTTATTGATTTATTACTATTGAAACTGACAGAAAATCTGACAAAGCATTGACACAGCAATAAGTGATTAGTGAAATTCCAATAATCCAATACATGCAAACCATCCCATCAGTCACCTTTACATTGTGACTACAGCAAGCATTCCGCCAGGAAAAGCTTCCTTTCAAAACAAACAAATGATTTATGAATACAACAAGGGGAAGGAATCCCACTGAAAAAAAACTGATGCTGCAATTATTTATGTATAGTGAAACAACATTATTTCACATACACTTTTACACATTCCCCAAAATACAATAAACAAATCAGAAACGAAATTCTCAAAACTACTTGTACAACCTCCACATCATCTAGTGATTTATACTCATCATAAAACCAGTTTCTCATTCTTTTGAATAAGTTGCGATTGCTTTTGTACATTCATGCAATTGATTATGTACATATATCTGCGATTTCCTACATTATAGGTTGCTAATGTCATGCTGCTCAAAATGTATTATATAGTTTTCTGTGCATCTAGTCTTTAGTTCATTGTATAAGTCATTAAATGCAAAATGGTTTTGCATTCAGATGGTGAAAGCATCTAGTTGTCATAAAACTGCCAAGCACATTTTTTATTTATTTAAAAAAAAAAAATTACACATTATTATTAGACTTTTTGTAAATTTGGCATGAATTGTGCAAGTGATCTTGACTAATGAAGAGAATGTAGATCAACCAATGAATCTTCAGATCCTTAACATATACAGTTTTTCTCAGTCGCTTTGGTGCATTTCTCGAATCATCCTTAATATTTGCAAAGAAGTATGTAAATTTCTCAAAACAGTTCATACAAACAGCACCACACAATGCATTACCTGCAAAAGCCTGTAACTTACTCAGAATCTTTAGTTCATCTCTCAAAAGCAAGTCTTTATGTCAAAGAACATGTCAGTGCCATCAGAATGAAAAGTCCTTGTGTCATTGTTCACAAACAAGATAGTCAAAATGCTTAGTCATGTTGTCAATATAACAGTGCACTTTGTTAGTATTACCTTAAGTAAAACTATGGTAACATTGAACAGTATGCCACATATATCCATTTCAAAAGTACAAATTTACCCATTACTGTATGTGGGATATTGAATGAAAGAGACTGGATAGAATTCCCAGTTACACTTTACTAGTGGTCTGACCAACAAACAACAAAAAAACCCTTCACAATGTCATTCTGATTTAGAAAAGGAAAAAATAAATATGGGCACAAAGATGAAAATAAAAACATAAGTCCACTGTCACAATTTGTAACTCTTGTGTTGTACTCTGTCTATACAGTATATGCTTTCCAACTGAAGATTCATGAGATGAACCTTTGAGCTATTTCAGAGAAATGGTTTACCATTTGTTGATCTACATTCTCTTCATTAGTCAAGATTCGCTTGCACAATTCATGCCAAATTTACAAAAAATCTAATAATAATGTGTATAAAAAATAAATGTGCTTGACAGTTTATGACAACTGCATGAACCATTCTGCATTCAATGACTTACACACAAACTAAAGACTAGATGTTTTGAGAGATAAGACTATTGCACAGACAACTATGTAATACATTTTGAGCAACATGA
Organism: Cyprinus carpio; assembly: GCF_018340385.1. Lineage (NCBI taxonomy): Eukaryota > Metazoa > Chordata > Actinopteri > Cypriniformes > Cyprinidae > Cyprinus > Cyprinus carpio. The sequence goes on along the minus strand of NC_056588.1, from coordinate 8,662,505 downwards.
CATGAGCAACTGATAATGTAGGAAACCACAGAAATTGCATGAATGTAGAGTACCAAAGCAATCCAAACGCAATCGCAGCTTGTTCAAAAGAATGAGAAACTAGTAGTTTTATGATGTGTAAAAATGAATAGATGATGTGGAGGTTGTACAAGTAGTTTTGAGAATTTCATTTCTGATTTGAGAAATGCACAAAAGCGACTGAGAAAAAAACTGTAAAAGGTTGTTGTTGTTGTTTTTTATAGTTGATTGACTAATAACTATAACAATACTTAAAAAACATTGCATTCAGATGGTGAAAGATAGTGGTTACTATATTGAAAATTCACATGCATATAAAAACAGGTAAATTAGTGACTATACCATTCCTTTGCACAACTGTGAAAAGCTTAAAGTTTGAATGGATGGATGGATGGATGCAGACAGACAGGCAGACAGACAGACAGACAGACAGACAGACAGACAGATAGATGGATGGATGGATGGCCGGTCGGACGGACAGACGGACTGAGATAGATAGATAGATAGATAGATAGATAGATAGATAGATAGATAGATAGATAGATAGATAGATAGATAGATAGATAGATAGATAGACTTCTATTTTATGTTTTTTCACGCATTGGAAGTCAATGGAAATCGAAACTGTTAATTTCCTCAAAATATGTTTTTTTTTCTTCAGCAGAACAAAAACTTGTATTAAAAAAAAAAATTGTCTCACACACTCGGTAACATTGCATATTGGATAATGTGTTTATTCAACTTCAATGTACTAATAAATTAGGTCAGGTCAACTTAACAGGTAGGTCAGTTGATGAGTTAAGACAGTGACTGCAATACAGTTCAATAAATCATTCTAGCTGTTAGCAAGGGTTAGAGTTCAGCTGAGTGCTGGAAAATAAAGATATCTATGGCACTTTTGTAAATCCTCTGGGTTTTCTTTGATGGACAGAGCTAGAGTAATTTCCAGATCACCTTAATTGTGGTGAAAAAAAGGGCACCAGATATTTCTGACCTTTCCCATGTCAGGCTGAACATGCATGTTTGTATGTGTGTGTGTCCATGTGTGAAAGTGTTCCAGTTCATACAGAGAGCCAGTTGTAATTGTGCATATTTTAACACTGCTGCATAAAGTGTTTTCTTTACCCCCTCCTGCTTCAAACATGTGCCAATTCATTCCCAAAAGAGAGGAAAGACATCTCTTGCCCTCTCTCTCTCCCTCTTCATCAATGTATGTTTCTGTCTCTAATCATGCAATCAACAGGTTGTTTTAAATTAATAATGAATGCAAAACTTCTTCATGCTTGCTTTCCCTTTTTTTAATCTTTCCCAAATTGATTAGGATATTTATATAAATAATCTATATAAGTTTAATTGCTTAAAACTTATATATAGATTACTGTTTGTTATGTCTTGCAACGGCTCAATACTAAACCTCTTGTTTTCAGGTTCTAACTTTGAAATTAAAGGAATAGCTCATGGAAAATGAAATTTCTGTCATTATTTACTTACTGTGGTGTCATTCGAACATACAGTCTAGGAAAAGTCCATAAAACTAGGGCCCAGTGTACTGTGTTAATATAAAAGAATGTTCAGTATTGATTTTTCACAGATGTTTAAACTGTATTTTGAGTCGCACATTGCATTGTGTTGAGTTTTAGGGTTAATGAAATGTCTGTAAGCTTAACAGGTAATGTCCTGGCAGAAACTTACCAGTATTTTTTTTTAACCTTTTTTTCTTTCAGTGTACAGAAGCCGGATTCTTTCACTGAGGAAACAAATAAGATCTCACAATAGCAACCTTATTTATCACAAGAGTTTTCATAATGACCAAAAAAAAAAAAAAAAAAAAAAACTCCATAAAACTACATCACACTACTTATATATTCTGATGTGTCAATCAACCTATTATAAACATGAATTTTGGCACTAGAAAGCACATTGATAAACTTTAAAATTGGGACACAGATGACTCAACTTCCTGCACAATTATGCAGTCACACATTAAAACATCACTGGTATTTATGAACTATATGGTGGTATAACAAACCATGCAGGGCCAATATCTTTCTGGTATCATGTTTTGTAAATCATGCATCTTTGTAAAAATCTTCTTTGTTCTTCATTTCTGTAAGCTTGAGAGACTGAAGAAAACTTGACAAGATTTCTAAGAAAACATTAAGCTACTAAATTTGATTAAAAAGAAAACTGTTTATATTTTGGTACATTGTATAAATGTTGATTGCGAGATTATTTTAAACTTCTATAGCTTTGTGTGATGAACAAACTAAAATATAAGCTGTTAAAAATTCCTTCTTTCCCTCCACTGAAGCTCTGAAATCTCATTAGCATCCGAATTTAAATTTAAAAGATTGCATGTCAATCCACCTTGCTATCTTTAACACACATTATCACGTGTTTTCAAAGCAACTCACCACTTTGAATCTGCAGAATTGATAGTGAAATTAGATAGAGTATGAGGGAATATCAGTCTAAATTTTCATACTTATATGGCCTCAAAAACGTCGTATGTACAGCTTCCACTGTGCTTTTAATGGTCTTTTTGATCATTTATGGAGACTGATATAGATGTGGTCACAATGACCTGCCAGTATATGGAAAAGTTATGTATACTGATTCTTTACAATATATGTTCAACACGTTTATAAGGACAATAGGGAGAGTAAATGATACAAGTTAAAAGGTTTAAGGAGCGTCAGTCACTGTTACACAATTCATTTCTTAAAATTAAGACTTATCACTGGTTTTCATTTTGTTTCCGTGTTTAAAATGTCTCTCACTGTGGGACGGCAGAAGAGGTTATCTGTATTCCTGCTTACATATTAACATGAAAAGATGCAGTCTCGACTGCTCCAGATGTCTCTGCTCGCGGATACCCTCGGGGCCATAGCTATACCCCGCGCGCGCACCTGTCACACACTCTGCTCCCGAGCTCGATCCAAGCAGGAGTGAGTGAGTGAGAGCGTGTCACTCAGCGGCTCCACCCCTCCGGTAACTACACCCCGCTCAGAACCGACCGAACCCGCACATCAGACACATTCACCGTTATACAGGTAGGCTATGCCCCCAACGTCACTACCGTGGCGAAAAGTTATTTTAGTTGTTTATGCTGGGGTTTTAGGGGAACTTACGTGGACTTGGTAGGGTCTAAAAGGTAAAAATGAGAGGGAGGATGATTAAGACGAAGAATGTCTTGGGGTTCGAGTCGAGCTGGACGTACTGGACGCTGTTTTTTCTCTGCGCTCTCGTGCCGCTCCCAGTGCGTGCAGAAATCACTTGCGCCTCGTGCTTCGCACCAATACGTCGGGCAGCTTTTGTCAGCCGTGATTTTGGAAGTGCACCGGACGGCAGTACTGATAAAAACTGGAAATGGAGACTTGATGGAGCTCAACTTTCCCCCGAAGCGCACGAAAAATCTCCTTCCGTGTCCTGGATAGAGAAACTGCAGAACGCGAACATATCCAGAGCGGAACGGACTAGCCCAGCTGAAGAAAAAGACGGAAAAGTTTATCCAACATCGTCTCCAGAGGAACCCAAAGTGAACAGGAGAGAAAAGCGCAGTCTGTTTCCGCCTGAGAGCGCGGCCGGTTCCCGGTTCGAGTTCAGGCGTACCGGAGGAGTTGACGGTACCGGGAAGAGCCCGAGGCAGAATGAGCCACACCTGATCACGTCCACCTTTGCTCTGTCCGCAGATTCGGCTCATAATCAGGCCATGGTGCTGTGGTCCGGACCCAACAGCAGCGTGAGTGTAAACTTTATCCAACGTATTTCGCTTGAAAGAGCCTTACTTTGGTAATTGTTAATAATATATGCTTGTAAAGTTAAAATGGAACTTGTGGGTCATCTTATCTGTAGTTTTGTATTGTGATGGCTTTGAGTAGTCCACAAGCAGGACTGGCGCACGGCAGCTGCAACACCAGAGCGCGCACGCGTGCGTCACCTTTTTTTGTTTCTTTATAGCAAAAACACAATTTCTGTTTTTTTTTTTTTTTTTTTTTTATGAACAGAGACTGCAATCAAAGCGTATAATCTAAAGCATCGGTAAAGAAAGTGCACAAATTCCTTGCTCAAGCATTTGGCAGACACCGAATAAATAGGCAGTGAGAACATAATCCATAAATGAAAACAATTCAATCAAAGTCAGTCTGTTTCCCCTTAATATTAGCATTTCTTTAATGAATGTGTACTTTCCATAAATGATTATATTGATTATTGAAAGCAACTAGTTTTCAAAAGACCCATACAATTATTTATCTCTTATTCTGATGATTTCTAAGTATGTGTGAGCTTAATAGTCTTTCATTTTTCTTGTCTCATTTTGTAACTTTCTCTGAAATTTCTCTTCAAGTCTTTATTTATATGGAAAGATTGTATGAAAGATTTGTTACTCTGCATTTATTTGTATTTATTTTATGAGCATCATATTTCATACAAGACTTCTTGTTTCTCGTGTACTTCCTTGCTACGCACTATGCAAAAAGAGTAGAATGTCAGAATATGTAGTATTTATGAAACTGTATGCAACCAATACTCCAATGACCTACAGTAGTGCATCTGCTGAGATAATGAAGTGTCCAGCTAGTGGACACTTTTCTGTCTCATAATGCCATGGTAGCTGAGAGAAGTAGGATAAAAAAAGAACTGTGAGCCAAGTGCTTTTGGTAAGAAAGTAGTTTCTTGTGACTAAATATTTAACACATTATTATTTTGTTGTTGTTAGTAAAGTTTCAACATGGTGGATGAAGTGTGGAGAAGCAGTTTATTCGAATCCAGCGCATACTAAGAACTTACAGGATTTTGGACACAGCTTTCGTCTCATTTTCCATCACCTCTGGTTTGATGCATACTTCATTGGGGCATCTGTTCAGGGATGCAGATGTTTCAGAAGAACCTGCCAATAAGAACACGGTTCAGTGCACAGTTCAGAAGAATCTGCCTGCACCACTTTACTTTACAAACAATTAATTTCTTTAATCAATAATCTATTTGCTGCATCTGCTAGATATCTACATCTCTAGCGCCCAGGGTGCTCAGCTTGTATTTCTCCATATGCTACTTTGTTTTGAGTGTGAATGACACCTATTTTTTGAAACCCAAACTCATTACTTTTCCTTCACAACTTCTGTGCCTCATCTGAAATATAAATGACTGACTCTGTCAGCAGACTTTTAGATTGGCAGAGTAATACCTGCAGAATTTATGTGTGTGTGCGTGTTTCTGCAGTACTGCTGATGCCATTGGTTTATCTTTCACCAAACCGCATGAGTGATGTTTTGCGATGCCACAGATGCAAACTGAACATCAGGGAACAGATAGCATCCCCTGAAACTCTTTCTGTCTCTATCTCGTCTTGGCATACTCACATTTATTTCATGGCACATAGACATTCACTGTATTGATTTGACACATTTGACACTCCTATACATAACGAAGCAGCAAATTGTTTAAAGAATAACACTTAATAATATATTTAAAAAGCATCCTACACAATCATGACATTAAATGAAAAATGAGGCCCATATGGTATTTTCAAAAGATCCGTTTAGAAAATTATGTTAGCACAAGAAGAGATGACACCGGTAGCCTCTCAGTGGCAAGCAACAAATGATGCCCTATGTCATGCCAGTTTTCATATAATGTGAAACCTTTCCCGTTGCTTCCTGTAGACACTCTGACTTATTACCACACAAGTGATAAAGCTAATGTCTGGGCTTTCGCACCTCTGTTGTACCTTGCTCAATCACTGACACGCACACATACAAGTTTTATTTACGCATTTAGGAGGCAATAATAATGATGCTAATTTTACTGTTATTATAGAGCAGCCTATCTTAAATACCCTTCTTTGCTCCAGAAGGTGAGAGCAGATGGACAGATACCTGTAAAGTATAATACCAGGATACAGCTACACTCAAAGGCCATGCATGTGTGTGTGATGACATCACGGAAGAATTAGAGACAAGGTGTTCCATTCTGTTGTAAGTGCCCTGAGAAGTGGACTTTACAGGTTATTTCACAATTTTAAAGGGATGGTTCACCTAAAAATGAAAATTCTGTCATCATGTCAATCCCCAAGAATTTGGTTAATCTTTGAAGAATATATATTTTTAATGAAATATCATTGGTTTTTGTCTTTCCATTGAAAGTCCATGCAATCAAAACATTAAAAAAAGGTTATAAAGTCATTGTCAAATTAATCCAAATTAATCAAGTTGTTTAATCCAAGTCTTATGAAGAGAAAATAAGTGGTTGAAAAAGGTCATAAATCCAGGTCAACATGATGCATTCAGATAAGTTGTCCCAATGATTGTCTTAATTATACTATGTAGCATTATTTTGAATTTGTTTGTTCATTAAATGCAAAATGCCTCATTTAGCCGATAAGTTTGTCAAGACAACAGATCTCATGTTCAGCAATTTATATTTTTTTATTCAGCAAAAAATTATATATATATATATTATAGCCATATATACTGCATAGTCTTATAGGACACTTCATATGTTGGACGTAGCAAAGATTTTTTTATGGTTGTATATAATGCAGGCCTCAACACTTGACACACAAAACCCAAGAATGGTGACAATCAAGAAATCACAACACAATATTTAACAATAATGACAGTATAAAAACAAATTTTTAAATTAAGTCAGCAAACAACAAAACAACAATTTTATGTAAACATAATTTATTCATAAATGTTAAATTCTTGGTATGATAATTTTAAATGTTAAATTCTCACTATTTCATTCTTTGGGGAAACATTTGGGGGAACTCTGTTGGTCTGACATGAGTTTTTATGTAGTTCATGTAGAAAATGACATTTCTTAAACTGTAAAATACCTGTATGTATTTGCTTTAATTACAGTGTATGATGAACAGATTTAATACAATTTTAATATAACCAAATTGTGTTGCCAAATTGTCATATTAAACAAAGTAACAGATGTTTTATCACTCAGTTTAGTGCTTTAAAATATGACAATTTATATTGATTAAATTAATAATACATTTATATTTAAATAAATGCACATGGATCTAGTCTGAGCGACTCAAGTTTTGTACATTTGTGATGATGTTGCAAGGTGTTCCAAATAAATGCATTTTGACAAGTTAAGTTAACTTCAATAGTAGGTAAGTAGAGAGAAGTGAACATTGCATAGGGATTCTACCAATTGGAACGAAGCTACTGTACAGTTTACATTTTTATGATGATACTCATTTGGCTGTATGGTTTTCAACTAGAGTAACATTTGCATGTTTGAAGCATTTGCTATATTTTGGCGTTAGTGGCTTTAGTGACCAGATTGATCCATAGCGTTCAGCAGTTTTCCTGAAGCAGAGTGAGTATGTGTGTGTGTGTGTGTGTGTGTGTGTGTGTGTGTGTGTGTGTGTGTGTTTGTGTTTGTGTTTGTGTCAGAGAGAGCAAGAAACTGTGTGTTCTGCTGAAAGCGTACTCTCTTAGGCCTAATGTCACTGAAAGCTGAAAGCTTTCACTTTTGATTCACGGCAATGGAGAGGCTGTTTGGCCACTTTCTCAATTGTAAAAACAATCAATGAAAATCCATAAAGATGATGGAAATGCAAGAGAATCATTCTGTGGCCCCTGCTGCACTTGCCCTTGGGTCCTGATCCATAGTTTGCCCTCCAAAGTCCACGATGACATTTTCTCTGAGAGGAGCCCCCATGGAGAAATCATTGTGAAGGTGGGGTTTGTATATTTTGTTGTCTAGACAAAACAGATTTTATGCAAATGTGGCTAAGGAAGCACATTCCCAATGGGAAGTCGCTCCACGGGAGTTTGATTGTGATCGAGCAGTGATTTTATCGTTCTAAAATACTCTCCAACCTGCTGTGAGAGAATCACAGATTATGGCTGTACAATCATAGGTTGCGCGGGGTTTATTTTGTGTAAGTGAAAGTGATGTGACATACAGCCAAGTATGGTGACCCATACTCAGAATTTGTGCTCTGCATTTAACCCATCCAAAGTGCACACACACAGCAGTGAACACACACTGTGAACACACACTGGGAGCAGTGGGTAGCCATTTGTGCTGCGGCGCCTGGGGAGCAGTTTGGGGTTCGGTACCTTACTCAAGGGCACCTCAGTCATGGTATTGCCGGCCCGAGACTCAAACCCACAACCTTAGGGTTAGGAGTCAAACTCTCTAACCATTAGGCCATGACTTCCCCTTGTTTGTCTGTCTGTTACGCTCAAGTTTCATGTTGATGCTCTGTTGGTGCCCTACAGGAAGATGGCAGTCAAGTACGTCCAAGTGTGGGCTTGTGCGTGCGTTCATGTGAAACTTTCAAGGGTTGTGTGCGCATGTGTTCGTGTGGGTATTCATGGCCTGCGGAGAGCATGAGGGATGTCCTTGAAGAGTTTGGCTGTCCATCCAAATGTCTACACATCCTCCAACAGTTTCACTCTGGAGTGACAGCCAAAGTGGTTGTGTGTGTGTGTGTGTGTGTGTGTGTGTGTTCACTTGTGTGTGTATGTGTGCGTGTCCTCTCTATCTCAGGGCAGCAGAGTGGCAGAGCTTGTAGCAGTAAACACTCTGACTCGGGAAAACATCAAGCCTGGTTAGTTTTAAAGGACCTTTCGATATTAGGGCATTTTGAGAGGATGCCACTGTTTTACTGCAGTTTTGCAACAAGACACTTTTTAATTTATTCCTTTGATGTCAGCTGAAATATCTTTTTTAATTACTCCAGTCTTGAGTGTCACATGGTCCTTTAGATATCATTTTAATATGCTGATTTGGTGGTCAAGAAACATGAACAATATTTTTGAAGAAACTGTGAAATAATTTTTCCAGGATTCTTTGATGAATAGAAGGTTCAAAGGAACAGCATTTATTATAATAACATAGATATCTTTTGTAAATCTTATAATATGACTTCACTTTGATCAATTTAATGCATCCATGCTGTATAAAAGTATTAATTTCTCAAAAGAATATATCACTGACCCCAGATGTTTGAACAGTAGCGTATGTTAATCATGTCTCTTTTTTATGTTCCTTTCTTCCTTTTTCTGTAATTTGCACAAAGATGATGAAAGATGTAAAATGTTTCAGCAAACTATACTTTAATACAAAAATTAAGTTAGAGTACTTACCTCCTGTGACATCAACCTTCTGATATTAGCTATACAATAACTAACTTGCTAAAACTTACTTAAGTAGTGTAGTGGGGCATTTTAGAGCTCCAGTCCCTCTGCTATGGACAGCAAGTCATATCCATTTACCTGCATTACCCTTAAAAAGTGAATCTATGCACAGTCTTCTATAATTTGTCACTTACAGTAATGTGCAGAGCTGCTTGCATAACCTCGGGATTTGTTCTCTCAAACCCTGAAATCTCATAATCATTATTAGGATCTACCAGAGCAATGTGAATATATTTAGTTAAACTCCCTGTTTTACAGATTCATGTTTTGTGCCACTAACTAATCATTTTAAAATCATATGATTTATGAGACACAGCCATTCTTAAAATATAAGAATATCCAGTACCAATAAAAGTTTGAAACTGAAATAATTTGTAATTTGCTCAGCAGAGATTTATGTACAATTTGAAAGGAAAATGAAACAAACAGCCCTACTCTCAGCATTTCCACAGCCGAGGATTATAAATAGCCGGAATAAAAAAAATCTTTCTCTTGTCATTGTAAAAAATGTTGTTGTAAAGCTTAGCAATCTTAAATTAGAGAATTACATATATACAAATCTAATACTGGTTCCTTAGAGTCATCCTTAAACCTAAAAAACCTAAATAATTCGATTTCTTTTTATATTCCTGACCTTTTCAGTTTATCCAGATATATGTGCCCATTTCTAAAGCTCCATTACTCAAATATTTGCTGACACAAATGTGGTAGAGATGGTTAGTTCAGTAAAGTTGAAATTTCCAACTATCACTTCTGTAAAGGGAACTGCAGTATAACACTTTTGTCAATTCAGTTATTAAAATGTGTATACAGTGTAGGTTTTTTGTACATCAGTAAATATTGCTCATTTTAATTAAAAGGTTGACCATAGATATTACCAATACCAAGGTGTAAAAAAGCTCATGTGTTAAAAACAAATGTACTAACTAGAAAATTGGCCATAAATTAAGCATAGACAGCTTAAATGACATTCAATAATATACAGTGTACTACTAGATGTCATTTAAGCTGTTTTTGCTTAATTTTCTTACCTGAAATTATCTGTCAACGTGAACATGAGCAACCCAATGGTAATATAAATCATGTCCATGCATCATGTCTTTTATAGTAATAATTCTGCAATACTAATAATATTAGACTATAAAGACAGATTTATGTAAGATTTATGATTTCTTTTTCCCAGATGAAGTAGTATGTGCTGGCAGGGCACATCTCCACATAGTTGCATTTTTCTGGTATGCTCTGAGTTTAATTTAAACACCTGATGATTATATAATCAAAATACCAAAATATGCATTAAAGTAACAGTACAAATAAGAATATATAGTTAATGATTATAGATTTACAGTGCCCTCCACTAATATTGCCACATTGGTAAATATGAGCAAATGTGGCTGTGAAAATAAATCTGCATCATTTATCTTTTTGAACTTTCACAATTCACAAACTTATAACCTTTCATTGAAGTAAAACAACTGAAAATTAATAACAAAATATGTGAAAGCAGCCATGCACCCTTCACATTCAAATGTATGCAGACCAGTGACCTGATTTTATTTCTAATGGAATTTGTGGTGACAGATTTATTCATTATGAGCTGCTATCCATGCTTTGTAACAGTACTGGATATTAATGCGCATGCAGATTAATTGTGGTTATTGTACAATTTCCAGGGATGTAGGGAGCAAGTCTCAGAAGTGACCTGGAGATGGGAGATGAGAGCATTTGTCATTAGTCTTTAGAGAGTGTGTGTGCATAAGTGTGTATATGTGTTTGCCACTGATGTGTGTGTGTGTGTGTGTGTGTGTGTGTATGCCTGTGAATGTCTTTGAGACCTGTGTGTGTCCGTGTGTGTGTCTAATTACTGGTCTGTAGAGAGTCAGCTTGTCTCTATGTCTTTTTAATTAAAGGCAGAGGCAACAGAGGTCGAGTGGGTATCCAGACTTCAGAGAACTGCGGTGAAAGACATAGAGAAGAGCAAAGGAAGCTAGTGAACAAAAAAAACAAAGGAAGTCAGATCAAAATAAAATAGCATAACATAGAGGTCACTCGATATTTAGAGTGCAAGCTATTATAACCCAGTTCTGACACAGAAAGGAAGTGACATCACAGAATTTGTGTTTAGATACGTTCAAGTCAAAGTTAAAACCCTTGAGTGTCTTTAATGTTAATGATGCAACCTTTTTGTTTTAGTCTGACTCTCTTTATTTTGACTTTGTTCAGATGTCAGCTCAGTTCAATCTATTTTTACCTCAATGGCAAAACATTCGCTCATATTTCTAGCCCTTTAACCCCAGTGGCAGCTTGCGCTACTGTTCTGTCGCAGGTCTGAAAAATAAATCTGCTCTAAAAGGCTACATCCTTTTTAAAAAATGACTAAAACCTCTGTTTAACATTGTATGGAGAAGGACCATGAATATTTACCGCTTTATATGTGCCAATAATCTCACAGCAGATTTTTCAAGGAGCTAAACAGCTCACTGTTCATCTAACATATTTAACATTTATTATTATTATTATTATTATTATTATTATTATTATTATTATTATTATTATTATTATTATTATTTAAAAGTCAAAAAACAAAGCATTTCTCATTTTTTTCTTCACATTTGTTTTTGCTCATTCTTCACATGATGTGCTCCAAGCATCTTTCAGTTTCTCCTCAGTGGGAATTTTAAAATAAATGGTCTGTCTTTCTCTTTGCTCATTTTTTGTTGTTGTTTCAGTTAAATATATTGGCAAAGATAAACATTACATTTAGGCTCTGTTAGACTAGTTTACACAGCCAGGGGGTGCAGTTTCCTTTGATTTTCCAAAATGCCAGTGACCCACAGTTAGGAGAATTATAATAATAAGCTATTTGGTTTAACTTAGGCTTTAAAAAAAAAAAAAAAAAAAAAAAAAAACCACCAACTTAGCTTAACCTTTAAGTAGCCAGTTAAAGTAGTTTCCTTTAATTGTCCATTCACAGGTTCATTAGTTTATGTAACTTTAGAACACAATTTAGACAAAATATCTTGCTTTATCTTTGTATTATTAGTAGTCTTGCACTTTTAATGTAACAGAATAACTCTACTACACTAGTTTAATATCACTATAATTTGTTTTTCTTGGCTCACATGTCAGGTTTGGTTCATCTGAGAATGTTATTGGTGTTTACGGTTTATTTTTTAGTCACTAGAAAGTTATTTTGTAATTATCATTTAAATTTGACAATTTTTTAAACTGTGTGTCATAAATCAACATCTCAGGAAAAAGTTATGGGGTTTCAAATCAAAATATGACTTTCTGTTATGAAACAGGACGTTGATTTCATTCATGTCCTTATTGAGGACACCAGGAATAAAAGCATGTTTATTATGCATTTTGGGAGACACAACAAATGAATAGGGAAAGAAATTATATTTCAATATTCCTATGAAATATTATATATAATTATGAAAATCTTGTCAGTTATTACTCCCATTATTACACTTCTTTTTTTTATTACATGTTGCCCCAAAAACATATTAATATGCAAATTAGATTTAGTTTACAGATACATTATATATAATGAGAAAACCTGTTTATGGCCATTTTACACACATTTTGCATAAAGAAAAATGGTATATCAAATCATTCTGTCATAACATAGTAAATAACTATACACAAAACAAAGCTTAAAAAAAAAAAAAAAAAGAAAACTAAAAATTTATTTGTGATTTAAAAAAAAAAAAAAAAAAAAAAATGAAATCAATTGTTTTTGCCTATGCATGTTCATTCATGTCTTTTTATTTTAGTATATCGTTTAAATTGAGTACTGATGTCCTCTACCAAGGACGTAGCATCTATGAGTAAAATATAATTGTTAATTGTTAATATTTATTATTATTTTTTTTTTAAATTTAATGCTCTAAACAATGTAATGGCATGAAAAAATAAAAAAATTTTCCTAAAATGTTTTGCCGCGTCTCACAAGGTTAAAAAATAATGATTTGATTTGCCCTTAAGTTTTTAAATAGAAAAAAATTAGGTAACACTTTATAATAACTGCACACTATTAATCATTAATTTAGCATTAGTAAACAGATAATTCATAATTTATAAAGCATTAATAGACATTAATAAGTAGTTTATAAATACAGATATAAATGCTGTATTCTTGATTTAAAAGCATATCTATAATGTGTTTAATAACTTTATTGTCATACTTTATTTCATGATCAATTTATCATTTCTCAATGAAGTATAGCATTATTTACAAACCAGTTAATTTAGGAGTTGCCAGTGATTCATAAGATCACAAGAAATTGTAAGTAAATGTAGTAAATTCAGGTATTTATAAAGCATTTAGTACTGGTCAGTTAACTATTTATGTGAGCTCATCTAAAGTGAGGACTAGTTATGCCTTGTAAAGCATTTATATAGGATATTTAAAGGCTCAGTTATCTTCTAAACAGGAAAAGGAAACAAACACACAACACAGTGATACAGAACATAGAAATATTAACAGCCTTTAAATCTCATTTGTAAATGCTTTACAAGGCATAAATAGTCCCTCACTTTAGATGAGCTCACAAAAATAGTTAACTAACAACTACATATGTTTTATAACTACCTGAATTAACCCTGAATTACAGTAGAAATACATGTTAATAAACCATTTATTAACACTCTAAGTAACTATAACTATGTCTGAATAATAAAGATGTATGAATGCACATTTAAATAGTTTATTAATCATTTACTTACAATTTCTAAGTGATCTTATGAACCACTGACAACTCCTTTATAACTGGTGTGTAAATAATGCTATACTTCATTTAGAAATGATAAATTGATCATTAATAAAGTATGAAAAAACAATTATTAAATACATTATAGATATGCTTTTAAATCAAGTATAACGCATTTATATCTGTATTTATAAACTGCTTATTAATGTCTATTAATGGTTTATAAATGATGAATTAACTGTTTCCTAATGCTTAACTAATGATTAATAGCGTGCAGTTATTATAAAGTGTTACCAAAAATTAGTGTGTTTAATAATGTACTAACAATAAAAGTCTATGGAATCATTCTACTAAAGTGTGAAGCAAGTTTTTTTAAAGCACTTACACTTGTAAAAACTGTATGAAGAAATATGCGTATTTCTAATGTTCAAAGTTCAATTCAAAAACTGTATGACTGCATAGATATAAGTATATAAGGGCACTTGTGTTTTGCATTTGTAACCAAGAAACAAATCTCTGAAGTAATCTCTGAAAGTCTAAATTAATTTCTGTGGTAATCAGCAGAATGTCACAGTCGTCCAGAATATTTCTTTAGGTGGAAACGGAGCGTTTTTAACTGCATTTAATCATTACATTGGGCAAGATAAAGCCATCAGTAACACATGCACTCATTAATCATATGTATGTTAAGCTAAATTGTACATGTGTACTTGCGAAGACCTTCCTCTAATACATCTAAAAATATGTATTCCTACTAAACATTTTCAGATTTTAACTAAGATGTTACTTGGTTATTTATGAACCTTTATTTCAACCTTTATTTCTCAAAAATTAGTTTTAAGAGGTCATTTGTGACAACATTTTCAGAAGTCTGCCTAAAAAGTAAGAAAATAAAAGTATAACAAATAATAACAAGTATCCAAAGTACTAGCTGATTGACTTTATGATTTGTTTGTATGTACAATATGCTGGCAGAAGCTAGAGTTTTGCAACCAGAAGTCAAAGCTGTAGAAAGAATCAAAATAAACAATAGAAAACGTGTAAAAAGCACAAGAATACAAAACCCACATAAAAAAAAGAGGAGCTCAAAATATGCACAAAATATCTAAGTTTGGTTACATGTAAAGATTTATATGTGTGTGTGTGTTTATGTGTATACTTATATCGTGCAGTAAAATAAACCTCTCAGCTTTTGGCAGTGTTATGAAGGCTGCTGCTTTCAGTAGAAACTTTATGCATTGCATGTGTATGTGTGTTGCATATGACCGCATATGTTCACCTGCTCGCGCTCTCACTGGGGATCATCTCAGAGCCATGCATTTAAAGATCATTTATATTCACACATGTATATTCATATAGAGATGTGTCCTTGAGGATTATGTTTAAGGAGCTGGAAAATGTACAGAGTTTTTATTATTGCCCTGTGTGGCCCCCAGGCTTTCTGGTGAATAAACACAAAAATAAGATCCAGAAGTGTGAAAATGATTGAAATTTTCAGCCAGGCAGAATCGAGCAATGCGATGATTTGTGGATTTTCCTAAGGCAAAGCAGTGAGCATTAATAAAACATAAATATGAATAAGTATTCTCCTTTTCTAGGTGTGTGTATGTGTGTGAGAGCGCACATCTTTTGCATTTTTGACTGATGAGAAAACGTCTCTCGCCCCAAAGCACAAACTCGTTCTTTAAATTCATCTATTGTGTGTATTATCCCCATAAACTCTATTTCATGCTGTGAGTGTTTGCATTTCAAATCATGCTGTGAGAGCTCTGACATGCTTGCAAACACAAAACACAGAAAGTCTTTCATTTACCTTGATGGTTTATCATTAGAGTGAAAGCGGTACGATACCCTAAAGCCCCAAATTAACCACCGGTCACAAACAAACAGTAGTACAAATGTGTCTAAGATTTGATTACTGCTGCTCAATCTGATGTGAATGCACCCCTTCCATTCAACATCCATTTTTGCCCTGCCTTGTTATACTATATTCAGACATGCGAAGCATATGATAATACAGCTGTATTTTATAAAAAAAATAAAAATAAAGAAAAATTCCCCTCCCTCCATTTTTTGTTCCATATTTTAATGGCTTTAGGTTTATTTATTCATACGGCAGTGTCTAAACATGATACTCAGAGAGCACTAGAAGACAGATTGAGGAGGAAACAATATAAAAGGGAATGAAAAAGTGAAGAATGTTGGATTAATATTCCACACACTCCAAGCACACACTGAAACTGATTGTTTCAATTCCACTCGAGTTAAACTGATATATTATGCCCAGTCTGTTCATGATCGCTGGATTAAAAGAATAAAGATTCCTCCATCCTTTGTGTTTTATTCAAATTGTGAGCATAAATTTCAGTTTGCCGCTAACTCAGGGGGTGTATTACAGTACACAGAAACAAATTAGTGCCAAAAACACTGAGATATGAGCTGCAAAGTTCACCAGAGAGAAACAAAAGTCACAATGTGCTGCATGACTCCTTTGAGAACAGAACTGCAATGAACGTTTCTCTGCTCTCATAGAAAAAGTATCGCAGTTGAGAATTCAGTGTTGTTCTTTGGGTTCTGTAGAACATTGCTGTAAGAATGCCACTGGAACAATGAGCAGGTAGTTCCATTTCATCTCACCATTTTAACTGAACTCATCTGAGTGTTCGAAAACAAAGTCTCTGACCGAAAACTGACACAGAACATATAGACTTTTTAATCACCTACCGTGTTAATGTGATTTTGTTGTGTAGAGTTTCGGAAACAGTTTTAATTATGGGCTTTATCATTTGCAGTAAAATTACCACTTAAAATGGGTCTTCATGTTTTCTTGATTGTCTGTGCTTGCGGTCCCAGATTGCCGCTGTTTGCTCTCGAGTACTTGCATGGTTTTGCTAGGTTATTTTTGCCTCAGACAACCTTCTGGGGAATCATAAGCGTCTGTTTTACTCTCCGGTAAGGCTGATTGGTATACTGGCACTAAAAAAGTAATTTGGCAAATATTGTTACTTGGCCTAGTCAATAATGTTCCACTCTTTAGCATAGTTTGGCATTTTAGGAACTGTGACTTGAAGCATAAAAGTGAATGTGTTGATGTGGGAGATTCATTAAATGTATTATGTTTTTTAACACATTTATCTTTTGAATCAAATCAAATCTAGATGGGATTAACAGAAGTCAAGTTATATGCATTCTTGGTATGGTGGGATTTGTCATCAAAGCTAAAAAAAAAAAAATGTTGTACTATTGTACAAACATTACTGAAGACAATCAGCAAAACATCTTTTTCATATGTAATTGTATGTAAAATATATATATATATATATATATATATAATTTACTCATTGCACCTTTGCATTGGTTCAGAATTTCCATTTCCTGTGCATTTTGACAAATTGGAGAATTGTACCTAACATTTACACATTATTAACGAACTACTGTAAATGCGTTAATGTGTCAACTGGAAGAAGTGATGAGATTAATCATAAATTATTGACACTGGGCCTATTTCACAGTCCAACAGTAGTTTCATTTCATTTTGCCTGAGGCTGTTTATTTGTTGTTTAAAGGGGTCATATGATGCTGCTAAAAAGAACATTATTTTGTGTATTTGGTGTAATGAAATGAGTTTATGCAGTTTAAGGTTAAAAAACACATTATTTTCCACATACTGTACATTATTGTTTCTCCTCTATGCCCCGCCTTCTGAAACACTTTGATTTTTACAAGGTTCATCGCTCTGAAAAATGAGGTGTGCTCTAACTGAAAAGCTGTCCAATGCGTTGTGATTGGCCGAATACCTCAAGCGTGTGATGGAAATGTTACGCCCCTTAACATATTGTGATGCCCTGTCCGGCCGGAGCGACGAGATAATAACATTAAACCCATTATAAACATGATATAAACATGATTTCTAGTCATGTCCTCTTTTGGAAGGCCAAACAAAGTAGTTTCACTTTCTCAACGAAACAGCATCACACACCGTGGCCTTGAGTGAGCAGAGGCCGGAGGCCTTGAGTGAGGCGTGGTAAAACGAGCCGTTTCAGGGGGGTGTGGACAAGTCTTAACTTTTATAAAGAATATCTCTTTGGATTTGAGACTTTATTCTTTGCAACTTTACAGATCTTCTTTATGCACCAAGAGCTTGTAACACTCCAAAGAAAAAGGAAAAATTGAAATCACATCATATGACCCCTTTTGAGATGTTGATTTAGTTGAGGTGCCAGAGGCTGTATTGTACTAAAGCCAAAATGTTGGTATCAATGCAACAATACTCCCCAGTTCAAGTTGCATGTAGTTAAGCCAAGAGTGGTGTCATTTATGTTCTGTGGTTAGGAAATTAGAAAACCTCACAGGCCTTATTCTTGCCTCAGAAAAAATAAAGAATAGGCTACAACATTCTATAATGGGTTCAAGAGAAAGATGGAGAAAGTAAGACTTTCAGTCAACAAATTGATTTAAAATGTCAACCTGTCCCACTCTATATATTATTTCACTTTTAAAAAGTTATAGCTTAAAAGCTGAGGTTTACAAGTGTATCATTATTTCCCATGAGTGGATTTTAAAAGGCTTATGGTCCACTTTGAGAATAGCCTTGAGTCTTCTTCAAAATGTCATGGTCCACAACAACATAAATAAAACAGAATAATTTTAGTAGGGTTGTCACTTGGAAAATAGTATCAGTGGAGAAAAAAGAAATTATGCTTATTTGTGCCGAAAGGCGCTTAATATTATTGTGAATTGGACAAACGTAGAAATTTGCTCAATTTTTTAAAATGTGTTCTGTACTTATTTAGGGGGTAAACATGCAGATTGTAGACCTCTAATGAGTTTATACAAATATGGTAAAATATGTTAAATGTGATTAGAGTACTGCTCTTATATTAGTTTCTGAAAGCATCATCACCTTTATGATGTCTTTAATAAATGAGCATGCAATATGTATGTTGTAATTCTGCTAAAGTTTCTGAGGAATTCTGTAGGCACAGATTCTGCACTGATTTAATTATGATTAAAAAGACTAATAAATTAAAGCATTGTTATTTAAGCCACTGGGTACATATTATTTCCGGATCTTATTGAATAGGACTGAAACACATAGTGTACATTAATTTATATTAATATTGTGAATTATCAAATTATAGTTTAATATAATCATATATTTTATTCCATAAATATTATTCCAACATTTTTAAGTACTGGGCCTCAGTATAATTTTTCAGTAGACACTGTTTATGTCATTTTAATGTAAAAAAAATTGACTACATGCTTTTGCAGGTAACTTAAAGGCAAAAACTGGTTTATATTCAGTTCAAAACAATAAGCTAGTTAATGTTGTTCATGTTGCATGTGCCTTTTTACTATGTAAATCTTTTTGTGCAATATGAAAATATACTTGCATGCAGTACACTCTTAGTCATGTTTTTTTAATGCTCATAGGCACCAGAGTAAATGTCCAGTTTGGAACAGATCTTAAAGTGATATGTCTTGCCGGCTCAGTTGCAAAAGCTTTATAAAGTGTTGTCAGCTTCCTTTGGAAGAAACATCAGCTATGTTAGTAGTACTATGCCATCTGTTCTTGTTATTGTTATTGTTTTTGATTTCACCTCTACTTGTTGTCGCTGTCAAGTGAGCAACCTTCAATGGATACTGATTGGTCTTAGCAGGAGTTGTTTCCATGGTATCACACAGAGCACAACAAAATGGCCATACACAGCACTATAAGCTGCAATTTAGATAATCATATTTCATGGGCAAATGCAATAAAGTAAATAAAATAGATATGGGAATTATGGAAAATGGAAATGTTCAGTTGTAGGATTCAGCGTGTAATATGGATTTTATGACATACTGGCTCTAGCTGAAAAAGACAGGAATGTTAAGTCTTCAACAATGTTGACATGTTTTGCATGTAATGAAACATTTATTTCAGAGAGAACAAAAGGTAGAGGAACAAAAAGATGAATGTAATGGTGAAGCTTTTTCATGTATTTGACTGAACAGACCTCAGCATATTGACTGTAACATGACAGTAATTCATTTATGTTTGAACTGAATCTGATCTTAGCTAGAACATGAACTGATCAAACCCACCATTCATATGCAAATGTGATTAAATCTGCATAACATCCCTGCACATATTATTGACCTCATAGAAATTTAGAATAGAAACATCGACTTTGATATTAATATTCATTTTCAGCCCCATGGACACCGGTCTCTCTGTCGCTCTTTCACTCTTTCAGGAAATGTAATTAGTTCCAGTATCACGGTGGTTTTGCTGTTCAGGAAGCTGAGTGAGTTTGACTGGGGTTTTGGTCTTTCAGATATGCTGTATTTGGATATGCTAATAGTTTGTCCTCTTCTGATTGGTTAATTAACCTCAGATGAAAATGTCCCGTCATTGTGAGGAGTGAAGGTTGCGCACACACCCATACGCAAAAACAGCACCCGGTATAGCGGCGTTAGTAAAGTCAAAGACTATGCTGGAATAGGTTTTTCTATAACAGCTGTGTTTGCATCTGCATCCGTTTCGTAAATCATTACTCAATGTTCTTTTAGGTTAATGACAATACTCCTGTTGACTGAACTCTCATTAGGGAACAATCATGGAGTGTGAAATGAAATATTGGACCTTTTAGACTAATATTCATTAGTGTGTAGAGGCGATACTGAAGACTGTGTTCTCACACAGACATGGTCGCAAAGGGACCACTTACTGTCTGCTTTTGATTCAAAGTCTCTCTCTATCCCTTTCTTTTTTTGTGTGTGTGTTAAAACTCACAGTGGAAAGACAGATGCTTGTTTGTTCACTGTTGTTTATGAGTGTGTGCTCAGAATGTTTTGTCATGTGGGAAGAGAAAAGCATTTTACCTGCCACGTTTCAGTGTGACATTTGACAGCTTGAGCGTGTTTGTGTTTTAGCGTATGTGTGTACAGCATCAGTTACAGTTTTTTTCCTCCCTCCCTCCCTCTCTCTCTCTTTCTCTCTCTCTCTCTCCTTCCCCCCTGATCATCATTACCTCCATCAGGCTGTCCTGGCTCTGAGTGCATTGCCTCTTATTCTGCTGTCATCTCAAGATAATAAAATTCACACCTGATATTTACTCTCATCCATCACTGCAAGGCTGCCTGACAGACATTTTATCATTTAGCTTAGCACATTAAGGGCGCTGTAGCTGGGGAAATGTGTAAATGGAGATTACTGGCTGATTTGTTAACTGTCTGCGTGTTTTTCTTTCAGGTGATCCTTATTTTGACAAAACTGTTCGACTTTAACCTGGGAACTGTGACGGAGAGTTCGCTCTGGAGGTAAACCCACTTCTATAAATGGAAACACCATGGAGTTTATTCAAAGTCTTTTAAGCATCAGTGCTCTGGTACCCCTTGTGAAAACAAAGTACACATTAGCATATTTCACCTATTAAAAGTAAACTTTTTGGATGTACTTATTGGGTGACCAAATGTCCTCTTTTTCCCAGACATGTCCTGGTTTGGATTTCTAAATTGCCTAAAGTGTCCGGGTTTTGGCTTGGTTTTCCTGTTGTTTTCATACTTGCTGAAGGTAATGATGGAAAAGTATTAAGAAAAATATAGATAAAACAAATCATAACCTTAAGTCTATAAAAAGATAAAAAAATATTAAACACTAACTCTACAATATGTTTTAAATCTATTATGCACTAACTTTTCATTATTATTAAAAATATACACTTAAGTCTATAATATGTAATGTGCATCTGCCATGCACTAACTTTTTTCCTGTTGTTTTAGCAATTTTTTGTTGTGTGTATGGGGAGACCAGGTGTAACCTTTAAAATAAAAGTAAACTGTTGAGACTTTTTGTAAATGTGGACTGGTAAAAGCAGATATTTTTAGTTTTCCCGTGAGGTATGTGACAACACTAGTTTTATATAATGTATGAGCACAAAGTTAAAAGCCAGACATTTTAGGCAAGTTAGAAATCCCAGGAGGGATACTTTCCCTTAGGAGATATATCTTTCTATTTTGAATAAATTGGATAAAGGCAAATACTAATTTTCCCTGTATGTGATGGATAACTGCAGTTTAATGAAAATGTGTTTCTATAGTTTAAAGGTGGGTATATCAAATGCAATTAGTTTAACTTAAAGTGATAGATAAAATTTTAAGAACCATGTGTGTCATCTTTTAGGTAAATTTTTGTTGTGGTATTTATAACTGCAAATAATGTATGAGCATGCCAATAGAAAAACAAAGTTAAAAGCCAGACATTTTAGGCAAGTTAGAAATCCCAGGAGGGATACTTTAAAATAATATACTTAAAAGCAAACTGAATGTAATGTTTCCTGCATGATAACTGCAATAAAATGAAAATGTATTATAGTTTAAATTTATATTAAATGCAATTAGTTTAACTTAAAGTGATTTTTTGAACCACTAAGGTAGGATTTAAGTACATCTTTTTATGAAATTTATGGTAACATAACATAATTTCTATTGAAACTTGTTTAGCATGTATTTCAATGTATTTGTAATTGCACATTTGTCAAATTCATATGAAAACTTGTTACATGTATTTCTATGTATTACTTGTGATAGTATATAACAATAAAACTGTATTATATATCAAATAAGGCACCTACAGTTTTAACCAATTATAATTACATTCCCATTATATAACAATAAAACTGTATTATAATCAAATATGTTACATGTGCTTTAGTATGTTAGTTACACATCAAATGGAACTTTAAAGCATGACAAATTATCAATTAACCAATTATTACAATTTACTTAAAACATTTATTTTGACACTATTACAGTTCACGTTTTAAAGTGTACATAAGTATGTTAAGAAACTGTTTTTTTAAATATACTTTTAAGTTTTGAAGCACATTCAATAGAATTAAGTGCACCTCTTTTTCATAAGGGGCAGCTCATCATAAATTCATGTAAATACAGAATCCTCTGTTGTACACCTTCTGTATGTAAAATTTGCTGTTCCTCATGGGTGTGTGTTAAGGACTCAATATTTTTTACTCAGTATTTTATAGTGAGAGCACAGGGACCATTTTGCAACAGTGCTAGGAAAAGGGCAGGAACATTAAGCATGTATTCTTCCAATATTATCTGGTGTGATCCTTCTAACCGCTACAGCACTGCTGAACCAGCCTAAATGAAATGATCAGATAAAACTGTGGTTTTAGTATTATGCTTCTAGCCCATTTCAAATCAACACACATTCTTAGATTAGCCACAAGTGCGTTAGTGGCAAGTACACCAGACTATATGAATGGCAAAGATCTGGGATGAAATTCTGCTCGGAAACACTTTCACTAACCATTGCTGATACTGTATGCCCCTGGGTGAAGTACTTTGAAGTACTCTGTACCATGACCCGACTCTCTCTCTTTCTGTCATAGTGCATAGACAATGGAAAGAAAAGAACTGCAAGGTAGCTGTGTAAGCCAGGCTTGTACACAGAGAAAGAAAGCACTGACTGTACATTCTGTCAGCTCACTTTTTGAAAATTTTCCCCCATTAATTTCGACTTCACATCACAGAGAACAATCATTTACTCATTTATAAACCCTCACTATTCACAAAACACCTTTTTTTCTGGCTTTTTACAAGTTACTGCGAAGCTCGTCGTACTTTAGTATGCTTTTTTAAGTTTCAGATTAGTCAGTTGCGGGATATTTCTCTCTGGCTGTCTGAAAGGGTCTGTTTAAAAATTCCCTGCTTAACTGAGGCGTTTCTCACTTGAGCATTTCCAAACTATTTTATCCATTTAAATGGCTCCCAGTAAAATCGAAAGTTCACTGTGATTAAAGTACCTTTAATTAAATTTAAAAACCCTAGACCCTCAATTATTTAATGGTTAACTGGTTCTGTGTGAACTAGTATAGTCCCTTTACTTTTATGCTTCTGTACTGTACTGTTCAGACCAGTTAAGGTGGGGTTTCAAAGATGTTGAATTGACAATTCTTTTGATCTTAATTTAATTTAAATATTAATGAAAGTTTTTGGGACAAAACTAAAATGATAAGTGCTTTATAAGTCAGTCTGAATAGTAATACAACATGTTATTATCAGTTTTATAACCACCTCTCTGCATCTTAAATTTGTTTTAATTTACTCTGTTTATTATAGTTATGTGCTTGATATTCATCCACTTATTAAAGTTGTGATTTACACAAAAACTCTATGAATAACACGTGAGTGGAATTGAACTAAAGTGTAATTGTAGCCACAAGCGCAACATGATCATCATCATCAGTACAGCTGATAGTTGGATGGACTTTTGTCCATTTTAATTAAAAGAACAATGCAAACAATGTTGCAATAATTAAATGGACTGCTTGATATGTTTTGGGAGATATTTAATATGACATCATCCTTTATCATCATGCCATCACTGCAAACACGTGCATAGACACAAACACTCGCCCTCCCACACACATACACACTGCAATCACCTTGAAGGAAGGCTTTGTTTAATTTCTTTTTGGCTGCAAGCCCTGATAAGATTTCCTCGCCTGGTGTGTGTCACACAGAGGGAGGTGAGCTGGGGGGGTTTACAGTGAGAAACAACAGAAAGCCATTATCAAACTTCCACAAACAGAAATGGCATAAACAGGAAATGAGGAAGAGGAAAGTGGAGGAATGGGAGAGAAGGAGGAACAAAGTAAGAGCGAATGGAAGAAAGAGAGAGAGAGATAGACAGTAGTGGGGGGAGGGATGTGGCTTCATGTTATTAAAAGAGGTGAATGGTAAAGCTCAGCTTGCAGGCTATAGTAATTGATGTCGGTAATAACAGTATGAATGATTAATGGATGTTGCTGTTGGAGGCATAAAAGGAGAAAAAAAAAATATGAAGACAAATCACGGCTCATTCAGACGAGCTAGTTAATTACACTCTCCTGTGTTTTAAAATAAAGATGCATGCTCTAAAAGTATCCAGCATGCAATTGTTAAATTACACACACATACCCAGGTGTATTTGTCCTGAGAGGAGAAGTAATATCCCCTTGAGTACAGTGCAGATCTGCTGGAGGAATGAGAGAGAGAGAGAGAGAGAGAGAGAAGCTTGACCAGGCCGGAAACGTCAGAGGAGCTTTTTAGGGCAGGCACTCAGCAATGTTCGAGTGTGCTCAGAGAACCATCTTCCTCTTCACCTGTGCCACTACAGCTTACACAACCCAAATAACCTCAACAGCTCAGAACGGCAGTGTAATTGTATCCAATGGTAAAAGTGTCAGAATTTGAGCACTCTTAGCGCATTCAGAGATGAGCACTCGAGGAGATAATGCTTCAGACAACACATACAAGTGTGCTTCTCCGTCTCAGCAATGTGTAACTATCTGGCCTAAAACCATTAGCAATGTTATACTTGTAGGAGTTCAGCAGTCTCTCCTGACTGCTGTCGTACCTGCTAGAGAAGAGACGGTGTTAATGAGTTCTGATGGAACGGAGATGTGCACACACACAACAGCTTCAGTTAATTACGCCGATGACTTCTAAAACTCTCAGCTTCGCTGCAGATGTGGCGCGCCGTGCTCCTGACACGTTGAGTTACAGTGCTCGTGTGGGGTATGCTGGTTCTAACGTGGCCGATGATGTTTCCTGTAACCCTTTATTTGGCCTCTCTAATAAAAAGCCAAAAGACTGTGTCCACATGTCCATGTTTTTTTAAGTTTTTGTTCTAACCAGCTGTGATGGCAACAAGGGAAGCACTACGAGATGTTTTGGTCGTGTGGTTTCTGTCTCTGTCCTTCTAGGTAGCAGTTTGTGAAATCTAACTGGTCTGAAATCTTGATCCACATAGCAGTATATTCAACATCACATATGTTCATAATGTCTCTTTTGTCGCTTTTGCACTTTCAGTCAGGACAGAAAAATTATATAATTTGGGAAACTTCTAGTGTCACACCTCAGCTTTTCTTTTGTATTTTCACTTTGGTTTGTGCTTTGTTTGAAATCAAATGTCTGTGTGGGTCAATGACATACGAGTTTCAACAATAAAGAAAAGGAAACATCATTAAAATAAGGAAAATCTAAAGACATGGTTCAAGTGCCTAGAAATATACTCTTTTTATTGCTTTCATAGTGTTTTGAAAAACTACTACGCCATTTAAAAAAAGTTTCAGTTTAATGACTCGTGGTGTATTCATCAAGTAACATTTTTCTTGTACATGTTTCTTGTGTCAGTGTACATGACAAATCATTATTTTGGCATGTATACATATATATTTATTTTTCTTTCAAACATGAATTACTAAATATTAATGTCATAGTTTTGCAGGAGTCACACAAAAAAATCATAATCATATGAAATCATAAAAGAGGTGTATTCAAGTCATTGTATGAATTGAATTTAATGTAACACTAATATGGTTCCATTACTTGTTAAATATATATATTAAATTGAACTAGCAATGAAAAATACTTACAGTTCCATTAAATAATATTAACAGATACAACTTTTAATAATGTATTAATAAATGTTGACATGAACATAAACTAAGATTAATAAATGATGTAGAGGTATTTTTGTTAGTTTATATTAACTAATGTAGAAATGTAAAGTGTTTCCATATTTCAAATAAATTAATAGATTAAAAAAATATGGGGATTACATCAGTGGCCTTTGTATGTATTTGTAGGTCAGTAGATTTTGGGACAACATATGAGAAGCTGACGGATAAAGTGATGATCAGAACGATGCTGAGCTATCTGTACGTCTGTCCAACCAATAAGAGGAAGGTGAGTGTATTGAAATGCATCAGAGATACAGATTTACAAAACTGTCAGATAGAAAATATCAAGCTAATATAACTCTTCCTCTTCCTCAGATCCTGATTTTATCTGATCCGGAGGTGGAAAGTAGTTTACTTATCAGTTCTGATGAAGGAGCCACTTTTCAAAAGTTCAATATTAACTTCTATATCATGAGTCTTCTGTTTCACCCTACTCAGGAGAATTGGAACACACACACACACACACACACAGGGGTATACACACACACACACACACACACACACACACACACACACACACACACAAACACTGCCTCAAGAGGTTCTACTTCTACTGAACAATTAAAAGCAGATAATGTGGATAATTAAGTGTGAGCAAGATAATTACCTTTGTTGGCTGCAGTTAGGGATCTTACAGTGAATGTGTCTATTTCTCTTTTGGCTGTAGCTTTATAGCTCGGTGGACTTTGGTAAAAAGTGGATTCTTGTTCATGAGAGAGTAACTCCAGGGCGATTCTACTGGTACGAGTCTCTCTCTCTCTCTCTCTCTCTCTCTCTCTCTCTCTCTCACACACACACACACACACACACACACACACACAGATGGAGTAATTTTTTTACTGGTCATCAATCTCATATAACACGCCTACAGTGCAATTTCACACTGAAAATTAATCTGACTGCAAGAATATACCTGCATGCACACACAAACACACACACAATCACACACTGAAAATTAATCCAATATTAAACCCACTCTCTACACTGACACTGATAAACTTATATACATGTCTCTTTCCCTTCTCTCTTTCTCTATCTACCTCCATCTCACTGTCATGTCACTTCTCTCTTCCCTGTGCTTCATATTAGCGTATGTGTGGAATTTTGATCAGGTTTTATATTTTAATCCCATCAGTGTGTGTTTGTGTGGGGTGTAGTCAAAATAACTCGATGAGCTGTGGAGACAGCCAACAACATGTCTTCACCCCTGGGTTTAACGTCCCTATGCACACACACATTTCTCTACATCCTTTTAAAAATATATAATACATCTTTTCTTTGTTGGTTTGTATTGCAACACACACACACATACTGTAGACTGTTCTGATTGTGTTTGTGTCACTGAAGCCCTGCTGTGTCAGGTTTGGTGACTACAAAAATGGAAAATGAAAAAGTTTAACCGCAGACTATAATGGGTTTCGGTATCAGACTGGGTTTGAGAGGAATGTTTAACCCCCGTTCAATTATCGTCTTAATGGGATTGAGAGAGATGTTGAATCTCAGACAGATAATTGAAAGAGGGGTTATTTTCAGTCTGAAATTTTTGAGAAGTGCTTTAATCTTAGACTGGGACTGAGAGAGATATTTAAACTCCGACTGTGATTATTAAAGGTGTTTAAATGTAGTATTATTTTGATAAAACTTTCAATAAGATTCAATTTGTTAACATCAGATAATGCATTAGGTATCATGAACTAACAATGAACAATACATTTACAGCATTTATTAATCTTGATCAATGTTAATTTCTACACATACCAATACATTTGTGACATTTCAGGTTCAAGTAAATTATAAATGAATAATTATCTGGATTAATAAATGCTGTAAAAAGGCTGTTACTTCATTATGCATTAATTAATGTTAATGAATTAAACCTTGTAAAATGATATTTTTATCTTAATTTTTCTTTTAATTACTTATTTTGAAAAACATTTGGAAAAAAAAAGGATTTTTAGGATTCTTCTATGAATAAAAAGTTTATTTGAAATATACAACTTTTAAAATATTATAAATATCTTTACTGTTACTTTTGAGAAATTTAACGCACCCTTCCATTAAAATAAAAGTTTTAATTTATTCTAAAAAAAATCTCAAATTTTTAAATGGTAGTGTACATATAGTAATGCTGCATCATAGATGAGCAAATTGGTTTTACTTTCATCTGGAACTCACTCCAGCTGATATATCTCAATGTCCGTCAGTAATGGACCACATCCAAATCACAGTCTGACACTTGAGATTGAGCCTACAACTTTATCTTTAATTTCATTGCCTGCCAACTCAAGGGACCGGGACTTCAGCAGTTTGTGGCTGACCATAGAAATGGTGAGCAACATGCCGTTTTTAAGTCGAGATCAATGTTGAGATGGCAAGAAAATTGCATTTTGATCTCAAGAAAACAACATTTTAAGGGGGGTTTAATGTCAGACTTGAACTGATAAAGAAGTTTAGAAGGGGTTTGATATCAGACATGTAATGAGAGAGATGCTAATTCAGACCGAGATTAATATTAAACTGAGATTGAGACTGTAAATAGGACTTAATATTAAGGGCTCTGGAGAGGTAGAATATCAGAATTTTACTGAAAGGTTTAATTTTGGATTGTAAGAATGACTTAATATCAGATTGTAACTGTGTTCAAACTGTCTCAAAAGAAAATATGGATGTCAAAAAGACAAGACATTAAGATGATTAAAAACCTCAGAAAGAGGATATGATGGTGAGTGTGTGTGCGGCACAGGTGAAAATAGGTAAGAAATGAAAGTGTGTATGTGATGGAGAATGGTTTGTGGGTCTCACTCTCTCTCTCTCTCTCTGTGTGTGTGTGTGAGATTAATTGCTATCAGAGCAACAATAAGGATTCACTGGAGACAGACTGTCTCCTACAGTAGCAGTGAAATTATGCTGTCTATCACTACCCCTCCATCCTTCCCCTCTCCTCTTCCATCATTCCATCACTCTCATGCTATTACCGTATTCATCCGTCCGTCCCCTGCTGGCACCTCCTTCTCTTTCCTTCCTTCTTCATCTCCTCTCCACTGGAGCCCTTCCTGATCGTTTTCCTTCCTGTTCTTTTTTGTTTTATGACTTCTTCTTTTTTCATTTTTAGGGCGCTGAATGGTCTGGATAAAGAGGCAGACCTGGTGCACATTGAGGCTCGAACTGACAATGGACGTTAGTCTCTTTCTTTTCCTTCTTTTCCCTGCTTTGCCTCTTAATTTTTGTCTTTCTTTTTCCTGTTTTTTTCAGTT
Source organism: Cyprinus carpio (assembly GCF_018340385.1). Classification (NCBI taxonomy): domain Eukaryota; kingdom Metazoa; phylum Chordata; class Actinopteri; order Cypriniformes; family Cyprinidae; genus Cyprinus; species Cyprinus carpio. The sequence continues at coordinate 8,632,824 of NC_056588.1, read as the reverse complement.
TTTCTCTTCCTCCGCTCCTATCGCTCTCACCTTGTATTTCTTACTTTCTCCCCAGCTTCCTATGCTTTTTTTTTTTTTTTTTTCCGGTGTCGCAGAGAAAAATGAACAGATGAATTGTAGACAACAGTAAATTCAATAGTAAATGATTCTGGCTTGGTTCTGGCAGACTGTTGCGCTTATGTTTTATCCTTGTGGGACAGTGTTGTGCATTAAACTCTATTGATATAAGACTGACACAACACAACAGGCCCTAAGCTACAGACAGTCTAACAACAACAATACATTTAAATGTGTTATGAGTGATACACCAAACTAAATTTGAAGCACAGGGAAATGGAGATGGTGGCAAAAGCTTCTTTAATTTTTAAGCGGTAATAATCAAACCTCTTCTAAAAGAAGGATTTGATCCAGTTCTTTCAATCCGTTCATCAGAAATATTTAATAGGCCATCTTATCTGTCCGTGCCTTCAAAGTAAAGAAGGCATGTGGAATCAGAGTTGGGCAAAATTTAGAATGAAAATTGGCTCTTTTTCAATTCATGAGCTGCTAATTGAATTAAATTGGCCACACCCTGAAGAAAGTTGAATTGGAATGACAGGAAGAGGAATTTAGTGAATTGTATTTTAAAAACATTCACACAGGCAGAGGTGTCACTAGACCCTTAAAATACAACCGTGCCCCTGTAAATATTCTTGCTAAATCCTTATATGTCATGTGTGTTTTCTACCAGCTGTTTAGAATCAGAGCTAGCCAGATTTGCAAATGAATGACTCATTTGATCTAATCAGTCAAATAGGTTTGCAAAAAGGCCAGAAACTGTTTGTGATTCAGTTTGATTCATTCAGGCCATTCACTCACGCACTGCAGTGGTTTCCTGTTCGAAGTGGTTTCTCACACTGAAACAATAATGGGAAATTTCATAAGAAAACAAAATAATGCTGGATGAGGTTGATATTTAGCTACAGTTAATTGTAGAAAACAAAACTTGCACATGTACTAATTGCAAATCTACTTTTCAAACACGAAGCAGCTCTTTATAGTGTGTGTGCTGCTTGTAAACAACTCTGTACTGCAGATAAAGACAATTTATATACTTTAATGTCCAAAACCGTTTTTTTTTTTTTTAAAAAAAAGAGTAAAAAAATATGGGCAGACTTTTTTGCTGGGGGCCTGTGCCCAGAATGAACAGGGATTTTGCTGGTTTAAATTACACTCTACATTTAAGACACATTGAGTTGCATTGTTATATCAGTCACATGCTATACATCAGTGATCCTCAAATCTGGCTCGCGAGATCCACTTTCCTGCAGAATTTAGCTCTAACCCTAATCAAACACACCTGAGTTTGTCTGAATTTGTCTGTTTGTCAGAGAATGCCTTCAGGATCATTAGAAAATCACAGGCAGGTTTGTTTGATTAGGGTTGGAGCTAAACTCTGCAGAAAAGTGGATCTCGCGAGCCAGATTTGAGGATCACTGCTATAGATAGTTAAATAAGTATAAGTATTGACCAAAAAATCAAACTGATTTTGTTTTGACTTTCTTTCTTCCTTGAAACACAAAACGAGAAATGTTTAACAATAATCACACATTCTTTTCTAACTAGTAAAAGCAGAGAGTAAACAGGTGCTACAGTATCAAGCCCCAAAATAACCAAAGGCACCTTAAAAGTAGTCCAGATACTTTTTTTATATTATATTAGAAACAGACTAAATTATCAACCAGAGTTATTATTCTTAGTGCTAATTCAAATTTAATCATTCTCTCAAAGTTATTTGTTAAAATCACCATAGGCTAGTGGCTATACTTTTGCCATAAACACAAATCATATATATATATTTTTTTAACATGGAGCATATTCAATCTTAAAACAATTAAGACATTCTGCATACTGAGACATACTTGACATCAGTGACACCTCTGTTTTTTTTTTTTTTATTATTATTTTTTTATTATTATTTTTTTTTTTATCAAACATGATATATTGGCGTTGCAAAGTGAAAGGGCAACTGATTTGAGAGATTTTTGAGATAAAGTAACAGATCTTGAATATAATATAATTTTTGTGTGAACTATGTCCTCAGTCTTCAAGTTGTCAGTGATGGTGTTTGTTGATAATAGAATATTGATATTCAAGTAGAGGTTTGAAATGGATTTTTAAGTTCTTTATGAACTTTGTAAAGATATTTAAAGCTATTTAATCCATGTAAAAAGAACTCCTTCCTTAAATTTGATCTCAAAAGGTATAACAAAAAATATATAAAATAGTTATGAAAGACATTATATCTCCTACTCTTCATTTTGTTCAGAGATACCTCAAACAGATAAAAAAGATATTCCTAATCTGTTGTTTCTTTGTTGGGCTCTTATTTTCTTTCTGTCTTTGCTCTCTCCCTTCTGTCTTTCTCTGTACTTTTACTCCCACCCCCTCTTTCTCTCCCCTCTGAGTGAGGATGGATAGCTAGTAGAGAGACTGAGAGACTTGTGTTTGTTGTGTGGGTGGGTGTGTGCCAGTGAGAGTGAGAGAGATATTGATCATCTGTTTTTTGTTTGGTGTAGATCAAGGCGTTCTTGTGCACAAGCGTATCCTGTGTTGATAAATCTGTGTGTGTGTCTCACAGAAATGCAGTATATTACCTGCCGAGCACAAAAGTGTTCAGAGGAGGGTAGGCAGTATCCATTTAGCGGCCGAATTGACACCAACTCACTCGTAGTGCAAGACCAATACATCTTCTTACAGGTACAGATGTATGTGCGTTTCATTAAGTGCATAAGCGTTTGTGATTTAGATTGGTGTGGGAGATTTCAAAAATGTGTGTGTGTGTGTGTGTGTGTCATGACTCTTTTTATAGCCCTCCTTTTATCTCTGTCAGTGCCGTGTAAGTGAGTGATAACCATTGAAACCAGCCTCTTCATCTTTAACAGCAGGCCAGGGGAAGAGAGGAAAAGGTTTTGAGTGAGAATTCCAAATCTGGACCCTCCTCCTTCAAAACAAAAAAAACTCTCTTTACTTACTTTTCTTGAATCAATCTGATTTAATTTAGAAAACAGAGAATAATGAGGTTATTGATTCAAAAAGCACAGGAACAAGAGACTGTCTGACACCCCACACCTCTCGCACAAAAATCACAGTGTAGCACCATGCTCATCCTGTAAAGTGGACACACACATAGACACACTGCCTAATACTTTGGACATCCAAGCTCTGTTGTCACTTGATCAATCGAAGCATTAGATTCGTTAGATGAACATTAGCCTAACAGCTACAATTTACTTGATAGTGTGTACAGTACAACATGTGTGTAGGTCAGGTTTTGCTAACATTCAATACATTCATACAATAGTTTGCTACCAAAATGTTTTTTAGGTTTTTGTGAATTCGGACTAAGAGAATTTGATTATGCGATTGTATCTTGGCTTTGGCCAACATGTCTACAGTACTTACAGTACACTTACATTGTATACCCCCTTATCTCCCCCTTTCCTCTAAACAAAAAAGTTTAAAAACATTATAAAACTAAAGAATAATAATAATAATAATAATAATAGTAGTAAAATTGTAAAATTACAATTGAAAAAAAATTGTGTGAGGTAGTGTTTTCACAATACTGCAATTTCTAACTCTAGCAATAGCTTAAAAATATTTCCATATTTATATTTAATATTTGTATTTTCTTTTTTTATTATATATAATATCATGTTCAATACCACAGGGAAAAACTGGCACAAAAATACTAAATTTGATTTACTTTTAAGTTAAGAAAAAGTTGAAAAGTTTTATGAGATTCCTCAGCTGAAATAATGTATTATTATTATTATTATTATTATTATTATTATTATTATTATTATTATTCTGTTAATTGAAAAAAAATACTTTACACTTTACTTTAGACTACAGTGTAGTTTGCAAAAGTTAAACCCTCTGGCTTTTATTTAGGAGGAAACTGCCGTTTTGTGATATTGTTTCACATAATGTTTCATTACAAATGTAGTGAAATTATGTAATTATCTATCTACAAAAATGTACGAAATTATGTGAATGGCAAACACTGTGTACCCAAATGCTCACAGCACAGGCAGCAATAGAGTTCACTGCATGTACCATGAACCAAGCCGCTCTGAGACGCTGAAAACATTGGATCATAAGCGACGGAAAGTGTCCTCTATGATAGATAAGAAAACATGGGTTCTGACTGGTGTGAAGTGCTGATCTGTTGTAAATCCTTGTAACTGTGCTTTCTCTGACTTTGTGTGTGTGTGTGTGTGTGTGTGTGTGTGTGTGTATCAGTTAACCACAGCAGGAAGAACTATGTACTTTGTGTCCTATCAGCGAGGGCCCTTCAGGACCATACAGCTCCCTAAATACTGTCTACCCAAAGTAAGATACATGACACAGCACTAGCTGTCACAAATAAGTTGTCAGATGAAATGTATGTGGCTCTAACAGCTGTTCTCCATGCAGGACATGCACATTGTCAGTACAGATGAGGGACAAGTGCTGGCAGCAGTGCAGGAGTGGAACGAAAATGACACCTACAGTCTGTACATCTCTGACACACCTGGAGTTTACTTCACCCGCTCACTCCCAAACCTCCATACCTTCCGCAGTCTCACAGGAAACCTCATTGTGGATGTCTACAAGGTCTGCAAATATGATTGTATGGCCTGATGGTGCTTCCCAATTAAGTTTAAGAAGTCAACTATCTTGAATGTTCACGTATGAAGGTTGTGTGCAATTAGGAAAACTTCGGTAATTAACATGGTTTTCGCCAGGAATTTTTGAAAGTAGAACAGGGAATAATGCAATGCAGCACAAAACAGCAGTGTTTGAAGTTATGCAATTAATCGCAATGAATACAAAGAGAAGAAGAAAATCTGATAATGAGAACAACTCAAAACATATAGAAACTGAAGTGTAAGCAAAAATGCAAAGAGAAACGATGCTTATCTGCAATAATGTAGAACCTGATATTTTTTTGTTCTCCTCTTTTCCTTCATCTAGGCAAAAAACACCAACTAATATCTGTAATTGTAAAAAAATTAAAAATAATGAAAAATAAAATGATAATATTTTTACAGTAATAATCTTACTAACAGTAAAAATCATAAGATTATTATAATTATTTTATTACTACTACTATTACTACTATAAATAATCATAAGAATATAATAATAACATATATAACAGTAATAATACTAATAAATGAGTATTTTGTTGTTAATAATAACAATAATATACTACTTTATTATTATTATTATTATTATTACCATCATCATCATCATCACAAAAAAGAGGAAATCCAAGTATTTGAGTTCCGATCACTTTTTTCCTGTCCTGTAAAGGTGGCGGGTGTTAGTGGATTGATCATAGCCAATAAGAAAGAAGACTCACAGATGAGAACGTACATCACCTACAACAAAGGCCAGACATGGAGCTTACTACAGCCTCCAGTAAAAGACACCACAGGACATGACATCAACTGCAACCTGGTGAGACCCAATGAACTCATCCACATATTTCCTACTAAACATGAAGACATTGCCAAAAAAGCATAGGTCACCAACATAAAAGTAGGTGAAATACTATTTAACATAAAACAGCTATTAATAATGTTGATCCTATTATAGAGACACATCCACTTCAAGCACAGCACTCCATCAGAGCCAGTCACACTCACTATATTCATTACATTATACTCAGACCCACCTACATTACATTACAGTGTTGACACGTTTTCATTTGATGCATTTTTACATGAAGCCCTGCAGAGAAGAACTCCTTTAGTTTCACAGTGAAATGAGAGTGAACCGCCAGCTACCAAACAATAGCTCTGAATTCAGTGCTTTCTGATGGTTTGATTAAGACACACTACCTTCTCTGTATCTTTGTAATGACTTTCACTGATGTTTTACACTGTTCTGAAAGATTGGTGATTTCAATTAAGACATACATTGAACAACTGGAGTCCATTTATCAGCAGATCTCAGAAAGTCTTAATTACTTTTTTTTCTGCTGCACCAAAAGACAGTGGGTTCACTGTTTGCACACGTGTTGTCATTCTTTAGAAAGACAAGATGAAACAAGTTTTTTTTTCCCCCATTCCTTGTGCTTTGGGTATTTTGGGACTTATTACCCACTTTAAACAACTGCTGGTTCAAGACTTCAGACACTTGTACACACAGAATAAAAGTGTATTGCTTACTTGCATATGAAATTAGTTTTGAATCACTAGATGGTTGATTGCATTTAAATGTACTGATTTTTGACACTGTATTGACACTGAATTCTAATTGCCATAATTACATTCATTTTTCTGAAGTTCTGAAATAAAAGATTTTATTTTTTTGTTTCCAAAAAAACTGGGTCACACTAATTGTAAGGGATACCAAAAATATGGACAAAAGCAGCAGAGATCCAAAGCAGATTCATTTGCATGGCTTTTGAAAGCTGATGCTACAGTCGGTTAATATAGGGGAGACTATGTAGATAGATGTAAATGTATTGAAATATAATTTAATACTGTGTAATGTTCTAATTTTCAGCCCTCGTGCTCCTTGCACCTTCTCCTGCAGATGTCTGAAAACCCCTACACACCTGACACCATCTCCACCAAACACTCCGCTCCAGGGATTATAGTGGCCACAGGTGTGTGTGTGTGTTTAACTGTGCCACTTCCTTTATTGTTTTTATGCTTGTGGCGTCTTGAGTCCCCCAGGAGTTTCTGACAAATTAGAGGGAAAAATGGGTATGAATGTGCAATGCAGATGGAGTTGTTACATCTTTGTGTTTTTCAGATGCAGAGTTTGGCATGATTGGAACAAAAACTAATTTCATTATGTAATTTTGCTTGTCAGACTCATTATAAAGTTATCTTCAAAATTCAAGCCCAAAAAGCTTCCTGCATGAGACTAGATAGATGCTCACTCAAAAAGTTAGTCATGCAGAGCACGCAGAAAATATGACCAGTGTCTTGCACATTCATAATTGCCTGTCATGTCCAACAGCTGTTCTGCAATCACTTTCCTATGCTCAGTGTATAAATATGGGATTTGAAAAAATGTTTGTTTGTTTGTTTGTTTGTTTGTTTTGTTTTGTTACTGACAGCAGCTTTACCAAACGTTCATCATCAGGCGGCATGATGATTGTGGTCTTTGAGGGCACTCATACCCACCAAACAATATGCACCAGGAATTTATTGTGAAATCATAGATTATACATTTAAAATTATACTTCTGTGCAGTGGCAAAAATTGTGTTTAAAATTGTAAAAAAAAATTGGTAACCCTTCAATCACTTCAATCAGGTCTCGTAGACAAGGTGTTTTCAAACTGGACTTCCTTAATTCATTGATTAATAGAAATCCAAGGACACCCTATGGGGGCTGCAAAGGGGCACAAAATATTAGGGGGAAATTTAAATTAAAATATTAATGAAACACAATTTTTATATTCATCAAAGTTTATAATATCATCATATTATAGGAACGTTATTGGAATCATCCAATAATGGCTTAAAAAGTAAATATCTTTGGATCTCTGGCCTCTGTTAATGCCGTTTACAGACTCTGAAATACTGTAAAACAAAAAAACGTTCGGTTTCCGATTTATAGCCAATGGTCTATCGGTGCATCTCTGCCCAAATTCAAATATTAAACTGGTTTTATTTTGGTGGTTTGCCATCAAATAAATAAATGTGCTGCATGTTTCAGAGTGACACAGCGCTGCGTTTCATGGGCTGCACTCGAACACATTACCGCTTCACTCTGAAAACTGCAGCGCATAGATATTTTTATTTAATTAGATGCAACCTTCGCAATATGACTATGGCATTAAGCCATAATGTGATATTGATTATATGTCACTATATAGTGCACCCCTTAAAAAAAAATTATATATATATTAAAAAAAAACTCTTTTGGGCGCTCCTATGGATGGATGGCGCCCCTAGAATTTCACCTATGCGACGGGCTGGCCCTGCCTATTGCCCGCCTTGTTAGGCATTTTATCTACTTTGGGGGTGCTGTTGGACTACTTGTAAAATAAAATGAAAGTAAAATACACAAATAAAACTAAGACTGTGTTTCTGATTAAATAAAACTGTAATGCTGTTAAAAAAACGAGTATGTTTTGATTTGTTAAAAACTTACCAAAATGTAAAAAATATTTGTTTATAATCTCTTCTCATGAGAGGCTTGGTGTTGTTTCCAAACAAAAGGAAATATATTAGTATTGTATATATATATATATATATATATATATATATATATATATATATATATATATATATATATATATATATATTGTATATATATTAGTATCAATAGTTTTGCCTTTGTGGTGCATACAGTAATCACCCAAATATGCTTGGTTTTGTTTATTTGTTTTGTTTGATTTTGTAATTTTTTTTATTGTATTTGATCTTAGCATTTATTATTTATTTTTATTTTTATATTTATATATTATTTTCTATTCTAATATACTCTAGTGTAATAGAATCAGATCTCATCCACCAATATATCTCCAGCATATGCATGGTGAATAATCTGTCTGTCGGAGTTACAGCAATATTTTCTCTCTCAGGTAACATTGGGCCCGAGCTTTCCTTCTCTAATACAGGGATGTTCATTTCTTCTGATGCTGGCAACACATGGAGAAAGGTAAACCAGTCACATGCTCAGTGTCACCTAGACATAATTATAGACCCTGATCACCTCTCAAACTAATTGAAACTAAAAGAAATGTGAGAAACACAAAGAGACAGAATGCTGAAATACCTTGTTGGATTTTGACTCTGTAAACACTGTCTTTAGATTTTTGAGGAGGAGCATGGTGTCTGGTTTTTGGACCATGGAGGGGCTTTATTAGCTGTTACACAATCTGCTGTACCAACACGCCATTTATGGTAAGACAATGCACATAAATGCACCGCCTTGCAAATTTTATTGAATAACATCAATCCACAAATCGGATTTGTGATGCAGCCTGAAATCTATTTTACTCCATGTTCATCCATTTAGGCCAGAGAAGAACTAGTCACCTGACTAAACCTGGTTTCTCCTAAGATTTTTTCTTAATTTCTGTCACCTGTTGCCTTTGGTTTGCTTAGTTGGGGTTTAAAAGACACTTAATATTCAAAAACATTATAGATTTGATGGAACTAACACAGATTAGTACAAAATGTGAACTGAACTTAGCTGATTAATTCCACTATTTTCTTCTGTAGAGCTGCTTTATAGCTGAAATGTGTTCATAATTGACATATTTTGCAACATTGACACTGTTATTGAATTGAATCAACATTTTTCTGACTCGAACTGAATAACTTCACTATTGTATTACACTATACTTCAGCAGAGCTGCTTATCACTGAATTGAATTTTTACATAGTTATTGAACTGAACTGAATCAACACTAAAATGACTGGAGCTAAATAATGACACTGTCTTGTTACAGCTTCTGTATAGCAGAATTTGGATTTAGAATTTTTTTGCATTTTTAAAGTTTGCGTCATTGATTAGGTTACTTTCCTGTTTTATACTGTGAAGCTGCTTTGAAACAACCTCTGTTGTATAAAATAAAGATGATTTGACACATTATATGTATATAAAACAGAACACTAGAGAGATTATGCATTTTTGAGTTTATTGCAGTTTATTTCTAGCTTTTTGGATATTTTTTATTCAGACTAAGTTTTTGAAGTTCCCACATGCTTAAACATCAGCTTTGATATGAGGACTGGTAGATAGAAGCAGCAGGCAATAGGTCTTATCATATCAAACATTTGGAATCCTTTCAGCACAAGTGTCTGTCATGGCTTTGTAGTGCAGGTGGCTGTGTTTGCTAGGGCTTTTATGCTCATGTTGGGGGTTTTAAGGTTTGAAGCAGAGGTGGGATTCAGTGGGCTTCCGTTCACATGTTGTTCCTGCCACATCACATACGCGGCTTTGATGTGTTAAGCTCTGAAATGTTGTCAGGATCAATTAGGCTGCGGAAGATAATTTGTATCCTCCTGTGGGTTGCTGTTAGAACAGGAGTCAGATGTGTGTGCGGGTGTTCAGCCATCAACTCGGGCGACTTTGACCCATATCTACAACAACAACAACACCAAACCACAAAATATTTGCTTTCTACATGAAAAGATGCCACGAAGAGACTCGGGGTTAATTGATTAATAGAAAACTCAAAAAACAGCATTTATTTGAAGAAAGTCTTTTGTAGCTTAAATGACTTTACTGTCACTGTTGATCAATTTATTGCATCCTCACTGAATAAAAGTATTAATTTCCTTAAAAAAAAAAATCATACTGTTCCCAAACTTCTATACACGATAGGTTGTATAAAATGAAAAAGCGATATATGTTGTGCACTAACTGTGTGTATTAAAAGCATACCAATTCCACACAGAATGTGTGCTGATTTTATGGGATTTATGCAGAATTCTGCAGACTCAGCAATGTGAGAGTTGCTTTAGTTATTGAAAGTAAGTAAGAATTTTTTTTTTTTTTTTTTTTTTTTTTTGCTGAAATGAACTTAATCTAAACTAAGATCCCCAAAAACACGACTATGCCTAACCAGTAAATGTAGGTTGAACATTCAATGCTTACAAAACAAAGCAAACAGGAGGGCTCTAAATATACAATAACAGATCTCACAGACACAATCAGGTGCTTTAGAATACAAGGCATTCATTGAAAGACCAAAATCTGAAAAGAAAACACAGTGAGGAGCCACTTACCCAGAGTAAAATAATAACGCAAAGGACAGAAAGTAGAATAAAGAAATGCAACTAAAAGAACAATGAAATGCAAAATAAACTGAATGTGTAATGAGACATAATATGCATTTTACATGACTAATAATGATTAGAGGGTAATGTAAACACAAGTGAATCATTTTGTCTTGATATTTTTCAATGAGCATATATTAGATTTGATTTTAATGTAATTATGCAGATGTAACCCATATTGAATGTTAATGCAGTGACTCCAGAATGACTTGTTTCTGTGGATCGGATAATATTCTCAGATGACTGAACAAATGCATCTTCTATTTTTATGTCTTTGTCAAATGTGCACTGTACAGTATATTAATCAGAATATGAACCGAATCTGCTTTGCAAGTAAAATGTTTTGTGAAATGTATGTGTGTCTAGGATTAGTTTGGATGAAGGCCGGAAGTGGGACAAACTCAGCTTTTCGTCTACACCCCTATTTGTTGATGGGGTTTTGATGACTCCAGAGACTGAGAATCACATCATTACGTAAGAATCATTTCACCTCGTCTTCTCAGTCACACTGATCCAAATGGTCCAGGAGGTGTCAGTAATGAACCTTCACTTACTTGGGATCATTATTATCAGATTAAATCTTTTCATTTGCATGTCTGCATGCCTGGACTATGACCCTCACACTTTCTAGTACTGATAACACTGACACTTCCTTCTTGTTAGTCATTTATGGATTTGCCATAGCAATATGTGTCCTTTAAGCAATTGTAAAGAATGTAAACGTAAACCGATACTGTTGTGCTTAAGGATCTCTATCCTCGTAGATTCTTCGGGCACTTTAATTACCACTCTGACTGGCAGCTGATAAAGATTGACTACAGCTCCCTGTTTGGGCGGAAATGCACAGACGGAGACTTTCAGACATGGCACCTGCATAACAAGGTTGTCACCTCACATTTATCAGCACGCCTTACTGTTCAGTCTCAACAGCAAAGCAGTAATTCACTCACTCAACATTCAACATGAGTTTCTTTTGGCACTGCATGCGTTAGTGATTCGGGTGGCAAGGGAGATTATTACTACATTACCTCTGGGGTAACATGCCCAAGCAGAATGGAAATTAATGGAGTCGTAATGGATTTTTGCAACAGACCTCAGCACATAATATTGGTGACATGTTGTCCATCAGCCTTGACTCTCACTTGTGGTTTTACAGAGTTTCAGAGTCAGCATCTATTGCATGTCAAATCTGTTTCCTGGGAAGCACAATACATTTTCTAAAATTCATACTAACTACTGTATCCATCCTCAGCTAAGCAGAAGTAACTAGAAAACGTTTTTATCACTATACCCGCGGAACTGGGCTACTTTTACACTGTTGCCTTGAGTTGTTTTTTATTTCACGGGTTAAAGCTATTTTGATGGAGAAGATCCCCAACGGAATGGAAAACTGCAGAAAAAACGCGGTTGGTCTAGTTTTGAATAGCAATTGGGCTGGTTTTATTTTTCCCAGACCTGGCAACCCTCCCTTCTGTGAATATATATGTATTTATATGCACATTTTTCTTCACAATACATTTGCCATATTCTAAACTACATTTACTATAATAGCTTTAAAAAAAAAAAAAAAATTTGACGGCCTGATTTCAAGCAGCGTAAATCTATTAGTAAATAAAACAATTAAAATTATTTTTTGTTAATTGAAATATAGCTGCAATAAAATAAAAGTCGTAAACCTAAAAAAAAAAAAAAAAAAAAAAAAATGGAAACTAGAAATGTTACTGAAATAAAAGTTTAAGTATTAAAATTACAAAAACTAAAACTGAAATATAAATAAATTAAAGCTAAATATAAATTGACAAATTTACAAAAAAAAAAAAAAAACTATAACAGCGAAACTAAAATTGAAATGAAAACTGAAAATATAAAATAAAATCCAATGTAAAATATGAATTAATATTTTAATAGTATACTGATACTAAAATAACACTGTTCCACGAGCAGTTTGGTGACTTTGCTAGTTATTTATCTAGGATTAATTTGTATTTCAGGGTGAGGTGTGTGTGATGGGAGAGAGACAGGTGTATATGAAGAGGAAGCCCGGCACACGTTGCACTCTGGGTCGGGAATATTCTCGAGTTGTTTCAGCTGAGCCCTGTATCTGCACCCTCTATGACTTTGAGTGGTGAGTCACACGCACACATATGCATACGTGCACACACGTGAAAAAGCAGAGAAGCTGCTTTTCCAATGGAGGAAATGAGTGACAGTAACTCTTGTGGATCAAAGGACTCAATGTTGCATGCAGAGAACAAAAGCTGCAGGGATCTAACCAATTATACAGATGAATCAAGTGGCATTTGAATGAAAAAAAAAAAAAAGGTTTTTCCCTTTATGCGGTCACTTAAATTGGCTTGATTTTGAGGCAGCAAGTTAAAAACCTGGTTTTACATCAGTCTGTCATAATCATATCGCTATACTGATGGAGATTTGACAAACCCACCCCGATGCACATGGATACACACTCCTGCACTGATCAAAACGACGACATAAATCTCCCTTGTACCACACACAGGCTCCATTAGAGTCGTCTGCTCTTAGGCAAATTACACATATGAATGAGAGGCGCGCAAAATTTGCATAATGTCAAATGATTAATTATCTCCAAATGAATATGTAATGAATATTTAAATGTGGCAGTGATCTGATTAGCCTGAAGGAGCTGGTGTTACTGAGTTTAGCACTGATCCCCTACTGCAGTTTATACCTTGTAAACGCACTAACCAATCACAACTTAAGGCTACCATGCTGCTAAAATGTTGCTGAAACAAAAGTTGATGTTTAAGTTTTAGTATTAAAGTATTAAAAGTATTAAAATGACAAACTGAAATAAAAATAAATTAAAACCTAAATGATTTAAAACAAAATAACTAAAACTAAAACTGAAATGAAAACTGAAAATATAAAAATAAAAGCAAAATATTAATTAAAAAAATTAATAAATATTATATAAATAATACTAAAATAACACTATTCCAAGTATAATTTGGTGATTTTAACTGCTGAAGTACTCAACAGATAATGTGGCACATAATGTGGCAATGGATGTGTAGCAAGTTGCATTAATCTTTAGAAATTAATCAAATAAAACAGATAACGGTGGGTAAACTTTAAATTAATTTTCAAATAAATCGATGTAAATTTAAATGTTTGGTTTCAAAATATTAAGGGCTGCCAGTTACTCTTGTAAGTGCAATCTCTATAAAACTATATTTTCAAGAGTCCTTATAGCAAACAACTGGAAAGGTCAAGGAAAAATCATAGAAATATGTTTGTCAGAAAGTGTGGGAACCTTTCACATAGTCAACACAAGAACAATACAGTAAAAAGTGGTTTTAGTTGATCCTAAGGTGCGTGAGAAAACCTTTATTTTCAACGTTTATTTTACAGTGTATGTAAAGTACAGTCTATAAAGCACATATCCAAGCCACTTCTCTCTATAGACTGCTGTTGCATCATAGAGAGGAGCTTAACCAAACTGAATAATTGATGTGTTTTTATGATTTTCCCTGCAGTGATTATGGGTTTGAGAGACAGGCCAGTGGAAAATGTGCACCTGCATTCTGGTATGATGTCAATTTACCAGCACACACCTGCAGCCATGGACAGCACTACCGTAACAGCACAGGGTAACACACACTCACAGATACACACACACACTGCAGTATGATCCATAAGTGCAAAATGAATCTCTTTGTGACAGTCTTCATAAGAGTGTTTGTGTATTAACTACATGTCTCTTTTTGTGTTTCTGCTGGTAGCAGAGGGTGTTTTCTAAAGTCTTTGTGTGTGTCGGTGCAGGTACAGGCAAGTGCTGTTGAATAACTGTAGAGAGGGTCTGAAAGATACACTAAGTCCCAAAATGCAACAGTGTAAACCCATAGCACCCAATGGCCTACAGCTGAGCACCATCAACTCCCAGCTCACTGCTGTACTGGGAACCAACATCACCTTCAGAGTAGCATTGCAAAATGTGAGTCAGCAGGTGCACAGACACACAAAGTCATTCATAAGGTTTTGTGCTTTCAACTCAACTCAAAACTTTTTAAGATGGCAGACCAACTTTACGAGTAAAACATTTTCTAAACCACCAAACCCCTGAAACCCCTCATCAAATCTCATAAGGGGGTCTCACTTTATGTCCTTTTCGTCAATCTTGCCTTGTGCCACCAATCCATAATTTGACAAGGCTGCTGCTTTTCATTTCAATGAAATTAACTTGACTTACTAACTAGGTTAGAAACGAACTTGGATACATAATTGTTCAAAAGTTTGGGGCCAGTAAGATTTTTTTTTCTTTTTTCAATTAATATATCACAAAAGCATTAAATTGAACAAAAGTTACAGTATAGACATTTACAAACAATTTCTATTTCAAATAAACACTGTTCTTTTGAACTTTGTTCAATTCATCATGGTTTCTACAAAAATATGAATCATAAAAAGAAATATTTTTTGAGCACCAAATCAGCGTATTAGATTGATCATGTGACACTGAAGACTGGAGTAATGATGCTGAAAATTTAGCTTTGTCATAACAGAAATTTATTAAATTTTAAAATATAATAAAACAGAAAACAATTATTTTAAACTGTAATGAAATTTCACAATATTACTCTTTTACTGTATTTTTGATCAAACTAAAGCAACCTTAGCTGATAAAAGAGACTTCTTTCGAAAACAAAATTTTCCTGCACCCAAATCTTTGAATGGTAATGTACACAGACACCTCAAAGTCTTTACATGCAAAAGCACAGAATATATCTGTCTTTTTTGCCTTTTTTCTATAGGGTGAATCACTGTCTACAAGTCTCCATGTGGACTTTGGAGATGGCATCTCTGTGTCATACTCCAATATAAGTCGCCTTGGTGACAGCATCACACACATGTACAGGGTCGCTGGGATATTCAGGGTCACCGCACGTGCTCAGAACAGTCAGGGGTCTGACAGCAGCTTTCTCTATCTGCACATCACTAGTATGTACATGAGCACGCACATATATTTCAAAAAATTTGAATTCTTTATAAGAAGCCACTGCCATTACTATAAAAAAACTCTTTCCTGTCAGACTAAATTACCTCTACACCGCTGACTGCACATCTAGACGGTCTATTTCAGAACCAGTTCTCAATGAAGGATGTGTAGAAGAAGAAATTGCTTGTTGTTGTGTTTAGTTCTAAATGTGATCGTTACTGACTTTATATTGTGTCTGATGAGATATCATGTCCGATGTGTCATGTTAGGTCCTGTGGAGCGTATCTTTCTTTCGGCACCGGTGGTCGTCATCAGAGGAAACGAGGCCAACTTGACAGCAGTGCTGTGGCCCAGTCAGCCCAGGACCGCTACTTTCTACTGGTGGTTCAGTAACAGCACAGAGGTTCAAACGCTGAGTATATATATATATTTGTATGTGTGTGTGGCCTAGAGGCCCAGAATGGTTAGACAGCTATTCCAGTATTACTTTTGACCTCTAACAAAACAAGGGCCCTGCCAAAGATGTTCTGGTTACCGGGGTCAGATAGGTAAACCTGTTATTAGGATGGATTTGGATTGGGGTCAAATAAGTACAGGTCCTTCTCAAAAAATTAGCATATTGTGAAAAAGTTCATTATTTTCCATAATGTAATGATAAAAATTAAACTTTCATATATTTTAGATTCATTGCACAAAAACTGAAATATTTCAGGTCTTTTATTGTTTTAATACTGATGATTTTGGCATACAGCTCATGAAAACCCAAAATTCCTATCTCAAAAAATTAGCATATTTTATCCAACCAATAAAAGAAAAGTGTTTTTAATACAAAAAAAGTCAACCTTCAAATAATTATGTTCAGTTATGCACTCAGTACTTGGTCGGAAATCCTTTTGCAGAAATGACTGCTTCAATGTGGCGTGGCATGGAGGCAATCAGCCTGTGGCACTGCTGAGGTGTTATGGAGGCCCAGGATGCTTCGATAGCGGCCTTAAGCTCATCCAGAGTGTTGGTTCTTGCGTCTCTCAACTTTCTCTTCACAATATCACACAGATTCTCTATGGGGTTCAGGTCAGGAGAGTTGGCAGGCCAATTGAGCACAGTAATACCATGGTCAGTAAACCATTTACCAGTGGTTTTGGCACTGTGAGCAGGTGCCAGGTCGTGCTGAAAAACGAAATCTTCTTCTCCATAAAGCTTTTCAGCAGATGGACGCATGAAGTGCTCCAAAATCTCCTGACAGCTAGCTGCATTGACCCTGCCCTTGATACAGAACACAGTGGACCAACACCAGCAGCTGACATGGCACCCCAGACCATCACTGACTGTGGGTACTTGACACTGGACTTCAGGCATTTTGGCATTTCCTTCTCCCCAGTCTTCCTCCAGACTCTGGCACCTTGATTTCCGAATGACATGCAAAATTTGCTTTCATCATCCCGAAAAAAGTACTTTGGATCACTGAGCAACAGTCCAGTGCTGCTTCTCTGTAGCCCAGGTCAGGCGCTTCTGCCGCTGTTTCTGGTTCAAAAGCACACGCCTGTGCACGGTGGCTCTGGATGTTTCTACTCCAGACTCAGTCCACTGCTTCCGCAGGTCCCCCAAGGTCTGGAATCGGTCCTTCTCCACAATCTTCCTCAGGGTCCGGTCACCTCTTCTTGTTGTGCAGCATTTTTTTGCCACACTTTTTCCTTCCCACAGACTTCCCACTGAGGTGCCTTGATACAGCACTCTGGGAACAGCCTATTCTTCAGAAATTTATTTCTGTGTCTTACCCTCTCGCTTGAGTGTGTCAATGATGGCCTTCTGGACAGCAGTCAGGTCGGCAGTCTTACCCATGATTGCGGTTTTGAGTAATGAACCACGCTGGGAGTTTTTAAAAGCCTCAGGAATCTTTTGCAGGTGTTTAGAGTTAATTAGTTGATTCAGATGATTAGGTTAATAGCTCGTTTAGAGAACCTTTTCATGATATGCTAATTTTTTTGAGATAGGAATTTTGGGTTTTCATGAGCTGTATGCCAAAATCATCAGTATTAAAACAATAAAAGACCTGAAATATTTCAGTTGGTGTGGAATGAATCTAAAATATTTGAAAGTAAAATTTTTATCATTACATTATGGAAAATAATGAACTTTTTCACAATATGCTAATTTTTTGAGAAGGACCTGTAGATAGCTTGTCACAAGGTAGAATTTTATTGGGCATTTACTCTATTGTTCAAAATTTTGAGGTCACTATGACTGTTTTTTTAAGCAGTTAATACTTTAGTCTGCAAGCAAAGATCATATGTACATAATACTACAAAATAATTATATTTCTATTCTTTCTAACTTTTTCATCAAAGTGCTGAAAAGTGAAGCCAAAATGTTTTGATCGCCCCCAGGTAGCTGGATCCAGTATATGTCTTTAACCCCACCCTATCCATGTAATCTAATGGGACATGAGACAAACTAAATAATCAAATTACACTTCAAATAAATGTTTTCCAAATATGGTTTCCATCATTTTAGGTATTGTTCTTATGCTGATGTATGTTGAAGTGTTTGTTTTTCTAATAAGTTTGCTTTTAATTAGTTATTTGTTGCCATAAAAATGAGGTGAGGTGTAATAACTGTGACCTTGGTATTGGGTCTGCGAGAGTTTGGGCGGGATACCACGGTTCCACCTCACAATCACTACTCAGGCTCCAAATTAATCACTACTGCGCAGACTCTGACTCCAAATGACGTGATTTTGACATGATCTCATACTGAGATGTTTTGGCTTCACTTTGGAAAGAAGTGGAGGTGCGTCATCCATCTTTTGTTTTTTACAGTCTGTGATCGGCATATTTGAGAGATTTTCTATAGGATCATGTGACACTGAAGACTGGAATAATGGCTGCTGAAAATTCAGCTTTGCATCACAGTTAGAAATTACTTTTTAAAATATATTCAAATAGAAAACAATTATTAAATTGTTAATAATATTTCACAATATTACTGTTTTGACTGTATTTTTGATCAAATAACCCCACACTTTTGAACAGTAGTCTATATTGTTAATATTGCTGACATATTTTGACATATGTTTTTACCTTTGATTCATCTCAATCAATCATTCTGACATCATTATACTGGTTTCTTGAAGGATTGGGATGGATTTAAACTAAAGTTATTATCGGCATATGAATCACTATTTTATGATGCTTTCAAACATAACTGAATTATGTTCTTAATTACACTATGAGATCATTCAGTTCAGGTCTGTTTAACATTTTTGAGGTGAAACACTTAAAAAGTGGCAGGGCAGCTTTTAATAAGTTCTAGTGCTAAATCTGGTTTGGCTGAATCTGGGCGGACAGTACACTTACACAATTCATCCGGTTGCTTCTGTCACGTCATCAATTAACACCACTAACCCAGTGCCACTGGAAGCCATGCATGCCCATGCCATCACACTGCTTCCACCAGGTTTCACAGATGATGTTGTATGCTTTGGATCATGAGCTGTAACAAGCCTTCTCCATACTTTTTTCTTCCCGTTATTCTGGTACAGGTTGATTTTAGTTTCACCTGTCCAAAGAATGCTTTTCCAGAAGTGGTCTGGCATTTTTAGATGTTAGATGTTAGTCTAATCTGGCCTTTAAATGCTTGGGGCTTATGAATGGTTTGCACCTTGTGGTGAACCCTCTGTATTTGCTCTCGTGAAGTCTTCTCTTGATTGTAGACTTTGACAATGACACTCCTACCTCCTGGAGAGTGTTCTTCACTTGGCTGAATGTTATGAAAGGGTTTTTCTTTGCGATGGAGAGGATCCTCGGATCATCCACAACTGTTGTCCCCCATGGATGTCCAGGCCTTTTCATGTTGCTGAGCTCACCAGTGCATTCTTTTTTTCTCAGAATGTACCAAACTGTTGATTTGACCACTCCTAGTGTTCCTGCTAACTCTCTGACTGATTTGTTTTGTTTTGAAGCCAAACAATTGTCTTTTTCACTTACATGGAGAGCTCCTTTAACCACATGATGTGGGTTCACAGCAAGAGTTGTACATTTACTGTAATTTGTTAACCTTTCCTCCAATTTTTATGAGATACTCTCAAATTAGAGCACAGAGTGTGCACTTAAAGCCCATATTCATTATATAACTGTAACTTGAATATGTTTTGGTCAACCGCTAAAATAATAAAAAATTGTGCCTGAGTCCAAATATATTGTCAGCAATTCACCACAGTCACAGCCACCTCCGTCATCACAGTCACCTGCTCCCACTCACACCAGATCCCTGTCACCTGATTACTGATCACCCGCACCTGCACCCACCAATCAAGTCAGCTACAAAACATTCTTACCCACAGTTTGTCAGCGTCCGGTCTACCGTTCACAACCCCGACCTATTACCAGAGACTCAATGTGCTCTAATTTGTGTATATTTGCCTTCAGAACTCTAGACGATCCTCCTGTGACTTCTCCCTCGTTGTACTCCCTGTTCCCTGGTTCCCATCTCTGAAGATCCTGCTACCAAGTACCATTATCCACCGTCAGCTAAGACCCACTGAACTGTTGCTATTGCCTATATTCTCACCTGCCATTAACTCTGCCATCAAGCCTGTCAAAAAATCATCATGTCATTTCACTTACCTGAAGTCTCTGGCTTGATTTGTGACATAAATATAATACAGGCTTTTAGGTTTATTTTAGAGTGAGGCAAACAGAACACAGTTCCATTGAAAGCAACAAAAATGTTGTCCAGGTTTGCTTTATAAGCCAGCTGTATTGTTTGCAGTTGCTTTTAATGTTTAATAAAGTAATCATATACAACAAAGAGCACAACCAGGCAAAAATCAGACCCTCTAGTGTGTTAGCAATATTAAAAATTATGCTTGTAAATTTAAATGAAGTAAATGCATTAACCTATTATACACTGAAGGTATGTTTTTGTATTCACTACTTTAATTTCTATGAAAAATAAGGCAGGATTAAAATGTAACTGCATTGTTTTGAATGAATAATAATGTTGAAATGTCACTTACAAATGCCAGTCTATTTCAGTGATGCTGCCCAATGTGCCCATCTTGTGCTAGAACAATACAAAAGATCAGCAAGCCCTCCATAAATTACAAGTAAATCTCAGGAAAGGAGCGGCTTGTTAAGAAATACTAGGAAATAGCATGAAGATCCTTAAGACCAATATATCTACGGAAAGCCCTGAGATCAAAAACATGACAACTGAACCGTAAAACACAGCAGGAGCTTGGTCATATAGCGCTGTAACTGGTTTCTGCTATAAATGATTCTGCCACTCACACATCAGTCAGAGTTGTGATTTGCTTTCCTGTTTCCCAGTGCAGTTAATCTTGAACCAAACGTCTCGTATGTGTGTGTTTTTAGCCGCTGATCACACTGGAAGGAAGTATTTCATACACATTCACACGAGAGGGACCGAACTCTGTCACAGTACAGGTGTCGACAGGAGGCACAGTCCTACAGGATGTGAAAATCATCACTGTCAAAGGTGAAGACCTCCTTTTGTTACAAACATTGCAGTGTTTTTTGAGATGTGATATTTTTAGTTTGACAGAGACATATTCAGAATGAGGAAGAATTTTTTTGGCAGAGTTTCATCTCTGTTCCCATCCATCCATAATCTCTCATTCCCAGACTTCTTCCGTTCTTTACTGCTGTCGTTCTCTCCTAACCTGGAAGAGCACAACCCATCCATTGCCGAATGGAGACAGGACGTGGGGCGCGTTGTCAGGGCAACACTCTCTCAGGTATACTGACTGTAAAGTCTATCATCAGTTCCTGTTGGAGTACTCTGTTCATGTCAGTAAACTGCTGAAAAGAACTCATGAAATTTCTTGAAAGGCTGCTGATAGCTCACCACACTTCCTCTCTCTTCAGCTATTCTCTTTCCTCTCTCTCAAACTCTGCTGGTTTAAAGCATGATGGCTCTTTCTGGGCTCTCCAGTGAGGTTTGTTTTTGGCTGAGAGGCTTTACGTGCTCTCATGCATCCAACTGATTTCCCTTCAGTCTGAGAGCGAGAGATAGGGTAATGTAGTGCTACTGGCGAGAGTGAATCACAGGAGTTCAGAGTGAATATTGATGCGGCAACAGAGAGACTCTAAAGCCAGTCAGCCAATTAAAGAACAGAGCCAAAGAACTCCATTACAATAAGTTGCTCAAGCACAAATATAATGGTCTCCCAAAACCTCTGGATTTTCAACTTGAACAGAGAGCTTTCAATACAGTTACACATCATATCATAAATATTACAACCATCTTGAGATTCACTGGAATGACTTAGTATTATTTGCAAACATTAACTGAGATATTATTAATGTGCAAACGGGCATGAAATGATTGACTAGCTTTTACGCATGAATTAGATCCTGTCATGAATGTTGCATGCTGATAAAATTGTTTAATTTATTGTTTACTAGCATTTGAGAAATGTGTGTTTGTGTGTGTGTGTGTGTGTGTGTGTGTGTGTTTGTGTTTTTCTCCAGGTTTGCGGCTTCCCTGAGGACCAGATGTTGGTCTCTGTGTTTCCTGGATCTCCAACTGCCGCTGAGCTTTTTATCCTACCCAAGACAAACCAGTCAGAATTCAGATCACACACAGAGGAACAGCTTGATAAGGCAAGAACCACACACACACATGCACACATATTGAAACAAA
Organism: Cyprinus carpio; assembly: GCF_018340385.1. NCBI lineage: Eukaryota > Metazoa > Chordata > Actinopteri > Cypriniformes > Cyprinidae > Cyprinus > Cyprinus carpio. The sequence continues at coordinate 8,610,402 of NC_056588.1, read as the reverse complement.
ATGCTTTGCTATGATCCCCCAAATGACAAGGTCTGATGATTGATACAATCTGTTAAAATAACCTATTATGATTCTCTGATGGCTAAATAAATTATAGTGGCAATAAAAATAGGCTTTATTACTGCTGCAAACTACAAGCACTCACTTTAAAAATGTAATTGGCTGAATTGTAATGCCCAGCAACCACAAAGAGAAATAAAAACTCCAGTTAAATTTGTACAATAATTCAAATTTATGCTAAAACAGCAGTATTCTTTATTGCATTCTCAGTTTATGTAGGGTTATAACCTACAGCTTACCGAAATGAAAAATGTAGCATGATAATTTTAAATGGCAAAAGATTCAAATTCATAAGCTTTATGTAAATAAAGCTTTTTGCAGCCTTTAGAAATGTTTTTTAATAACTCAACACAAATAGACTACTGTTCAAATGTTTGGGATCAGTATGATTTGTTTTTGTTTTTTAAGTTGTTATTTATTAAGCAAGGATACATTCAAAAGCTTAAAAAGGACAGTAACAACATTTATAAAGTTACAAAAGATTTTTGTTTCAAATAAATGCTGTTCTTTTGAACGTTCAATTAATCAAAGAATCTTGAAAAAGATATTAAACAAAAATATTACACTACTGTTTTCTACACTGATAAAAAAAAAAAATCTTTTTTGTTTTTTTGAGCACCAAATCAAAAAGATTGCTGAAGGATTATGTGACACTGAAGACTGGAGTAATGGCTTCTGAAAATTCAGATTTGCATCACATGAATAAATTACATTTTATATTGTGATAATATTACTTTTTTTACTATATTTTTGATCAAATTAATGCAGTCTTTTAAAAATATTTTAAAAATCTTACCAACCCCAAACTGAATGGTAATATATGTCCACATGTTGAAATAATTACTATGATTTTAGTAAGTGAAATCATTATTCACAAACATATACTGCTTTAATGGTGTAACACTGCGTATTAAATATTTGTTCATATTTTTTTCATATTTTAAAATATTAAAAATTATAGATTAAAACAAGGTTTTAGGAACTCTCCTATTCCTCAACATTACTGTCACCTTCATCATTCTCTTGTTTCAGATGTCAGAGGTCTTCATGAACGCTTTAAATCAGAACCTGATCCACTTCGATCTGAAGCCTGACACACGGGTCACAGTGTCTGTGTCTCAGCTCACACTGGGTAAGACCTGAACACAAGTTTCTGTTCCTAAGATTTTAATCAATGTTCTCTGATGACCCAAAATGCATACACAAAATGCACTGCACTGCTTCTGTCTGTAGTTATAGGGCTTATTTTGCACTGCTGTCTGTGGTTGAGTTACATTAGCCCCTTTCACTCAGTAATACCAGTAAATTGCCATAAAATTACCAGAACGACTTTACCAGTAAATTCAAAAATGCACTGTTCACAAAGGCAATGACGTTCCATTTTATTTCTGGTAAAGCACCATTCGCACATCAATTTCAAAATATCGGTAAATTCTGTGACATCATTAACTGAAAATGACCTTCAGACAGCTCCGCTTCCCGGTGTTTATAAACATGCAGAGGGGTATATGCGGTCAGTGTTTTTGTTGTTGTCTTCACTTTTGTGTCAAACGTTCACATTCATGCCACTGCTTTTGGCCCAGACACATCGTATTAGATTACATTTAACATTTTTTTGACTTCCGAAAACAACACGGAGTAGATGCATGCATCATCTGCTTCAGAATGTTATGATTGGCCCAGTAGATGTCTTACGTCAGCTCATTCTGAACTCGTATGTGCTCATACCGGTAATCTTGTGCTGTGTTCACACAGAGCACATTACTGGTAATTTACTGGCAATGTTACAACTTCTCATACCGGTAAATTGCCAGAATTAATTTAGCAGTATTTCTGAAAAGGTCCTGTTCACACATGATCTCTTAACGGTAATTTACCAGTAAAGATAGTATGTGTGAAAGGGGCTATTAACTGTCTACCGCATTGTGTTCTGCATTTAATTGCTGCCTCTTTGTGGTAAATTACAGTGGTGTCTGTGATATGTGAGGTGAATTTATGCTTCTGTGGTTACATAAAATACACTACATGATTACTTTGCTGACGATCCATTGTGTCAAATACCTCAACCTTCTCTTGGTGCTAGAAAACCTAGAGAACAAATACTCCACCCTGGACTTTAGATTAATATTGATAATGTGGAGCCTGTCTGAGCATGACCAGTATAGTGAGTTTGAAATGACATTACAGGATCATAAAAAGTGTCTCTCTGCCACATATAATTCTACCCTTTTCAGACACAGCCATTTGTCTTCATTGCTCCAAACAGGAAAAGGTTCAGATTGCCTCCTGCATTCTGCCGAAAGGTCACAATCATCATGCGACAACCCTCAAAGGGCTGAAGGATGGACTGCAGTGTGTGTGTGTGTGTGTGTGTGTGCAGTGAACGAGTGAGACAATTTTTAGAATTACTGAAATGGATATGCCTCTCACACATCAGACACACTCTGAGAGACAGCAAAGACATTCATGGTCGACAGACTTTTTGTTTTCACAGTTAGCTGTTGTTATACCAATAGCATATACTGGTAATATAATATTCTATATTACAGTAATATTCTAGGGCTGTCACTAACAAATATTTTGCTAATTGAATAATCAGTCGATTATTCTAACGATTAATCAAGAAATCTGATACATTTTGTGGTAATAAAAATAGACTTAAGCAAACAATTTTTTTTAAAATGACTTAAAATAAATATACTGTACTTAAAATACATATATATTGGCAATGAGGCGATGTTATTGAACAAAACAGTTAAAACACATAATGCAATAAAACAATATAATCGTAGGCTAACTTATGTACATTATGTATTATATCAAATGCCTGTAGAGGGTGTCAACGGCCTGTTTAATATTGACTAAACAACATTTAATTCAAATGTCCACTTAATCTTTAATATTTGGCCTCTTCTTTATGATAGAAATGGTACAGGCACTGTCATTTCTTGAACAAGAACGTGGACATCAAAACATGCAAGCTCAGAGTGAGGGTTTAAATTTGTATTCTGAAGTTGCGGTGAACAATTAGCATAATGATGTGTTCTCCTGTGTTGGCATAGGTTTATAAATGATTTACCTTGACATTGTTCCCAGATGAATGTTATAAGCAACTCAGACTCACAGCATATGCAAAGATGGAGTTTGAGACATCCGCACATGTAAATGATAACTGTTTGTGTGGAGCAGCATTTACTGTGAACAAAGCTGTAACCTAAACGCATATAAATAAAACCCATATTAAACCTGCAGTGCATATATTTAATTGAATCACAGCCTTTGTGAATTCACAATAGCTCTATGCTTTATTTAGATTTTTAAATGGTTTTAATATTTTGTGTAGCCTTAGAAAACTAATAATGCTTTCCATTGATTCTCATCCGTGGAACTCGCCATTTCGGGTATTTTGCTGGTTAATCGACACGGTAGAGGATTTTTTTTTATAATAGAGTACTAGAATTTAATCAAGGAATCGTAACAGCCCTAATATATTCTTCCTCCATTTATATTTATCATTAATAAATAATGTTACCAAGAGTTATAGTGAAAATCACTGAGATTTGAATAATGATAGAGCAGGTAAAGTTCTAAAATTGATATTTATCTATTTTTATACAATTATTAAATGATTGAATGGCCATTTTTATTTTAATGAGCATAATGCATTATGAAATGGCCATTGCATTAATGATCAAGATAAATAGGCCTATACCTGTAACATATCTGATATTTTTTAATATGATTAGTCTTTATAAACAATATATGAAACATAAAGCATAGAAATCATAAATTTTATAATATCAATAAGGCAATAAATCAATATCAAGTTATTCTTGCTGTTATTTTATTAAGTACTGATCATGATAATGAGGCTGTAGAAAGGCAAATATGCATACACAATTATAGGCTTCATATCTATTCATAATATAATAAACTATAACTATATTTTATATATATTTATTATAAGAATATACAATTGATTATAAAGCACAGAAAGCATTATGAAATAATTTGCCTTCCTGTAGCTGAAAAAAAAAAAAAAAACTAGGAAAGCAAAGGTCATGGGTTTGATTCCCAAGGAGAGCAAGTGATAAAAATGTGTACCTTGAATGCAATGTATGTAACTTCGGAGTCATTACATGCACGCTTTTTATATACAGACTGTAAGATTTGATATTGAGCTGTGCTGTGTATTGCCCGCAGCACCTCTGGTCGACTCCAGTGTTCTCCACAGTGGCTCTGCCATGCTGTTACTGGTTTCTCTGGGTCTGGTGGGATTGGCCATTCTCTTCATCTACAAGTTCAAACGGTAAGCCTTGCATTTCCCAAATCTCCCAGTTCTGCTAAACAAATCTGGGCTAATTTATACACTGTCATTTTGATATGCCCTGGAAATACCAACCAGTGCTGACAAATGATGCTCGCTTAGCATCAGTGACTGTTTCCTCTTGATCTGGTCTACTTGGACTAGAAACAAAAACCCATCCAATTTTTTGTTCCCACAACACTAGTAAAATCCCATGGATCCATGTGGAGACAGAGGACACCCATGAGAAGGAGCCCGAGATGATCAGTGCTGTCGGACAGGAGAAGAACGGCACGCATACAACAGCCACTTCATTCACAGTGTGCAACACACACACAACACAAACACCATTTCCCTCCAACACCGGAACACACAACAGCTTCAGCCATCTGCCACCTCCAAGAGAACTGAAGGAGAAAGAGCTGGAGGCTCATAACACAGGTTAGATAAATGATTGTCCCATACACAATATTTATGCAAGATTTTCTTGTTCTTAACAAATCTTGTGTTGCATACTTATAAAAGCATGCTTTTTATGGAAATAATTTACTTTTTAAAGAATATACTTGAGTGCAAACTGAATGCAATGTTTTTGAGCACTTAGCTGCATGTTATTTACAATTAAATGAAAATGTATTGTAGATTAAATTTATATAAAATGCAGTTAGTTAAACCTAAGAGTGCTTTTTTGACTCATTTAAGATGAAGTTGCGATTAAAAAACTAAAAAAAAATTATACATCTTTAAAGCATGTCAAAAGTTTAAAACAACAATAACAACTTTTAATTTGACATGATTACAAAGTGTACTTAAAAGTAAAATAAGTGTACATCTTTAAAGCATGTCAAAAGTTTAAAACAACAATTTAAAATGTACTTAATACAACTTTTAATTTGACATGATTACAAAGTGCACTTAAAAGTGTTAAATGTCTTGCCTTTTTAAGTACACTTTAATGGTCTTTTATATCATTATTAATATGCTATCTACAAGTAAATCTTTTTAAAAATATATTAAGATTTGAAGTACACAAGTAAACATTCACTACAATGAAGCCCCCCCTCCCCCCCCCCCTTTTTTTTTACAAGGAAAGTCCTTTTCTGTCATCTTTAATGTTCATAAAGATGCAATTTGCACTCAAGGAGCATGAAGAGAGACATGCTTGTTTTTTGTGTGTATCTGTTGTTTGTAAGCGTGAGGTCAGTGGATGAACCCCAATTCATTCATTCTACTTTTATTACTCTGCTGTCAAAGAAGGTGATTGTCTTCTGTGTGTCCCAGGACTTTTTGATTAACAGTAATCAAGGACTGATCCCGTGACAGTGAAGTGGAAAGCATTGATCACAGAGTTGCCCTTGCCTGTTGGTTGCAATTACAGTGATTTTCTGCTTTTTGTGTGTGTGTGTGTGTGTGTGTGTGTGTTTAGGAGGCCTTGGGGTTGGAGAGCGACAAAGGACCAGACAGATTCCAAACTGCACCAATGTCTGAAATGATGAAGGAAGGTTTGATGATGATATCAACTGTATTACATGTACAATTATACTTTTTTTCCTTAACTTTTCCTGTTATTGTGGTGCTTATGCCTTTTTATTATTGTGGTGTTTTACATTTGAGCTCTATAAATGAACAATTCCTTAAGTGTTAATCAAGGCATTTTTAATTACAGACGTAAATTAAATCAAAATCTCTATCGAAAGCAGTAGAATTATATATAATATCAGCACTTAAGGAGTAGTTTCTTTCACAATTCTTTCTTAAAACGATAATCAGAGAAACTGATCCTAAGCAGGGGCACCCAATTCCTTTTGTAAACGTAAGAGATCATTCTCCGCATGCTAACTTGTAGATATATTAACTGCCTCACATTTGTAAAACAGCTTACTTTTAGAGTTCACAAATCATATGTTACGGTTTCATACAGAAAAATCAACATTTGATCATTTGAAATATGCTTAGCTTTATGTATGTTTATATTGATGCTTACATCATCTGATTTAATGTTAAGAAGTCATAAGGAGCATAGTTTTAGGGTCAAATAGATGTACATGGCACAAATAGAGGTTGGTACCTTCATCTGTGTAGAAGCATCATCTGCTGAACGTGTCCATTTGTGCCTTGGCAATGTGTGTTACTATTGTAAGTTGGCAACTTATTCTTAATTTGGTTAGTATTCACAATACTATATTCTTAGACGTATACTCATTTGGAGTGCATGTTTCATCACTACTAATAACTGACAGCCAGTTTTATATTTGAATGTGAACTGAAAGTTACTTTAATCTGAATAAATGTATTTTTACATTAGTGACTGCCCACTGATTTTTTTACAATGGATTTTCATGACATTTCTGTAACAATTGAATGGTCTGTGTATCCCAGTATCTCAAGGCAGTTTCCAAACACCTATGATCTTTTCATTTCTCCAGTAAATAGCCCACAGAAGATGACTTGTGATATGAAAAATCTTTAATAGGATAACGTTAAATGAAAGGATACAAAAGAGATTCTCTACTGAAATGAAAGTAAACAGTGTGATTCGGCATAATCTGTATTTTGCACTATTCCAGGTATATTTTCTGTTTTCTCTCAGTTGCTTTCGTGTGTTGAATTTTTTCCTGTTAAAACAGGAATTTTGGGTGGGACTCAAATTCTGCTTAGCCTTTTTTCCCCATTACGAAACATGAAACATGGTTTGCTACTTGCCAGTTATTATGGGGTGGCATGAGTGGGAGGAACATTCTTATTCTAGAGAGCATTTGATTGGACAAAAACCTGAAGTAGTCAGTCATCATATTTTAGTCCATTTTCCCAAAAGAGAAAGACTGAACATTTATATATTTGCTAAATATTATTATTTTTTTTTTTTAAGTACACTAAATGTTTCGAATAAATTAATACTTTTATTCAGCAAGGATGTACTAAATTGATCAAAAGTGACAGTAAAAGTTTTTTTTTTTTTTTTCAAAATGAATGCTGTTCTTTTGTATTTTCTATTTATCCAATAATTCTGGAGAAAAAGGTATTCACAAAAATATTAAACAGCACAACTGTTTTTAATACTAATAAAAATAATTAATGTTTCATCAGCACCAAATCAGCATATTAGAATTATTTCTTAAGGATCATAACACCGAAGAATGGAGTATTGGCTGTTGAAAATTCAGCTTTGCCATCACAGAAATAAATTATTCAGCTTAATATTATAATATACACTTTTTTATGATTATTTTACTTTCTTTTATGTAAAGCACTTTGAATTACCATTGTGTATGAAATGTGCTATATAAATAAACTTGCCTTGCCTTGCCTTGCCTTGCCTAGAAAACAATAATACTGTGAAATATTATTACAATTAAAAAACTGTTTTCAGTGTCAGTAATTTTTGATCATATAAATAAAGTGTAGCAATGGTAGTGTAGCCAGAATTAAACTAACAAGACAAATATTTAATTGAGCAAATTCATTAATCACTAGTTTTGACAAAACTCCAAATTGAAATGGTTCAGTACTTTGAGAAGGACACGGAGAGTGCATCTGGTGAACAAAACAGGAAATAAAAAAGTGTTCAGTATGTTACGGTTTTATGACTCTGGGATCTTCTGAAGCTGTTCAAAGACTCTGTACACAAAGGAAATGCAAACAGTCATCTATTCAATATCCACCCATAAATGTGCAGGCTGTTGGTCTGGACAAAGGCTGTCTAAATACCCTGCACCACAGTAGCCTTTAGAATGTCATATTTTTCATTATTTTAGCTCTCTCTCCCACTCTCTCTCTCACATATGCACACCATACACACAGGTACAACTGCAGACGACGCTAAGCATTTTTCAATGTTTATATGGTAGCATTTGAAAAATAAAGTTGAGTAACATTGGACAAAAGAGCACTCTGCATGAAACAAAGTTAGCTTTATCTCGTCCAAGGAGCCCTAGTCGTCATGTTTATGTGATAAGGGAGAGAAGGGTAGGATAAGAGCTTGAGTGATTTTATGATATAGCACACAGAGCTTTGCCTCCAAGGACTGTTCTGCTTCCTTTAAAATCTCATTTACCATTATGATTGAATGTAAAGCAAAGAAAATAGTTGGATGTCTCATCACACACTCTACGCTACATGTTTTGTATTTTGTTGTGATGGGCCTACTTTAAATTCAGTCAATATTCACATGTGGCCTGTATAATTGCAAGTTAATGAGACTATACGCAAATGGTAAAACTGCATGTCCCAAAACACTGTACATAACATTATTGTTTTGCAAAAATGTCCTGCTCTGCTCAACTTCAACTATTTTGCAAGTTTTATTTTCCCTATTTGTGCATTTATGGATCTGTGTGAACATTAATTGCTAAAATATTAATAAGCCATTATTATAATATACTGTCAGCCAGGGAGCGGTGCTATAAAATTCAGGTTTCAGACTGAAGTTTATGTATTTCAACTTCTGTTAACTTTTTGAAAAAGACAGACAGCTGTCACTCTAGTCTGAAAACTGAATCTATGTCGGAGTGATTGAGCTTTGGCTGTCAGTGTGTGAGTATGTGTGTGCACGTGTGTGAGTATTTCTTGCTGTAGCTGACGGACTGTTTAGGTTTCAACCTTTCCTGCCAGACTCATCACTGCCTCGTGTGAAAAAGATTTAACATTTTCCAAAGGTCATTCTGAGCTTTCAGAGATGGAGAAACACTGATAAAGTCAGAGGGATTATTTAATGTCTGATGAATTATTAAAAAGGCCTGTTTTGGTTTGAGTACCCCTGTCTCCTCCATCCGTTTCACTTCAGTGCCATTCTGACTGGTGCAACTGTTAGAAAAACAATCGTGTTCATTTTTTTTCATGCACAATCATTATTCATGACCTTTATAAATTTCTATAAAATAATAATAATAAATGAATAAATAATACAATGAAATGAGATGTTGTCACAGAGTTGTCGAAACATATCATTAGAGCAGCGGGAGACATTGCGTTGCCTGAAATTTTGACTATATAAATTCAACAGACTGGGCATTAATATATACAGTGAAATATATTCACTTGCGCCAAAAACTGCCAGGCTTCATATTTGGATGCCAACTCGCCTCCCGACTGGATAAAATCTGAGCCAGAGACTGATATAGGAAATATCCTTTTCTATGGTGACCTTGCAATTGTGAGACTTTATGAAACGCCATTCTGTTTTATGTGCTTCATTACAGGATTTTAAACGAGATGGTTGTCCTTAGTGATATCAAACTAATTATTATGCTTATATTTACAAGAACCCCCTCTCCCCTTAGACATTACAGAATTACAATTTATTTGTTTTGTGCTAATGTGACCATGTTTCTCATTTACTGCTGTTCATCTGTGTATCTACAGATCTGCTGAGTGATTCCATATTCTTAAGGATTTCATATCCTAATTTTTACCATCAGGCATCTAGTGAACCATGAATTTTCCAAATGTCCATTTTTAATGGGCAATGAAGTGTAATTTAAATGTTTGCATTTTATGCAGTAGAATCCCTAAGAGATTTTACTGTTAAGAGTGATTCTAGACTATTTAAGTGAGAAAACATGCAAGTTTTTGACTGCAAGAATTCTATTTACATCAATTATATTTATTAGTTGATATGTTTTACTAAATCAAAATGACATTTTCATGAGACTTTTTAGCTAAGTAATCATCTAGAATGAATAAATTTGAGGACATATGTTAATTAGATTTTCTGAATAACAGGGTTGCTAGGGTGATGCTATACAGTTGCTAAGTGGTTTTTGGGGTGGTTGCTAGCGTGTTGCTTACTGGCCCAAATAAAACATGCTATTTATTTCCTTATGTTAAAAACGGTTTTCATGAATACAAAATTACCAAGTTTACATCCATAGCACAGGGCATGTTTAGTTACATTACCAATTTTAATACTTACGGTTAAGGAATGAAATATTTTAGTAATAGCAACAGTGCTGCCATCCTTAGCAAGCACTACTAATGATGTCAAGTGTATCAGGATGTGTTTATTGACCTGGAAACAGTTTAAAGACTTAAACCAGGACTTCTGGGTCCAGGTGCTTCAGAACGATCAGGGCCAACCAGGAACCCTGGGAAATAAATAGCCGACCTTCGCGCTCTTTATCATCATTTCCATTACATCAAGCAGCTCGTTATCGCTAGTGTTTTTATTAAGTCTGAGTTTAATGTTGAGAGTCCGTTAAGTGAAAAGACTCAGTGATTAATGCAGTAAAGCACTGTTCTCAGATTTGTGGACTAAAGCGGTCTCATGCACAAAAGTGCAGTACACAGGGACAGAGAGGTGAATTCATCCTCACTAGTGCAGAATTTCTCTACTGACTCCTCAGTGTGTCACTGCTGAGGAGGAGTCCGGTCTGACTAATGACTGTCTCTAACATCCTATACTGGGACCCGTTACACTCTCTCTCTCACACACACACACTCTAAAAAGCATTACTGCGGACACATATCCTCACGCACACATGGTAACTCCTAATCTGTAACTAATGATGGTGTCTTATGGCCCATACAAGGGTCAGTAAATCAATTACACATTCTAATAAAGAAGCAGACACATCTCTCTCAGCCTGTCACCACTGATATATTACACATACTATGAATGAGATTGCATGTGCGTGTGTATGTGTTAACGCTCCACTGAGGACTTTCAGACTCCCACACCACAGTGTGGACTTATGATGGAATTATACTGAATAATAATGACAACTAACTACCAATCTTAATCATTTCAATGCCATCAAACTGTAAAACTAACATCTGCCCATTGTTTATTCTACTGCTATAAATCATCTTTAATTAGAGCTGAAAAATTATGTACATTTCTAGTGTTCATTTAGATGAATTTCATCTATGCAAGCGTGAAAATCAAACTGCTACTCAGTTCTTTTCACTGCATAATTATTATTTTCAATAGCCTAACAAGACTGACTTACAGACAGCAGATTATGCCTTCAACCAGGATTCTCTCCACTGTATAAATTATGCCTATAAAAAGAAACCACAAATTAAACTATTGTTTGAACTTTGAAATAATTGTCTGTTTTGCAGATCCAATTCACTGACCCATTGAAAAAAATGGTTTACTGGAAAATATCAGTGGATCTATGAAGAAGAAGGACAGGTGACACTAGCATTTTGCAAAGGAGGCTATACTTGATCTTTCAAGGCTACTTTTCCTGAATGAATTTCTTGTCTTTGACACTTTAATATATCTATGTTTTAATTTAATTTGAAATAAAATGTATTATTTCTGTGACTGCAAATTTTCAGCAGCCATCATTCCAGTCCTTCAAAAATTATTCTACTATGCTTTAAATAATTTGGTGCTCAAAAAAACATTTCTTACTATTTTTAACAATGTGATGCAAAATATTTTTGTGGAAACAGTGATGCTTTTTTTCAGGATACTTTGATAAATACAAAAGTTCAAAAGAAAAGTTCATATTTCAAATAGAAATCTTTTCTAACATTACAAGTGTCTGCTGTCACTTTTGCATAACAAAAGTTTTGAACGGAAGTGTAATTGTCTAGGTACTTGATTTTGATGAAGATTTATACAAAACACAGGGTAACACAAACAGCATACAGTACACAACTAATAACCGGCCAGGAAGAACTGAAAGGGAGCAACTTAAATACACAACCAAGGATAATTAACTAACACAGGTGAACAGAATGAACTAATCAGACATGAGGGAAAACTAGGTCAAGGGAAACATGAAAGAAAACAAACTAAAAGTCTATGAATGGCACATAACGGTGACATCTAGTCTGACAAACTTTTAGAATAACTCAAATGGCCAAATGCAAGTGCCAGCTTTTATTTTCAACTCTTTAAATGTATTTTTTCATGGCAAAGTAAAATGAAAAATACTTATATCATTTTCCAGTTTCTAGGGTCAATCCTTCTTGCCAGTGTTGTCCAGAGGCAAAATCTTTCTATGTTCTTTAATGGTTAGAACTACTGGGTTTCAACAGAGTTGAGCAGCGTGTACAACTTTATCTCATTTAAATATGACTGAGTTCTATCAAACTTGGTTTATTAAATGAACATGCAGTGACATCTAGTGACACCAACAGTAATATTGATGTCTCTAAAAGTCGATTCATAACACAGTTGAGTATGTAGTAGGACTATGTCTTTTAGAAGTCAAATTAAAAACAAGTAAATAATAAAAATCACAATAGCCTCCCCACAAGTCAAATGTGATAAACCCAGAAACTGAACTGTGTCTAGTTAACAGTGCTGATTCAAACCTGACAGCCTTGTTAACAATGCACTCATTCCCCATTTGCATATTCACAATCATAGCCATCAGTGAGGTCATCAACCTCTTCTGATGTCAAGCTATAATAGAGGTTTGGTACACATGTTGTCAGCAACAACAGTGTTTACTCAATCCATCGCTTTAGGGCATTTTTCCCATCATTCTGAATGGCTGCAGTTCGTATATGAGTAATATGCTATGGTCATGACTGCAGTGTGGAGTAATGAGCTGCCAACCCCTGTAGACTGTATTATCCATAAACACTCACAAGTGAAAACGTGTTAGTTTAAAGGCGGTGCAGCTGCTGAGGGCAGTGGATATAGTGAGGGTGTATGAGAAATTGTGGTTTTCTAGGGAGTGAGAATTACAGTAAGGTCATGGAAGTTGTAATGCGCCCAGTGCTTGAATAAACTACTAACCCATTTAAATCTGAACGCCTGATGTATTACAACAAAGCAACCAGGTTGCAGACAAGCAGCCTAGTCCAGACAACAAGCAAAACATGACTCTTTAAGTGCAGAGGTTCAGTTATTAACGTATAAAACTATAATTCATGCATTATTTAACATTTATAATCAATTCAATGCATGTTACTTTTCAATGACATGTTGCTCTGCTGCTGAACTGTGCACGGGTGGGTTATACCAGCAAGACAGAGGCCAAAACACCAGTGCGGAAATTTCATATTCCCACTTCCAACCTCAATGCCTTCCTGTCTATCACGCGTCACAGGCATGCGTAGACCACAGACTGGCACCATGACTCAATATGAACACGTTCTTATTCTAAAAAATGACAAAAATGCGTTCGCATTAGCTGTTACACTTTTTTGGCTGAAGGTTGCAGACTTGCCTTCCAGTGGCTTTGGCACTGCTATTGACAAAGGGTCGTTACTGGGGAATAACTAACCTTGTCAGAATGTTGCAACTGACCAGTCAGAATCAAGTATTTCAGAGAGCTGTGTAATAATAGCTTGTAAACTTATAGTGAATTCACCCATGTCATAATTACCATAATTAATAGATGACAACCCAGCACTGTTCATGTGTTAGAACTTTATTGATGCCAAAATGAATCTGTGAAATCTGATAATGAATAAACAAAACCACAACAGGCCTAACAGTAACAGTTGTTATGCAAATTACTTGTTAAAGAGCACTTATTATGCATTTATTTTCTTTTTTTCTTTTTTTTAATTTTTGGATTATAAGACATTAAAGGACACTTTTTGTTGATGTTGGGGTTGATTGAAACCCCCGTGATAATATAACCATAAAGATAACTATAGTGTATTAGCATCCACACCAATGCACAATAACATTCTGTTTATTATAAGCGTGCTGCATTTATGTTGTCTGCCATGCCAAGGCTTGAGCTCTTTAATGTCAGGTGGATTCTGATTGACTGTCAATGTTTTTATCACACATCAGCTTGGGAAAAAAAAAGTTCTGAAAGGGATTCCAACAATATTGTTCCTCTGTTTTGTAGTTGTGGTGTGGACATCCCTATTCTCATAAAATTATTAAATAATTAATACTTTACAGTTATAGTTATCGCCTTGGTGTCAGCAGGCCTTTAGAGCGCTGTTCCAGTTGTTATTTTCAAGTTGGAGGTGAGAAAATTCCTTGTAACTGATGTGAGTGTCGCCTTTAGTAGCCATCATTTTATAATAAAGAAGAGCTGAGGTGGATAGGTATACGAATCCTAAGCCTTGACCTCTGACCCCTCTCTATTTAATCATACGTGTCAAAGCATCACAGTAAAGCGAAACACATTTATACTTGGACTTAGAGTTGAAAAGGACGGTTTAAATAATCTGCTCCAAACAATCAGAGGGCATCTGTCACATTAATCTGAACGGGAATCAGGTGAGACAGATCCTCCTGTGGATGGAGGATGTTTTATTCTTTTTGTTCTTGTGTTGGAGAGTGGCCTTGAATTATTATGAGATATGAGCACAGACACACAAATGCAGGCTTAAAAGCACTGAATTTGATACAAAATATAGTGTGGGAATATGATTAATATGATTGTTTATATGGGTCTGCTTTTGACTACATTGTGGGAGCCAAATGTCACCACAAGGATAGTAAAACCTGCATTATGCTAATTCATGAATTAATGAATATGTAAATATGCTAAATGGTTTCTGCTAATGGTAGGATACGGGCTGTGCTTGTGTGTGTGTGTGTGTGTGTGTGTGTGTGTGTGTGTGTGTGTGTGTGTGTGTGTGTGTGTGTGTGTGTGTGTAATAAAGACAAATGTGCTGTATGTAACTAATATTATTCAGGTATCTCACAACAGGACAGAGGGAGAGAAAGCGGGAGAGATTGATTTGATGCCCTGGGCGGTGTCCTCCTTTCATTTGTTGGTTTCAGGGTTCAGATGATTCAAAAGCAGGCCAGCAGCATGAGGTAATTGAACAACAAGAACAACCACCACTCCCCAATAAATTATCATCAATAATTCTTTACAATTCTAATTTTGCCTGGGTTTTAAGTTTGTGCATTGAAATGGTAATAATATGACATAAAAAAAAATATTATATTCATGAGCATCCATTTGAACCAGTTTAATTAAAAGATAGTATTCATTAGTGAAGATGTTGTAACACTCCAGTGCCTTATTAAAGCACGCGGCATTGATTAAATCTATACTGCCACCTAGTGTTTCAAATATGACTTACATCAGTGGTCTCAAACACAATTCTAATCCCGAAGACCTTGCTCAGCTGGATCAGGTCTGTTTGGTTAGGGTTGGAGCAAAACTTTGTAGAGCTGTGGCCCTCCAGGAACTGAGTTTGAGACCACTGCCTTACGTGAATATTATGTTATATACACCTAGAAGGACTACTGATATAAAAAAAGATTTTCTTATAATAATAATATTAAGTAAAACATTATTACAGTATGGGCTTTATAATTTCTTATCAGATCATGAGTTAATGTTTATTCCAGAATTTATGGTAACACTTTACACTAAGGTTATATATACAATAAGGTTAATATTTGTAATTATGTACCATAAACAATGAACAACACGTTTACAGTATTTATTAAATCTTGGTTAATTTAATTTTTTAAGTATATTATTGTTCATTGTTGATTAATTTTCCTTCATAATGCATGTTAGCTAATGTTGCCTAATCTAGAAAACGTGAAATTAACAAATGCATAGGAACTTAAAAATTTGTATAAATATCCTTGCAGTACTTTTACAGACCCTATAGTAAACCCTGGATTGTGAAATTATCCAAGAAATGTGGATCTGGAATATGGAAGCATATGGGTATAAATTTGAAATATTGAATTCTGCTACCCATATGCTTCCAAACAGGAAAGACTGGTATTTTGAAAATGTATATATATGTATGTTTGTTTATATGTATGTTTGTACACTCTAAAAAATGGGTTTCATGCCAACCTTGGGTCAAATATGGTCTAACCCAACTTTTGGGTTAAAAATTTTATGTAAAAATTTACCCCAACGGTTAGTCCATATTTGACCCAAAGTTGGGATGAAACAACCCAACATTTTTAAAGTGTATGTATTTATTTATTTTTAAGAAGAATACACTTTATAAAATGTTGGGTTCAAATAGCAATGTATGTTTGTTTGTTCTTTTATGTTTGATATGCATTTTTGTAATTTTTGAATTTGTTTATTTTTTTGGCACACACAAACTCAGAAACAAAGGTACGAAAGCTGTCACTGGGCCAGTACCTTTTCAAAAGTTACAGAAATGTATCATTTAGGTAGGCCTACTGATATGTACATTTTACTGTGACAGCTTTTATTCCACTTAAATTACAGAAAACAAACAGACATACAGATACATATAAACAATTAAAAAATTAAGAGATTTTTGTGTGTGTGTGTGTGTGTGTGTGTGTGTGTGTGTGTGTGTGTGTGTGTGTATGTGTGTGTGTGTGTGTGTGAACTACCCCTTTAAGTTTGTTCAGTAGTTCTAAGACATCAACATTCTCTTATTTCTCTGTAGTTCAACAAACATCCACCAGAGAACAGCATGACTCCATGATGAGAGGAGACTCCTTTATATTCCAATAAAAACGATTCAGTTAACAGCGGGAGCTGATCTCAGATCAGCATTTTTATTCTACATGTGAATTTTTAATAATAGATTATGAAAAATAGAGGAAAAATCAGAGATTGAGAACAAAGCATTACTTTATTATGTTATCTCACTGACATGCATATAGAAGCAGATGCTAGGTTGATCACTTGCACTCTATATGATTTCAAAATACATTACATTTTCTCTATCTAGTATTTTGTCTGTCCCTTGTTCTGTCTCTCAGATACATGAACATGAGTCAGGCTGTATGGAGTGAGTGTAGGCGGAGGTGAGTGCGGATTGTAAAGGAAGAGACACTGCAGAAGCTCACTGTACTGTATGCAGCAGTAGCATGCACACATAATATTCACTAACAATACATCATGGTTACTACACTATCATGGTATTACTACAGCACTGCTGAAACTTTAAAGATGCATGCAGAAACTCGATTTAATGTGAGCCACAAAACACCATTTTGATTTTACATGGCCTTAAAATGTGTCACAGGCTGCTCATGTGCAGTATCACATGCAAAACAAATTACAACCAAACATGTCAGCTGCAAGCCTACAGCAACACAAAAGCAACTGGTGAAATTTCCAATATAAATAGCCTCTAAAATGCCAGCAATCATGTCGCCTGCTA
The DNA here is from genome assembly GCF_018340385.1 of Cyprinus carpio. Taxonomy (NCBI): domain Eukaryota; kingdom Metazoa; phylum Chordata; class Actinopteri; order Cypriniformes; family Cyprinidae; genus Cyprinus; species Cyprinus carpio. Next base: position 8,593,031 of record NC_056588.1, on the reverse strand, counting down.
AAAAAGCACTAACTAAAACACCACAGACTGAAATGCAAAGTATTGTAATGCATGATACTTTAATTATTCAACTACTGCACAAAAACATCAGTGTAATTTTCAGTTCCAACAGAGCTTAATTACAGTCATATGATATCATGATGACATTAAAACCATCTCCTAAACAGATCATCTGAATTGAACGGAGCAGAATGGGAAGACAGAGTCAACAGTTTGTGTGTATGTTTCAAGAATAAACAGCCCTGCAGTTATGCAAGATCCTTGTGGGAAATTGGACAGATGTGCCTAACTTGAGACATGAGACTTTTTACTTGCTTTTTTCTGTCTTTAAAATGTCCACTTCAGTTAGCCTATTTATACTGTTCTGTGACATCTGGAAACACAAAGACATAGAAGCAGTCACCCTCCTCCAGATCTATTTAAAAAATGATATACAAACAATTTATGGACCTGCACCCCAACCTGTCTTAATGACAAGAGTTATGAACAGAGGTCATGAGTGTAATGGAACACAACATAGATGTGCTCAACTTGTATTTGCCATTTTCATAAGGTCAGCGGTGGAATAATATGCACATGGGACTGACTTTTATGTCAACCATGTCTTTCTTTCGAACTCCATCATCCTAAAGGAGTTGTTGTAGTACACAAGTTACAAACTCTATTTATTCAAATTGAAGCAAGTTTTCTAAAAACTGTAATAACTACATGTTACTCCCATAACTAACTGTTCTACCCTGTGAAAAGAAATACAAAAATGGAAAATGGTTGAGGTTTACAGATTATTGCATAATTAAAAATACAAGAAAGACACCTTTAAAAAAATCAATACAGAAAATTCCTTCATATTAACACAGTACACAATTTTTACAGACTATAATGTACTCTTTTTTTATTCTTGCAATTCAAACAAGCATAATTAAATTACAGTCTCATAAATTTACATCTAATTAACACATTTGAGCCTAGCTGTATGTATGTGTATATATTTTGTTATTTTTTAAAATGTTAGGCTATAATATATATCTAATATAAGGAATAGATTATTCCTTCATTCTAATTTGGAGGAGATTCTCTTAGGATATATCAGCCAAACAAAAGCACGTGCTCATGTGCAGGATCATTTGAAGAATAATGAATCATTGTTAGTCATTTGTTTGCTCAGGTACTGAAGTAATTGTCCCCTTTTATAAAGGTAAATGTTGGTCACACAGCGCTGGCGTGTGCAGGGTTAAATGATTCACTGAGAGAACAATGTATGGTGGATGAAAAAGAACAGAACCAGTCATGAGAGATGTCAGATCCAGGAGACTAAACTCAAGTTCAGAGCTGTTTTGACATAGATAAGGTTTGTACTGTGTTATAAAGTGTGTATTTGTGTGAAACTGAAATCATTAGAAACATCATGAAAAGGAGACAACTTTCCAACTTCACTTTGTTTTCTTATTCTATTTTTATCTAGGGAATTTTAGCTCAGTGCTTGCTGAGAGTTTGGAGCTAAACCAACTTGTGTTATGGGGGATAATCCTGGTTCTTTTTAAGACATGTCATTAAAAAAGTAATAACATAGGTCAGGTTTATGAAGTAAAGCCTTATAGCATTATTTTTTACTTACACTCAGACAGAGGCTCACAAATAAAAACCAAAAGCCTCAGGGTCAGTTTAAATGTGCGATATACATGCAGTACGATTTTTATTTGTATAAATATGTGTTTGATGTCTAACATCTGGATCTTCGCGTTTGTATAAACTCTATCTGTGTATTTTAAAGATAATCGGGGAGGTCGTGGTGGTCCTGCCAAGGCGCGAGTATCAGTGGGCGGACAGGACTGGTCACGTGATCCTCTCACCAAGTTCCCACGCAAAACACTTCTCACACATCCACGCGGCCCTCCAACAGCAACACAGACAAAAAACTCGGACACAGTCCTACAGTTCCAGAGAGAACAAACTCGGATGCGTCTGATGTGCTGTTGTTAGTTATCCTAACAGATTTATTTAGTTAGTTATTATGTTTCCCACTGCAATTCTGGGATTAAACTGAGACCGAGAAAAGTGAGTATATACTCCTTTATGTAATTAATGGACTTGTTTAGATGGATGAACGCAAAATGTTTGATAAAGTGCTACTGCAAAGCAAGAACTCTGCGACTTTTCCTATTATATGTGATCTTTAAATGCATTAAAAATAAGTAGGACTATGTTCGATTATAAAGAATTCTAATCTTTATGGATGTGAATCTTAAATTTCATATTGAGTTATATAATGCAGCAGCTACACAATATGAACGTAGTGCATCAATACCTTTGCCTTCATAGACAGCATTTCGGGGCATTACATGTTTGCGCAGTTCTGTTCCAAACCGATTCGAAACGCGGATTCAGGACGCGACAGTTTTTTATTTTTTTATTTTTTATTTTTTTGTGCGAAAACGACTTTTCCAGACATAGAAGGGGGTTCATCTTTTACTTAAGGTATTCTATATTCTTCTTTGCTTATAGATGCTTGCATACGTCATATACATGATAAGATACGTAATAGACATGTAGATTCAGTATAGAGTCAAAACAATTGTACAAGGTTTAGAGATATAAATTCAAACAAATTGAATTCAGGTGCAAAACAAAAGTTCTGTTGGGGGTGTTGGGGTGATTTCGGGCTATCAGGGTGGAAAGGGGCATTAAAGGTGTGAATTGTTCTCTGTGGGGTGCGTGCAGATATGCATGACTTATATAGGATGTCAGCTGGAGAGCAGACATGCAGGTGTGTGAGAGTGTTTATTTTTATGTGTGTGTTTAGACAATTCATTTGTAATCCAAATTGCCCTGACCTTTTTGTATTCATGCAGCAATTGTGAACACAGCAAGTAGATATAAAAAAAAAAAAACACTCAGCCCACCCCTTTGTTTCTCTCTCTCTCTCTGAAGCACAAGGTTGTGTGTTGTGTTTATGTATGAGCGAGGGTGAGTGTGTTGAGATGAGTGCAGGCGATGAAGAGGGCGGTTTACGCATCCGCCCCCCATCCAGTCTAAATGTGAAGAAGGTCTACAGTGAGAGCGCAGAAGAACTCCAGTCCCCTGAGGCTCTGAGAAGCAATGCTATGTCACCTGACCTGAGGCAGGACTTCAACATGATGGAGCAGAGAAAGAGAGTCACACAGATTCTACAGAGTCCAGTAAGACGTCACTCCCACACACACTCGCACCAAAGTGAGAATTCGCATGCTCTTTCTCTCTCTCCCCCTCCCTTTGCATTTTAAGAGGAGCCCACGCTCGTTTGATTGCATAACAACCAAAAAGTGGAGATCCGTTGCCATTAGTAACCATGCACAGATCATCAGAGATGCTGGGAGTGGGTGAATTGAATAAAGAACCCGAAGTGATTTCTGTGCATCATGTTGTAGCAGTACTTTGAGGGCCGTAACTCTAGAGGCACATTTCTGATGCCTGAAGCTCAGTCTCTTATCTGATTATAGCTTGATCTATTTTTAAAATCCATATAAAATGCAAAATTTGAAGCTGTATAATCAACAAAACTCCATGACGTTCATGTCCTGGATTCGGCTTAATACACAGTAAAATCTTTCATAGTTTGCAGCCCTGAGGCTTTGAGGTTGAAGTTCATAGATTCAACTTAAATTAAATTTGAATGATGTGATGTCCATTATTTTTGTTTTTTAAATCAGCATCACTATTATAAGTTAAAATGGACATAAAGCGTATGTCTTCTTATTCTGTAACTGGTCAGCATGTTTGTTTTTATCATTTTATTTACTGTTTTTTCTTCATGAGTGGATTATATGGTCCTTTGGTGTGGCATATTTGCATGTTAAAGTACAAATATTCATGTTTGAGACCATAAAAGCTGCATGCATAAGGTCACACCAAATTCCATGAAAAATTCCATGAAAAATACAAATTCACTGCAGGGCATGTCAACTTCTCTGAACTATTTCATGCCAAAGACACATGACTGGATGTTCTGTTTACTGAACTTTTCCCTTAAAGCCTGTTTTGCTCTCAGTGATTATTAATTACTATGAAAGAATGAGCTATGAACAAATCAGAAATGTCCTATATATGAGAACACTGTCACACTTAAAATGAAATACATTTTATTGCATATACAGTACTGTTCAAAAGTTTGGGATTGGTTAATTTTTTTAATGTTGAAGTTGATTAAATATATAATATATAAATATTGTCAAATATTATTACTATTTAAAATAATTGTTTTCTATTTTAATATGTTTGAAAAAATGAAATTTATTCCGGTGAGGAAAGGCTGAATTTTCAGCCACATTTACTTCAGTCTTCAGTTTCACCTGATCCTTAAGAAATTATTCTAATATAATGATTTGATGCTCAAAAACATTTATTATTGTTATGTTGAAAACAGTGCTGTTTAATATTTTTGTGGAGACCATGATACATTTTTATTGCATCTTTGCTGAACAAACATTATTGACCCCAACCTTTTGAATGTTAGTGTAGATCAAATAAATATAAATAAATCATAAAAATATGGAGAAGCAGCAGCTTATGCAAAACCTTTTCTCAGAACTACTTTTCTTGCATTTCTTTCAATTACATTTAACCAACTGGTCTTTCTAGTGACTGCAAAAGTCAGTTTATGCATGAAATTAATAAACAGAATATTGATTATTTTAAAACCTTACCAAATGTATTTTTGTGAAATATTTTGTTTGGAAAATAAACATTTCTTTAAAATAAATGCCTCTTGGTTTGATATTTTGTTATCTAATGCATTGACATACATGTGTTAATAACATTTTAAAATGTATTTGTGTGTTTGTTGCAGGACTTTAAGGAGGAGTTGGAGTGCATGGTAAAGGAGCAGTGCTCCAAAGGCAGTAACTCCAGTGGTCTCCTTGGTCATATCGCACACCTCATCATCAGCAATACACTTAGCAACACTGGAGTATACAGTCCCAGCAGTGAGTACACACTTTCATTGACACTTTATACCTTCCCATTGAAGATTATTTGTTGTTGCCATGGTCAACAGATGGCAAGCGTGTAATTCTGTATGGTTATCGGCTAGAACTCAGATAAAGCCAGATATTTATTTTTGTTGCTTGGCTGTGTGTGTGTTTCCAGGTGCAGGGTCAATTAGTCCAGTGAATGATCTGTGTGGGGTGGAGTGGTTTAGTTGTTCTAAAGCTGAGAGGCAGGGGCGCTGTAAACTCGCCTGCTTGTACCGGCTGCTGGACCTATACGGAAATGGCCACTTCCCAATTACGTATATAACTGTGAGTACTCACATTTATTTCACATTGTGGCTTTTTTTCCCCCACACAGCATGCAAACTGTTTTTCAAATCCGAACTAGGACTGACTGTGTTCACTGTCATTTTGCATGTAATAAAATCAGATGCTTTTGTTCACACAACATTGGTTACCATAGTAATGGCTTGAGTGTCAGAACAATTCAGAGAGACAAGAGAATAGCTGCCATTCTGGAAAGAACAGACGGAAAACTGTAAATTCTACTTTTGCTCTGATCTGACATGACATCTCTCTATGATGCTGAACTTATCAAATTACAATGGCATGGATTACTGTGTTTTACTTTTTAGGTACAAAGGTGTGCCTTCGAAAAGATACCATCTTATTGACTGCTTTTGTACCTTTTTTTCTAAAAGTGCATATTCCAATATATTCACAGTTGATTTGCGAGTGCAAATAAGTGAATTGAGATGGCTGTCCTCAAAAGTTCACTTAATGTAGGACAGGGGTGTCCAATGTTGCTCCTGGAGGGCCAACGTCCTACAGATTTTAGTTCCAGCCTGCTCCAACTCACTTACCTGGAAGTTTCTAGTAAGTCTGAAGACCTTGATTAGCTGGTTCAGCACCCCTTAATTAAAACATCAAATAAACTCTGCAGGACAGTGGCCATCCAGGAACAAGTTTGGACACTCCTGATGTAGGACATCACACTTAATTTGCACCCTGATTGATGAAAAAAATGATCTACCATTCAGACTGAAATGCATTTTCAAATATTGCATTTAAATGTAAACATATACATATGGTTTACATCAAGTTTGTAAAAATCAAATGTCAAGTTTTGTTTTTTGCTGTTTTGAAGAAAAAATTTTAACACAATTTGTTCCTCATTTTAGCTTATTCTGGCCAACTGTCGCCCACTTAAAAAGGAAGAGGCCACCTGACTGGCATTTTTGCATACTGTTTAATTGTGGATTTTTCTGAAATAGCTTGTGCCACAATACCAGACCATCAAAGAAAAAAGAGAGGTGTGCCAGTCTTGTACAACGGTTGTACAAGAAAACACTGTAAAAATAATGGCAATGTGTAGAGACCTTTTCTATATTCAAAAGAAATATGTATTATATATTATTTCACTATGTTGTATGTTTTATTTATTAAAACATATACTATACTCTCTCTGTCTTTCTTTCCTTCGGTCTTTCACGATTTATCTGTTATTTTCTTCTCCAGCTGCGTATCAACAAAGAGCAGGATCATATTCTTATTCTTCCTAAAGGACTGTCGTTCTCAGAGGCCACAGCAGCTAGTCTGGTACACACACCCACACACATTCTGAACATGAAATTATGAAGTTGGGAACCCTGACAACTGAATGTAATTCCACCATTATATGTAATATGTGAATGAATATATGAAATAAATGCAATAAATAATTTTTATCTCATCCTTGTAATGTTTTTTTTTTTCAAAGGTGAAGGTGAATCTGATTGGTGAGGTGGTTGATCAGGGAGCCACTGCATTGCCTGTGGATGTTTTGGGATTCAAACCACATTCTGCAGTGTATTCTGCCCGACCAGATGCCAAATGTGTTATACATACATATACACCAACTACAGCTGCCGTGAGTAATAACACACACACATATGTCCTCTGGCCCCTTTTGAAATTTTCTGAGGCCCACTAGTGGGCCCCAGACCCTTAAAAACATTGGCACATATATGCAGTATTCACCCTGCCTATAACACACACATTGCAACTTCTGTATGTCCCGCAGGTCTCTTCTATGAAATGTGGCATCTTACCCATTTCCCATGAAGCTTTGCTGCTGGGGGAGGTGTCTTATTTTAGCTACCATGGTGATTTAGCCAACGAGCAGGAGAAGATGGAACTTCAGAAAGCTCTTGGTCCCACTGCCAAGGTGACAGTCTGTGAATTCTGCTACTCGTTGGCATGACAACCATTAGAAGTTCACTATAGTACAGCATGGCAAAGCTTAAGCAGGAAAAAATAGCAGGTTCTAACCATTGCCAAATTAAAATGTGCTTTAGAATTTTTTTATAGTCAAAGTCATTATGATTATAATATTGCACAGAATCATATTTATAGTAATATTTTGTGCATTACTGGGATCTATTACGGTGGATTCGCAACACTGATGTAATTCTGCTTGTTTTTAGGTTTTGGTCCTGAGGAATCAAGGTTTACTGACATTTGGAGAGACGATAGAGGAAGCTTTTCATTATCTGTATCACAGCCACCAAGCTTGTGAGATACAGGTACACACACACATTTAAAACTGAAACACACACATATGCAAGTAAATAAACTAATACAAATACATAAGCCAAATGAAAAAGGAATATACTGTATGTACAGGATTAAATTAAATCTGGAATACACAGAAAATGGAATGGATTGACAACCAAACATTTTTTGATTCCAAGACCCAGATCATTCCAGCTCAGTTTAAACTCTGCAAGTAGATTTATAGAGTGGTTAAAGTGGTCCAACAGTATCTCTGTCTTTCTGTCTTTGATTTTCATCAGGTTAGTGCTCTGTTATGTGCGGGTGGCGTTGACAACCTGTGCGTGTTAGACAGAGCAAGTCTGAAAACTGCTCCTACAAAAAAAACCAGTGGACAAATGCCAGACGGACAGATCCGATGGAGGGTTGGAGAGGCAGAGTTTGAGTCGCTTATGAGGATGTTAGATAACTTAGTGAGTGGCCTGTGAGCTAATCTATACCAGATGTGCCAGCAACATTTAAATGTTGTCTTTTGGGCTGCATTAAGCATGTATTATTACATTTTTAACAGTAGAAAACAATAGTGGTAGCTAACATGCCACCTCTTGTGTTTCTAGGGTTACAGAACAGGTTACACTTACAGGTATCCCATAGTTAAAGAGAAGCCCCGTCACCATAATGATGTGGAAATCCCAGCAACTGTCACAGGGGTGGGATTAGAGGAAAAGGACACCTTTCCACAGAGTCCGTTGCACTTCCTGGCACAGAAGCGGGACAGAGAGAGGATACGATGGCTGAACTCACCGAACAGCTACTTAAAGGTCAATGTACCTGAGGAATCCATCAACGGGACCTGCAGCCCCCGGACCAAAACCACGGTATCCTTGCATATGATCACTTGCAAACATATTTGCAAACAGCATCAAGGGTTTCACACTGCTATGAACTAGTATTATCAATAAATTCACATCATCAGCTTAATGACCATAAAGTTAGTGTTCAGTGTTGTTAATCACTGGTCAGTATGGAAGCATGTTACCACCTCAGAGTAAAAAAAAAAATTAAAAAGCCAGTTGAGATATATTTAAAAGTAAGCAATAAATAGATAATACTGTATACATCATTTCACAAAGTCACAATTAACTTTTTCTATTTTTACTCTGAGGGAAAGTGAGCTCCCATAGATAAGACCAGTAGATAAATATAATATAAACATTTAAAATATAATACATAAAATAACTGGTGGAATGCCAAACATTTCAGCATGTTTTCTGTATATGTTTAATATTCACTAATATTTCTTAAATTCATTATTTTCTTTCTTTTTAGTGGATGAAATCAGAAGAGTCAGGGAACTGCAAGGACACCCCAATTAAGATCGAGGACCCCAACCAGTTTGTCCCACTTAATACTAACCCAGGTGAAGTATTGGAAAAAAGAAATAAGGTATGTTTGACCGAGAGAAAGAAAATACAGCCTGAACAGACTGTCCACAGATTGTGTTCTGTACACTAAAGCACTGCTTTGTTTGTGCTGGTTTAGATTCGAGAGCAGAACAGAGTAGATCTGATGACAGCTGGACCCAAGTCTCAGCTGCTGGCAGACATTGTTATTGACAAGCCTCCAGGACCAGTGCGTAACTACACCAATAAATCAAACACCCTTTAAAAGTACACTATATAACTTTTCTAGTGTGATAGTACTTTTGAAAGGTATGTTTAAAATGATGACACTCACATGAGATGAAACCTCAGTAACATCAGCAGCCTAGAAAATGCTTGTGTACTCTACATAGGGACTCATGTCATGTGATTTTTTGTTGTTTTTTATTTCCTCTTAAAAAGGTAATCATGAATATCTCAAATAGTTACTTTATCTAATTTGAAACTTTATCTCACAATTACCTTTATGATTTATTATTATTATTATTTTTTTACTCTTGAGGTGGAAATAGGCTTTCATATTTGGCAGTATTAAGTTCAAAACCACCGTCATAGCAAAACATAATTAAAAATGACATAACTAAGACAGTTGTCACTCAGTCCCTTTGCCATTATTATTTTCAGGCATTCATCTATGAGGATGAGAAGCAGACAGCTGCTCTACCACCCAACCCTTTCAACCAATCAGAAGCAGAGATACAGGAATACACACAAACTGTGGAGAATAAGAACAGCCAATCAGGTACACACACACTCTGCATACAAGGACATAGAATGGCGCTACCAATCAAAGTTTTGTGGTCAGCACAAATATTTTTTAAAAGAAATTAATAGTTTTATTCCGCAAGGACACTTTTAAGCAAAAGTGTGTTACAAAATATTTTTACTTCAAATAAATGCTGTTCTGTTGAACTTCATATTCATCAAAGAATCCTCAGAAAAATGCATCAAGGTTTATACATAAATATTCAACAGTACAGCTGTTTTCAACATGGATAATAATAAGAAATGTTTGAACAGCATATTAGAATGATTTCTGAATGATCACGTGAGACTGAAGACTGGAGTAATTGCTGCTTCAGGGATATGTTACTACTTCCCTACCTTCAAAACCTCAATTTAACCACAGTTTTTTATTTTTGCTTTTTCAAAATATGTTTTCTTGACATTTAAGCTCTTCAGTCAGAAGCTGATGAGGAATTCACAGATGGAGAGATGACTACATATGACGGCTCCACCATTTCCCTGTCGATCTCACCTCTCATGAGCCCTGAAAGAGGAGGTATAGATTCTCTCATATAGTCTGCATACTACCACACTGGTCTTTGATAACCAAATTAGTTGTGGTTTTATGGTTTTGGACTAGACGATCTCATGCTGAAAAGTTTCCTCCTCTTGTTCTCAGACTGTCTTTCAGCTCTGCTCCAGAGCAGCGATGGTGATGACCTGACGCAGGATGATGACCTCACTCTACAGGTCACAGAGCTCAGCATCACTAAAGAGATGCAGGTCTCCATAACAACCACCGTCGCCAACAACATTTCAGTCACCAGCTCTTCTGAAAGCCAGCCAATGTCACCCAAAAAGAAGAAAAAGAAATTTCGTACTCCTTCCTTCCTGCGAAAGACGAAAAAGAAAGAGCAAAGAGACAAGGAGAAAGGAAAAGACAAAGAGAAGGAGAAGGAGAAAGAGAAGGAGCAAGAAGAAAAGGAGATAGAAGAAGAAAAGGAATGCAGGAAGGACTGAGTAAAGAGTAAACGCTCTTGTTAGACATGTGACTGTGCAGGGGCTTGTGGGAAAAGTAGTTTTGGGGGGGGGGGGGGCGGGGGGGGGGGGGGGCAGTGTTAAATGCGATGACTAGCAGGGACAGGGCAGTTAACATCAAAGCAATTACTTGTATGTTAAGCTGTTAAACACAGAATATTTCAACACATTTTTCCTACAGCTATATCAACATCTAAATAGCCGAAAAAATATCCTCCTACACTTTTATAAACTGTACATAAATGCACTCTTATACACACAAATATAAGCAGACTAAATGAAAAATTCTAGTCCTTATTCACAGCCCTATTCACTGAATATGAGAAGTGTTGGAAATATTTTAATGGCTCTACATTGTGTATTGTAGATAAATTGATGTTGTGTGCTGAATTAATCAGGTGACATTGAATTGTAAGAAAGACTGTGAGACTGGATTCCTGCATATTAGGAATATTAAAGTATGAAAATAATTTTTAAATGGGAAACAGCCATTCGTTGTGATATGAAGCTTTGTTGATTCACTTGGTTTGTAAATGGAGATAACAGATTGTTATTCTACTAATAGTTTGTTGACTGATTATATAAAAGGCTATATCCACTATATGTTGACTATACTCTCAAATACATAGATTTTAATCAAAAACTTGCACTGTAATTATGTTAACAGTGATGTTTTCCTGTCATTTTTGTTTTCCATGGTCAAATACTGCTTTTTGACATTTGCAGTCGCATGGTCGTGTGTGTGAATGTAACCTTTCTGAAATAAAAGTGTGCTAAAATTTACAAAGAAAAAAAAGTATAATACACATATCAGCTGGAAAACACAAAAAAAAGCAAATAAATCACAAATTGTTATAGAAATGTCAACAAATCCACATTTATTCCTCTAAAATATGTAAATATACAAAACTGAAAAGCAAATGTAACAACAAATGGACTGCAGCAGAATACTTATTAGACAGAGTTGGACAGAGCAAAACAAACTGCTTCATCTGTTCAATGACACTGGTCTTCCCTAACTCCACTATATATGAGGGAGGCCAATGTTTTCATTTATGTTTGTTCAACACATTATAAAAACTATATAGCAGAGTCCCCATCCTCAGCAGCTCCTGCAGAGACTTGGCCCTGAGAGCATGAGGAAAACCTGTAAAACTAACCAGGAGCTGTGCTTCACTGAGGACTGAGGTTTTATTCGTTACTACATCCAGAGACTCGTTCAGTACAGAACAGCTCTAACATCCACAAAACAAACACCCAGTATTACTGGAAATAGTACAAGAGGGGAAATGTGTTACTATACTTAATTCATGTCCAATCAGATCTGTTTATGATTTCTAAATGGGTTTCAGTCCGATTCATTTTCATGTTTGGTGATTACAGATGGGAACAGACAGAACACAAAGGAGATCACTGGGGCATTAGGTGCCTGACATTATATTTTGAAGTGTCATTGTACTGGGTCATGGGTTTATCTGCGATACCACACGTGCCAACGCCAACCTTTCCATTCACACTCTCTGGAGATGCAAATATACTCCTCTTCACCTGGAGATGATGATCATACAACAT